>NC_092728.1:11637938-11871189 GCF_047496885.1 Scyliorhinus torazame
TCGTCACTCTCCGCCCGCACACTCTCCACTCTCCGCCTGCACACTCGCCACTCTCCTCCCGCACACTCTCCACTCTCCACCGGCACACTCGACACTCTCCACCCGCACACTCTCCACTCTCCACCCGCACACTCTCCACTCTCCGCCCGCACACTCTCCACGATCCGCCCGCACATTCTCCACTCTCCATCCGCACACTCGTCACTCTCCGCCCGCACACTCTCCACTCTCCAACCGCACAATCGTCACTCTCCGCCAGCACACTCTCCACTGTCCGACGGCGCACTCGTCACTCTCCGCCTGCACACTCGCCACTCTCTTCCCGCACACTCTCCACTCTCCACCCGCACACTCGTCACTCTCCGCCCGCACACTCTCCCCTCTCCACCCCCACTCTCTCCACTCTCCATCCGCACACTCGCCACTCTCCGCCCGCACTCTCTCCACTCTCCGCCCGCACACTCGTCACTCTCCATCCGCACACTCTCCACTCTCCATCCGCACACTCGTCACTCTCCATCCGCACAATCGCCACTCTCCGCCCGCACACTCTCCACTTTCCGCCCGCACACTCGTCACTCTCCGCCCGCACACTCTCCCCTCTCCACCCGCACACTCTCCACTCTCCATCCGCACACTCGTCACTCTCCGACCGCACACTCTCCACTCTCCATCCGCACAATCGTCACTCTCCGCCCGCACACTCTCCACTCTCCATCCGCACAATCGTCACTCTCCATCCGCACACTCTCCACTCTCCGCCCGCACACTCGCCACTCTCCATCCGCACAATCGTCACTCTCCGCCCGCACACTCTCCACTCTCCGCCTGCACACTCGCCACTCTCCTCCCGCACACTCGCCACTCTCCACCCGCACACTCTCCACTCTCCGCCTGCACACTCGCCACTCTCCTCCCGCACACTCTCCACTCTCCACCCGCACACTCGCCACTCTCCACCCGCACACTCTCCACTCTCCACCCGCACACTCTCCACTCTCCGCCTGCACACTCGCCACTCACCTCATGCACACTCTCCACTTTCCGCCCACACACTCGCCACTCTCCGTCCGCACAATCGTCACTCTCCGCCCGCACACTCTCCCCTCTCCACCCGCACACTCTCCACTCTCCATCCGCACACTCGTCACTCTCCGCCCGCACACTCTCCACACTCCACCCGCACACTCGTCACTCTCCGCCCGCACACTCTCCACTCTCCATCCGCACACTCGCCACTCTCCATCCGCACACTCGTCACTCTCCGCCCGCACACTCTCCACTCTCCGCCCGCACACTCTCCACTCTCCACCCGCACACTCGCCACTCTCCACCCGCACACTCTCCACTCTCCACCCGCACACTCGCCACTCTCCACCCGCACACTCTCCACTCTCCACCCGCACACTCTCCACTCTCCGCCCGCACACTCTCCACTCTCCACCCGCACACTCTCCACTCTCCGCCTGCACACTCGCCACTCACCTCCCGCACACTCTCCACTCTCTGCCCGCATACTCTCCACTCTCCATCTGCACACTCTCCACTCTCCACCCGCACACTCGCAATTCTCCGCCCGCACACTCGTCACTCACCGCACGCATACTCTCCACTCTCCGCCCGCACACTCATCATTCTCCATCCGCACACTCTCCACTCTCCATCCGCACAATCGTCACTCACCGTCCGCACACTCTCCCCTCTCCACCCGCACACTCTCCACTCTCCATCCGCACACTCGTCACTCTCCGCCCGCACACTCTCCACACTCCACCCGCACACTCGTCACTCTCCGCCCGCACACTCTCCACTCTCCATCCGCACACTCGCCACTCTCCATCCGCACACTCGTCACTCTCCGCCCGCACACTCTCCACTCTCCGCCCGCACACTCTCCACTCTCCAGCCGCACACTCGCCACTCTCCACACGCACACTCTCCACTCTCCACCCGCACACTCGCCACTGTCCACCCGCACACTCTCCACTCTCCACCCGCACACTCTCCACTCTCCGCCCGCACACACTCCACTCTCCACCCGCACACTCTCCACTCTCCGCCTGCACACTCGCCACTCACCTCCCGCACACTCTCCACTCTCTGCCCGCATACTCTCCACTCTCCATCTGCACACTCTCCCCTCTCCACCCGCACACTCTCCACTCTCCATCCGCACACTCGTCACTCTCCGCCCGCACACTCTCCACTCTCCACCCGCACACTCGTCACTCTCCGCCCGCACACTCTCCACTGTCCGACGGCGCACTCGTCACTCTCCGCCTGCACACTCGCCACTCTCTTCCCGCACACTCTCCACTCTCCATCCGCACACTCGTCACTCTCCGCCCGCACACTCTCCACTCTCCATCCGCACACTCTCCACTCTCCATCCGCACACTCGTCACTCTCCGCCCGCACACTCTCCACTCTCCGCCCGCACACTCTCCACTCTCCATCCGCACAATCGTCACTCTCCGCCCGCACACTCTCCTCTCTCCGCCTGCACACTCGCCACTCTCCTCCCGCACACTCTCCACTCTCCACTGGCACACTCGCCACTCTCCACCCGCATACTCTCCACTCTCCATCCGCACACTCTCCACTCTCCGCCCGCACACTCTCCACGATCCGCCCGCACATTCTCCACTCTCCATCCGCACACTCGTCACTCTCCGCCCGCACACTCTCCACTCTCCAACCGCACAATCGTCACTCTCCGCCAGCACACTCTCCACTGTCCGACGGCGCACTCGTCACTCTCCGCCTGCACACTCGCCACTCTCTTCCCGCACACTCTCCACTCTCCACCCGCACACTCGTCACTCTCCGCCCGCACACTCTCCCCTCTCCACCCCCACTCTCTCCACTCTCCATCCGCACACTCGCCACTCTCCGCCCGCACTCTCTCCACTCTCCGCCCGCACACTCGTCACTCTCCATCCGCACACTCTCCACTCTCCATCCGCACACTCGTCACTCTCCATCCGCACAATCGCCACTCTCCGCCCGCACACTCTCCACTTTCCGCCCGCACACTCGTCACTCTCCGCCCGCACACTCTCCCCTCTCCACCCGCACACTCTCCACTCTCCATCCGCACACTCGTCACTCTCCGACCGCACACTCTCCACTCTCCATCCGCACAATCGTCACTCTCCGCCCGCACACTCTCCACTCTCCATCCGCACAATCGTCACTCTCCATCCGCACACTCTCCACTCTCCGCCCGCACACTCGCCACTCTCCATCCGCACAATCGTCACTCTCCGCCCACACACTCTCCACTCTCCGCCTGCACACTCGCCACTCTCCTCCCGCACACTCGCCACTCTCCACCCGCACACTCTCCACTCTCCGCCTGCACACTCGCCACTCTCCTCCCGCACACTCTCCACTCTCCACCCGCACACTCGCCACTCTCCACCCGCACACTCTCCACTCTCCACCCGCACACTCTCCACTCTCCATCCGCACACTCGTCACTCTCCGCCCGCACACTCTCCACACTCCACCCGCACACTCGTCACTCTCCGCCCGCACACTCTCCACTCTCCATCCGCACACTCGCCACTCTCCATCCGCACACTCGTCACTCTCCGCCCGCACACTCTCCACTCTCCGCCCGCACACTCTCCACTCTCCAGCCGCACACTCGCCACTCTCCACACGCACACTCTCCACTCTCCACCCGCACACTCGCCACTGTCCACCCGCACACTCTCCACTCTCCACCCGCACACTCTCCACTCTCCGCCCGCACACACTCCACTCTCCACCCGCACACTCTCCACTCTCCGCCTGCACACTCGCCACTCACCTCCCGCACACTCTCCACTCTCTGCCCGCATACTCTCCACTCTCCATCTGCACACTCTCCCCTCTCCACCCGCACACTCTCCACTCTCCATCCGCACACTCGTCACTCTCCGCCCGCACACTCTCCACTCTCCACCCGCACACTCGTCACTCTCCGCCCGCACACTCTCCACTGTCCGACGGCGCACTCGTCACTCTCCGCCTGCACACTCGCCACTCTCTTCCCGCACACTCTCCACTCTCCATCCGCACACTCGTCACTCTCCGCCCGGACACTCTCCACTCTCCATCCGCACACTCTCCACTCTCCATCCGCACACTCGTCACTCTCCGCCCGCACACTCTCCACTCTCCGCCCGCACACTCTCCACTCTCCATCCGCACAATCGTCACTCTCCGCCCGCACACTCTCCTCTCTCCGCCTGCACACTCGCCACTCTCCTCCCGCACACTCTCCACTCTCCACCGGCACACTCGCCACTCTCCACCCGCATACTCTCCACTCTCCATCCGCACACTCTCCACTCTCCGCCCGCACACTCTCCACGATCCGCCCGCACATTCTCCACTCTCCATCCGCACACTCGTCACTCTCCGCCCGCACACTCTCCACTCTCCAACCGCAGAATCGTCACTCTCCGCCAGCACACTCTCCACTGTCCGACGGCGCACTCGTCACTCTCCGCCTGCACACTCGCCACTCTCTTCCCGCACACTCTCCACTCTCCACCCGCACACTCGTCACTCTCCGCCCGCACACTCTCCCCTCTCCACCCCCACTCTCTCCACTCTCCATCCGCACACTCGCCACTCTCCGCCCGCACTCTCTCCACTCTCCGCCCGCACACTCGTCACTCTCCATCCGCACACTCTCCACTCTCCATCCGCACACTCGTCACTCTCCATCCGCACAATCGCCACTCTCCGCCCGCACACTCTCCACTTTCCGCCCGCACACTCGTCACTCTCCGCCCGCACACTCTCCCCTCTCCACCCGCACACTCTCCACTCTCCATCCGCACACTCGTCACTCTCCGACCGCACACTCTCCACTCTCCATCCGCACAATCGTCACTCTCCGCCCGCACACTCTCCACTCTCCATCCGCACAATCGTCACTCTCCATCCGCACACTCTCCACTCTCCGCCCGCACACTCGCCACTCTCCATCCGCACAATCGTCACTCTCCGCCCACACACTCTCCACTCTCCGCCTGCACACTCGCCACTCTCCTCCCGCACACTCGCCACTCTCCACCCGCACACTCTCCACTCTCCGCCTGCACACTCGCCACTCTCCTCCCGCACACTCTCCACTCTCCACCCGCACACTCGCCACTCTCCACCCGCACACTCTCCACTCTCCACCCGCACACTCTCCACTCTCCGCCTGCACACTCGCCACTCACCTCATGCACACTCTCCACTTTCCGCCCACACACTCGCCACTCTCCGTCCGCACAATCGTCACTCTCCGCCCGCACACTCTCCCCTCTCCACCCGCACACTCTCCACACTCCATCCGCACACTCGTCACTCTCCGCCCGCACACTCTCCACACTCCACCCGCACACTCGTCACTCTCCGCCCGCACACTCTCCACTCTCCATCCGCACACTCGCCACTCTCCATCCGCACACTCGTCACTCTCCGCCCGCACACTCTCCACTCTCCGCCCGCACACTCTCCACTCTCCACCCGCACACTCGCCACTCTCCACCCGCACACTCTCCACTCTCCACCCGCACACTCGCCACTCTCCACCCGCACACTCTCCACTCTCCACCCGCACACTCTCCACTCTCCGCCCGCACACTCTCCACTCTCCACCCGCACACTCTCCACTCTCCGCCTGCACACTCGCCACTCACCTCCCGCACACTCTCCACTCTCTGCCCGCATACTCTCCACTCTCCATCTGCTCACTCTCCACTCTCCACCCGCACACTCGCAATTCTCCGCCCGCACACTCGTCACTCACCGCACGCATACTCTCCACTCTCCGCCCGCACACTCATCATTCTCCATCCGCACACTCTCCACTCTCCATCCGCACAATCGTCACTCTCCGCCCGCACACTCTCCCCTCTCCACCCGCACACTCTCCACTCTCCATCCGCACACTCGTCACTCTCCGCCCGCACACTCTCCACACTCCACCCGAACACTCGTCACTCTCCGCCCGCACATTCTCCACTCTCCATCCGCACACTCGCCACTCTCCATCAGCACACTCGTCACTCTCCGCCCGCACACTCTCCACTCTCCGCCTGCACACTCTCCACTCTCCACCCGCACACTCGCCACTCTCCACCCGCACACTCTCCACTCTCCACCCGCACACTCGCCACTCTCCACCCGCACACTCTCCACTCTCCACCCGCACACTCTCCACTCTCCGCCCGCACACTCTCCACTCTCCATCCGCACACTCGCCACTCTCCATCCGCACACTCGTCACTCTCCGCCCGCACACTCTCCACTCTCCGCCCGCACACTCTCTACTCTCCACCCGCACACTCGCCACTCTCCACCCGCACACTCTCCACTCTCCACCCGCACACTCGCCACTCTCCACCCGCACACTCTCCACTCTCCACCCGCACACTCTCCACTCTCCGCCCGCACACTCTCCACTCTCCACCCGCACACTCTCCACTCTCCGCCTGCACACTCGCCACTAACCTCCCGCACACTCTCCACTCTCTGCCCGCATACTCTCCACTCTCCATCTGCTCACTCTCCACTCTCCACCCGCACACTCGCAATTCTCCGCCCGCACACTCGTCACTCACCGCACGCATACTCTCCACTCTCCGCCCGCACACTCATCATTCTCCATCCGCACACTCTCCACTCTCCATCCGCACAATCGTCACTCTCCGCCCGCACACTCTCCCCTCTCCACCCGCACACTCTCCACTCTCCATCCGCACACTCGTCACTCTCCGCCCGCACACTCTCCACACTCCACCCGAACACTCGTCACTCTCCGCCCGCACACTCTCCACTCTCCATCCGCACACTCGCCACTCTCCATCCGCACACTCGTCACTCTCCGCCCGCACACTCTCCACTCTCCGCCCGCACACTCTCCACTCTCCACCCGCACACTCGCCACTCTCCACCCGCACACTCTCCACTCTCCACCCGCACACTCGCCACTCTCCACCCGCACACTCTCCACTCTCCACCCGCACACTCTCCACTCTCCGCCCGCACACTCTCCACTCTCCACCCGCACACTCTCCACTCTCCGCCTGCACACTCGCCACTCACCTCCCGCACCTCTCCACTCTCTGCCCGCACACTCTCCACTCTCCATCCGCACACTCACCACTCTCCGCCCGCACACTCTCCACTTTCCGCCCGCATACTCTCCACTCTCCGCCCGCACACTCGTCACTCACCATCCGCACACTCGCCACTCTCCGCCCGCATACTCTCCACTCACCATTCGCACACTCACCACTCTCCGGCCGCACACTCTCCACTCTCCGACCGCACACTCTCCACTCTCCACTCTCCGCACGCACACTCATCACTCTCCATCTGCACACTCGCCACTCTCCATCCGCACACTCTCCACTCTCCGCCCGCACACTCTCCACTTTCCGCCCGCACACTCTCCATCCGCACACCCGTCACTCTACGCCGGCATTCTCTCCACTCTCCGCCCGCACACTCTCCACTCTCCGCCCGCACACTCTCCACTCTCCGCCCACACACTCGTCACTCTCCATCCGCACACTCGTCACTCTCCACCCGCACACACGTCACTCCCCACCCGCACACTCTCCACTTTCCACCCGCACACTCGCCACTCTCCGCCCGCATACTCGCCACTCTCCATCCGCACACTCGTCACTCTCCATCCACACACTCGTCACTCTCCATCCACACACTCGTCACTCTCCATCCGCTCACTCGTCACTCTCCATCCGTACACTCGCCACTCTCCGCCCGCACACTCGCCACTCTCCGCGCGCACACTCGCCACTCTCCGCCCGCATACTCTCCACTCTCCGCCCGCACACTCGTCACTCTCCATCTGCACACTCACCACTCTCCGCCCGCACACTCTCCACTCTCCATCCGCACACTCGCCACTCTCCATCCGCACACTCTCCACTCTCCGCCCGCACACTCTCCACTTTCCGCCCGCACACTCTCCATCCGCACACTCGTCACTCTACGCCGGCATTCTCTCCACTCTCCGCCCGCACACTCTCCACTCTACGCCTGCACACTCTCCACTCTCAGCCCGCAGACTCTCCACTCTCCGCCCACACAATCGTCACTCTCCACCCGCACACACGTCACTCCCCACCCGCACACTCTCCACTTTCCACCCGCACACTCGTCACTCTCCACCCGCACACTCGTCACTCTCCGCCCGCACACTCTCCACTCTCCGCTCGCACACTCTCCACTCTCCGCCCGCACACTCTCCACTCTCCGCCCGCACACTCTCCACACCACCCGCACACTCGTCACTCTCTGCCCGCACACTCTCCACTCTCCATCCGCACACTCGCCACTCTCCATCCGCACACTCGTCACTCTCCGCCCGCACACTCTCCACTCTCCGCCCGCACACTCTCCACTCTCCACCCGCACACTCGCCACTCTCCACCCGCACACTCTCCACTCTCCACCCGCACACTCGCCACTCTCCACCCGCACACTCTCCACTCTCCACCCGCACACTCTCCACTCTCCGCCCGCACACTCTCCACTCTCCACCCGCACACTCTCCACTCTCCGCCTGCACACTCGCCACTCACCTCCCGCACACTCTCCACTCTCTGCCCGCATACTCTCCACTCTCCATCTGCACACTCTCCCCTCTCCACCCGCACACTCTCCACTCTCCATCCGCACACTCGTCACTCTCCGCCCGCACACTCTCCACTCTCCACCCGCACACTCGTCACTCTCCGCCCGCACACTCTCCACTGTCCGACGGCGCACTCGTCACTCTCCGCCTGCACACTCGCCACTCTCCGCCCGCACACTCTCCACACTCCACCCGCACACTCGTCACTCTCCGCCCGCACACTCTCCACTCTCCATCCGCACACTCGCCACTCTCCATCCGCACACTCGTCACTCTCCGCCCGCACACTCTCCACTCTCCGCCCGCACACTCTCCACTCTCCAGCCGCACACTCGCCACTCTCCACACGCACACTCTCCACTCTCCACCCGCACACTCGCCACTCTCCACCCGCACACTCTCCACTCTCCACCCGCACACTCTCCACTCTCCGCCCGCACACACTCCACTCTCCACCCGCACACTCTCCACTCTCCGCCTGCACACTCGCCACTCACCTCCCGCACACTCTCCACTCTCTGCCCGCATACTCTCCACTCTCCATCTGCACACTCTCCCCTCTCCACCCGCACACTCTCCACTCTCCATCCGCACACTCGTCACTCTCCGCCCGCACACTCTCCACTCTCCACCCGCACACTCGTCACTCTCCGCCCGCACACTCTCCACTGTCCGACGGCGCACTCGTCACTCTCCGCCTGCACACTCGCCACTCTCTTCCCGCACACTCTCCACTCTCCATCCGCACACTCGTCACTCTCCGCCCGCACACTCTCCACTCTCCATCCGCACACTCTCCACTCTCCATCCGCACACTCGTCACTCTCCGCCCGCACACTCTCCACTCTCCGCCCGCACACTCTCCACTCTCCATCCACACAATCGTCACTCTCCGCCCGCACACTCTCCTCTCTCCGCCTGCACACTCGCCACTCTCCTCCCGCACACTCTCCACTCTCCACCGGCACACTCGCCACTCTCCACCCGCATACTCTCCACTCTCCATCCGCACACTCTCCACTCTCCGCCCGCACACTCTCCACGATCCGCCCGCACATTCTCCACTCTCCATCCGCACACTCGTCACTCTCCGCCCGCACACTCTCCACTCTCCAACCGCACAATCGTCACTCTCCGCCAGCACACTCTCCACTGTCCGACGGCGCACTCGTCACTCTCCGCCTGCACACTCGCCACTCTCTTCCCGCACACTCTCCACTCTCCACCCGCACACTCGTCACTCTCCGCCCGCACACTCTCCCCTCTCCACCCCCACTCTCTCCACTCTCCATCCGCACACTCGCCACTCTCCGCCCGCACTCTCTCCACTCTCCGCCCGCACACTCGTCACTCTCCATCCGCACACTCTCCACTCTCCATCCGCACACTCGTCACTCTCCATCCGCACAATCGCCACTCTCCGCCCGCACACTCTCCACTTTCCGCCCGCACACTCGTCACTCTCCGCCCGCACACTCTCCCCTCTCCACCCGCACACTCTCCACTCTCCATCCGCACACTCGTCACTCTCCGACCGCACACTCTCCACTCTCCATCCGCACAATCGTCACTCTCCGCCCGCACACTCTCCACTCTCCATCCGCACACTCGCCACTCTCCATCCGCACACTCGTCACTCTCCGCCCGCACACTCTCCACTCTCCGCCCGCACACTCTCCACTCTCCACCCGCACACTCGCCACTCTCCACCCGCACACTCTCCACTCTCCACCCGCACACTCGCCACTCTCCACCCGCACACTCTCCACTCTCCACCCGCACACTCTCCACTCTCCGCCCGCACACTCTCCACTCTCCACCCGCACACTCTCCACTCTCCGCCTGCACACTCGCCACTCTCTGCCCGCATACTCTCCACTCTCCATCTGCTCACTCTCCACTCTCCACCCGCACACTCGCAATTCTCCGCCCGCACACTCGTCACTCACCGCACGCATACTCTCCACTCTCCGCCCGCACACTCATCATTCTCCATCCGCACACTCTCCACTCTCCATCCGCACAATCGTCACTCTCCGCCCGCACACTCTCCCCTCTCCACCCGCACACTCTCCACTCTCCATCCGCACACTCGTCACTCTCCGCCCGCACACTCTCCACACTCCACCCGAACACTCGTCACACTCCGCCCGCACACTCTCCACTCTCCATCCGCACACTCGCCACTCTCCATCCGCACACTCGTCACTCTCCGCCCGCACACTCTCCACTCTCCGCCTGCACACTCTCCACTCTCCACCCGCACACTCGCCACTCTCCACCCGCACACTCTCCACTCTCCACCCGCACACTCGCCACTCTCCACCCGCACACTCTCCACTCTCCACCCGCACACTCTCCACTCTCCGCCCGCACACTCTCCACTCTCCATCCGCACACTCGCCACTCTCCATCCGCACACTCGTCACTCTCCGCCCGCACACTCTCCACTCTCCGCCCGCACACTCTCCACTCTCCACCCGCACACTCGCCACTCTCCACCCGCACACTCTCCACTCTCCACCCGCACACTCGCCACTCTCCACCCGCACACTCTCCACTCTCCACCCGCACACTCTCCACTCTCCGCCCGCACACTCTCCACTCTCCACCCGCACACTCTCCACTCTCCGCCTGCACACTCGCCACTCACCTCCCGCACACTCTCCACTCTCTGCCCGCATACTCTCCACTCTCCATCTGCTCACTCTCCACTCTCCACCCGCACACTCGCAATTCTCCGCCCGCACACTCGTCACTCACCGCACGCATACTCTCCACTCTCCGCCCGCACACTCATCATTCTCCATCCGCACACTCTCCACTCTCCATCCGCACAATCGTCACTCTCCGCCCACACACTCTCCCCTCTCCACCCGCACACTCTCCACTCTCCATCCGCACACTCGTCACTCTCCGCCCGCACACTCTCCACACTCCACCCGAACACTCGTCACTCTCCGCCCGCACACTCTCCACTCTCCATCCGCACACTCGCCACTCTCCATCCGCACACTCGTCACTCTCCGCCCGCACACTCTCCACTCTCCGCCCGCACACTCTCCACTCTCCACCCGCACACTCGCCACTCTCCACCCGCACACTCTCCACTCTCCACCCGCACACTCGCCACTCTCCACCCGCACACTCTCCACTCTCCACCCGCACACTCTCCACTCTCCGCCCGCACACTCTCCACTCTCCACCCGCACACTCTCCACTCTCCGCCTGCACACTCGCCACTCACCTCCCGCACCTCTCCACTCTCTGCCCGCACACTCTCCACTCTCCATCCGCACACTCACCACTCTCCGCCCGCACACTCTCCACTTTCCGCCCGCATACTCTCCACTCTCCGCCCGCACACTCGTCACTCACCATCCGCACACTCGCCACTCTCCGCCCGCATACTCTCCACTCACCATTCGCACACTCACCACTCTCCGGCCGCACACTCTCCACTCTCCGACCGCACACTCTCCACTCTCCACTCACCGCACGCACACTCATCACTCTCCATCTGCACACTCGCCACTCTCCATCCGCACACTCTCCACTCTCCGCCCGCACACTCTCCACTTTCCGCCCGCACACTCTCCATCCGCACACCCGTCACTCTACGCCGGCATTCTCTCCACTCTCCGCCCGCACACTCTCCACTCTCCGCCCGCACACTCTCCACTCTCCGCCCACACACTCGTCACTCTCCATCCGCACACTCGTCACTCTCCACCCGCACACACGTCACTCCCCACCCGCACACTCTCCACTTTCCACCCGCACACTCGCCACTCTCCGCCCGCATACTCGCCACTCTCCATCCGCACACTCGTCACTCTCCATCCACACACTCGTCACTCTCCATCCACACACTCGTCACTCTCCATCCGCTCACTCGTCACTCTCCATCCGTACACTCGCCACTCTCCGCCCGCACACTCGCCACTCTCCGCGCGCACACTCGCCACTCTCCGCCCGCATACTCTCCACTCTCCGCCCGCACACTCGTCACTCTCCATCCGCACACTCACCACTCTCCGCCCGCACACTCTCCACTCTCCATCCGCACACTCGCCACTCTCCATCCGCACACTCTCCACTCTCCGCCCGCACACTCTCCACTTTCCGCCCGCACACTCTCCATCCGCACACTCATCACTCTACGCCGGCATTCTCTCCACTCTCCGCCCGCACACTCTCCACTCTACGCCTGCACACTCTCCACTCTCAGCCCGCAGACTCTCCACTCTCCGCCCACACACTCGTCACTCTCCACCCGCACACACGTCACTCCCCACCCGCACACTCTCCACTTTCCACCCGCACACTCGTCACTCTCCACCCGCACACTCGTCACTCTCCGCCCGCACACTCTCCACTCTCCGCTCGCACACTTTCCACTCTCCGCCCGCACACTCTCCACTCTCCGCCCGCACACTCTCCACACTCCACCCGCACACTCGTCACTCTCTGCCCGCACACTCTCCACTCTCCATCCGCACACTCGCCACTCTCCATCCGCACACTCGTCACTCTCCGCCCGCACACTCTCCACTC
The DNA here is from genome assembly GCF_047496885.1 of Scyliorhinus torazame. NCBI lineage: Eukaryota > Metazoa > Chordata > Chondrichthyes > Carcharhiniformes > Scyliorhinidae > Scyliorhinus > Scyliorhinus torazame. The sequence goes on from NC_092728.1 coordinate 11,651,152, forward strand.
TCCGCCCGCACACTCTCCACTCTCCACCCGCACACTCGCCACTCTCCACCCGCACACTCTCCACTCTCCACCCGCACACTCGCCACTCTCCACCCGCACACTCTCCACTCTCCACCCGCACACTCTCTACTCTCCGCCCGCACACTCTCCACTCTCCACCCGCACACTCTCCACTCTCCGCCTGCACACTCGCCACTCACCTCCCGCACACTCTCCACTCTCTGCCCGCATACTCTCCACTCTCCATCTGCACACTCTCCCCTCTCCACCCGCACACTCTCCACTCTCCATCCGCACACTCGTCACTCTCCGCCCGCACACTCTCCACTCTCCACCCGCACACTCGTCACTCTCCGCCCGCACACTCTCCACTGTCCGACGGCGCACTCGTCACTCTCCGCCTGCACACTCGCCACTCTCTTCCCGCACACTCTCCACTCTCCATCCGCACACTCGTCACTCTCCGCCCGCACACTCTCCACTCTCCATCCGCACACTCTCCACTCTCCATCCGCACACTCGTCACTCTCCGCCCGCACACTCTCCACTCTCCGCCCGCACACTCTCCACTCTCCATCCGCACAATCGTCACTCTCCGCCCGCACACTCTCCACTCTCCGCCTGCACACTCACCACTCTCCTCCCGCACACTCTCCACTCTCCACCGGCACACTCGCCACTCTCCACCCGCACACTCTCCACTCTCCACCCCCACACTCTCCACTCTCCGCCCGCACACTCTCCACGATCCGCCCGCACATTCTCCACTCTCCATCCGCACACTCGTCACTCTCCGCCCGCACACTCTCCACTCTCCAACCGCACAATCGTCACTCTCCGCCAGCACACTCTCCACTGTCCGACGGCGCACTCGTCACTCTCCGCCTGCACACTCGCCACTCTCTTCCCGCACACTCTCCACTCTCCACCCGCACACTCGTCACTCTCCGCCCGCACACTCTCCCCTCTCCACCCACACTCTCTCCACTCTCCATCCGCACACTCGCCACTCTCCGCCCGCACTCTCTCCACTCTCCGCCCGCACACTCGTCACTCTCCATCCGCACACTCTCCACTCTCCATCCGCACACTCGTCACTCTCCATCCGCACAATCGCCACTCTCCGCCCGCACACTCTCCACTTTCCGCCCGCACACTCGTCACTCTCCGCCCGCACACTCTCCCCTCTCCACCCGCACACTCTCCACTCTCCATCCGCACACTCGTCACTCTCCGACCGCACACTCTCCACTCTCCATCCGCACAATCGTCACTCTCCGCCCGCACACTCTCCACTCTCCATCCGCACAATCGTCACTCTCCATCCGCACACTATTCACTCTCCGCCCGCACACTCGCCACTCTCCATCCGCACAATCGTCACTCTCCGCCCGCACACTCTCCACTCTCCGCCTGCACACTCGCCACTCTCCTCCCGCACACTCGCCACTCTCCACCCGCACACTCTCCACTCTCCGCCTGCACACTCGCCACTCTCCTCCCGCACACTCTCCACTCTCCACCCGCACACTCGCCACTCTCCACCCGCACACTCTCCACTCTCCACCCGCACACTCTCCACTCTCCGCCTGCACACTCGCCACTCACCTCATGCACACTCTCCACTTTCCGCCCACACACTCGCCACTCTCCGTCCGCACAATCGTCACTCTCCGCCCGCACACTCTCCCCTCTCCACCCGCACACTCTCCACTCTCCATCCGCACACTCGTCACTCTCCGCCCGCACACTCTCCACACTCCACCCGCACACTCGTCACTCTCCGCCCGCACACTCTCCACTCTCCATCCGCACACTCGCCACTCTCCATCCGCACACTCGTCACTCTCCGCCCGCACACTCTCCACTCTCCGCCCGCACACTCTCCACTCTCCACCCGCACACTCGCCACTCTCCACCCGCACACTCTCCACTCTCCACCCGCACACTCGCCACTCTCCACCCGCACACTCTCCACTCTCCACCCGCACACTCTCCACTCTCCGCCCGCACACTCTCCACTCTCCACCCGCACACCATCCACTCTCCGCCTGCACACTCGCCACTCACCTCCCGCACACTCGTCACTCACCGCACGCATACTCTCCACTCTCCGCCCGCACACTCATCATTCTCCATCCGCACACTCTCCACTCTCCATCCGCACACTCGTCACTCTCCGCCCGCACACTCTCCACACTCCACCCGCACACTCGTCACTCTCCGCCCGCACACTCTCCACTCTCCATCCGCACACTCGCCACTCTCCATCCGCACACTCGTCACTCTCCGCCCGCACACTCTCCACTCTCCGCCCGCACACTCTCCTCTCTCCACCCGCACACTCGCCACTCTCCACACGCACACTCTCCACTCTCCACCCGCACACTCGCCACTCTCCACCCGCACACTCTCCACTCTCCACCCGCACACTCGCCACTCTCCACCCGCACACTCTCCACTCTCCACCCGCACACTCGCCACTCTCCACCCGCACACTCTCCACTCTCCACCCGCACACTCTCCACTCTCCGCCCGCACACTCTCCACTCTCCACCCGCACACTCTCCACTCTCCGCCTGCACACTCGCCACTCACCTCCCGCACCTCTCCACTCTCTGCCCGCACACTCTCCACTCTCCATCCGCACACTCACCACTCTCCGCCCTCACACTCTCCACTTTCCGCCCGCATACTCTCCACTCTCCGCCCGCACACTCGTCACTCACCATCCGCACACTCGCCACTCTCCACCCGCATACTCTCCACTCACCATTCGCACACTCACCACTCTCCGGCCGCACACTCTCCACTCTCCGACCGCACACTCTCCACTCTCCACTCTCCGCACGCACACTCATCACTCTCCATCTGCACACTCGCCACTCTCCATCCGCACACTCTCCACTCTCCGCCCGCACACTCTCCACTTTCCGCCCGCACACTCTCCATCCGCACACCCGTCACTCTACGCCGGCATTCTCTCCACTCTCCGCCCGCACACTCTCCACTCTCCGCCCGTACACTCTCCACTCTCCGCCCACACACTCGTCACTCTCCATCCGCACTCTCGTCACTCTCCACCCGCACACACGTCACTCCCCACCCGCACACTCTCCACTTTCCACCCGCACACTCGCCACTCTCCGCCCGCATACTCGCCACTCTCCATCCGCACACTCGTCACTCTCCATCCACACACTCGTCACTCTCCATCCACAAACTCGTCACTCTCCATCCGCTCACTCGTCACTCTCCATCCGTACACTCGCCACTCTCCGCCCGCACACTCGCCACTCTCCGCGCGCACACTCGCCACTCACCGCCCGCATACTCTCCACTCTCCGCCCGCACACTCGTCACTCTCCATCCGCACACTCACCACTCTCCGCCCGCACACTCTCCACTCTCCATCCGCACACTCGCCACTCTCCATCCGCACACTCTCCACTCTCCGCCCGCACACTCTCCACTTTCCGCCCGCACACTCTCCATCCGCACACTCGTCACTCTACGCCGGCATTCTCTCCACTCTCCGCCCGCACACTCTCCACTCTACGCCTGCACACTCTCCACTCTCAGCCCGCAGACTCTCCACTCTCCGCCCGCACACTCGTCACTCTCCATCCGCACACTCACCACTCCCCACCCGCACACTCTCCACTTTCCACCCGCACACTCATCACTCTCCACCCGCACACTCGTCACTCTCCGCCCGCACACTCTCCACTCTCCGCTCGCACACTCTCCACTCTCCGCCCGCACACTCTCCACTCTCCGCCCGCACACTCTCCACACTCCACCCGCACACTCTCCACTCTCCACCCGCACACTCGCCACTCTCCACCCGCACACTCTCCACTCTCCACCCGCACACTCGCCACTCTCCGCCCGCACACTCTCCACTCTCCGCCCGCACACTCTCCACTCTCCACCCGCACACTCGCCACTCTCCACCCGCACACTCTCCACTCTCCACCCGCACACTCGCCACTCTCCACCCGCACACTCTCCACTCTCCACCCGCACACTCTCCACTCTCCGCCCGCACACTCTCCACTCTCCACCCGCACACTCTCCACTCTCCGCCTGCACACTCGCCACTCACCTCCCGCACACTCTCCACTCTCTGCCCGCACACTCTCCACTCTCCATCCGCACACTCGTCACTCTCCGACCGCACACTCTCCACTCTCCATCCGCACAATCGTCACTCTCCGCCCGCACACTCTCCACTCTCCATCCGCACAATCGTCACTCTCCATCCGCACACTCTCCACTCTCCGCCCGCACACTCGCCACTCTCCATCCGCACAATCGTCACTCTCCGCCCGCACACTCTCCACTCTCCGCCTGCACACTCGCCACTCTCCTCCCGCACACTCGCCACTCTCCACCCGCACACTCTCCACTCTCCGCCTGCACACTCGCCACTCTCCTCCCGCACACTCTCCACTCTCCACCCGCACACTCGCCACTCTCCACCCGCACACTCTCCACTCTCCACCCGCACACTCTCCACTCTCCGCCTGCACACTCGCCACTCACCTCATGCACACTCTCCACTTTCCGCCCACACACTCGCCACTCTCCGTCCGCACAATCGTCACTCTCCGCCCGCACACTCTCCCCTCTCCACCCGCACACTCTCCACTCTCCATCCGCACACTCGTCACTCTCCGCCCGCACACTCTCCACACTCCACCCGCACACTCGTCACTCTCCGCCCGCACACTCTCCACTCTCCATCCGCACACTCGCCACTCTCCATCCGCACACTCGTCACTCTCCGCCCGCACACTCTCCACTCTCCGCCCGCACACTCTCCACTCTCCACCCGCACACTCGCCACTCTCCACCCGCACACTCTCCACTCTCCACCCGCACACTCGCCACTCTCCACCCGCACACTCTCCACTCTCCACCCGCACACTCTCCACTCTCCGCCCGCACACTCTCCACTCTCCACCCGCACACTCTCCACTCTCCGCCTGCACACTCGCCACTCACCTCCCGCACACTCTCCACTCTCTGCCCGCATACTCTCCACTCTCCATCTGCACACTCTCCACTCTCCACCCGCACACTCGCAATTCTCCGCCCGCACACTCGTCACTCACCGCACGCATACTCTCCACTCTCCGCCCGCACACTCATCATTCTCCATCCGCACACTCTCCACTCTCCATCCGCACAATCGTCACTCTCCGCCCGCACACTCTCCCCTCTCCACCCGCACACTCTCCACTCTCCGCCCGCACACTCTCCACGATCCGCCCGCACATTCTCCACTCTCCATCCGCACACTCGTCACTCTCCGCCCGCACACTCTCCACTCTCCAACCGCACAATCGTCACTCTCCGCCAGCACACTCTCCACTGTCCGACGGCGCACTCGTCACTCTCCGCCTGCACACTCGCCACTCTCTTCCCGCACACTCTCCACTCTCCACCCGCACACTCGTCACTCTCCGCCCGCACACTCTCCCCTCTCCACCCCCACTCTCTCCACTCTCCATCCGCACACTCGCCACTCTCCGCCCGCACTCTCTCCACTCTCCGCCCGCACACTCGTCACTCTCCATCCGCACACTCTCCACTCTCCATCCGCACACTCGTCACTCTCCATCCGCACAATCGCCACTCTCCGCCCGCACACTCTCCACTTTCCGCCCGCACACTCGTCACTCTCCGCCCGCACACTCTCCCCTCTCCACCCGCACACTCTCCACTCTCCATCCGCACACTCGTCACTCTCCGACCGCACACTCTCCACTCTCCATCCGCACAATCGTCACTCTCCGCCCGCACACTCTCCACTCTCCATCCGCACAATCGTCACTCTCCATCCGCACACTCTCCACTCTCCGCCCGCACACTCGCCACTCTCCATCCGCACAATCGTCACTCTCCGCCCGCACACTCTCCACTCTCCGCCTGCACACTCGCCACTCTCCTCCCGCACACTCGCCACTCTCCACCCGCACACTCTCCACTCTCCGCCTGCACACTCGCCACTCTCCTCCCGCACACTCTCCACTCTCGGCCTGCACACTCGCCACTCGCCTCATGCACACTCTCCACTTTCCGCCCACACACTCGCCACTCTCCACCCGCACACTCTCCACTCTCCACCCGCACACTCTCCACTCTCCGCCCGCACACTCTCCACTCTCCACCCGCACACTCTCCACTCTCCGCCTGCACACTCGCCACTCACCTCCCGCACACTCTCCACTCTCTGCCCGCATACTCTCCACTCTCCATCTGCACACTCTCCCCTCTCCACCCGCACACGCTCCACTCTCCATCCGCACACTCGTCACTCTCCGCCCGCACACTCTCCACTCTCCACCCGCACACTCGTCACTCTCCGCCCGCACACTCTCCACTGTCCGACAGCGCACTCGTCACTCTCCGCCTGCACACTCGCCACTCTCTTCCCGCACACTCTCCACTCTCCATCCGCACACTCGTCACTCTCCGCCCGCACACTCTCCACTCTCCATCCGCACACTCTCCACTCTCCATCCGCACACTCGTCACTCTCCGCCCGCACACTCTCCACTCTCCGCCCGCACACTCTCCACTCTCCATCCGCACAATCGTCACTCTCCGCCCGCACACTCTCCACTCTCCACCGCCACACTCGACACTCTCCACCCGCACACTCTCCACTCTCCACCCGCACACTCTCCACTCTCCATCCGCACAATCGTCACTCTCCGCCCGCACACTCTCCCCTCTCCACCCGCACACTCTCCACTCTCCGCCCGCACACTCTCCACGATCCGCCCGCACATTCTCCACTCTCCATCCGCACACTCGTCACTCTCCGCCCGCACACTCTCCACTCTCCAACCGCACAATCGTCACTCTCCGCCAGCACACTCTCCACTGTCCGACGGCGCACTCGTCACTCTCCGCCTGCACACTCGCCACTCTCTTCCCGCACACTCTCCACTCTCCACCCGCACACTCGTCACTCTCCGCCCGCACACTCTCCCCTCTCCACCCCCACTCTCTCCACTCTCCATCCGCACACTCGCCACTCTCCGCCCGCACTCTCTCCACTCTCCGCCCGCACACTCGTCACTCTCCATCCGCACACTCTCCACTCTCCATCCGCACACTCGTCACTCTCCATCCGCACAATCGCCACTCTCCGCCCGCACACTCTCCACTTTCCGCCCGCACACTCGTCACTCTCCGCCCGCACACTCTCCCCTCTCCACCCGCACACTCTCCACTCTCCATCCGCACACTCGTCACTCTCCGACCGCACACTCTCCACTCTCCATCCGCACAATCGTCACTCTCCGCCCGCACACTCTCCACTCTCCATCCGCACGATCGTCACTCTCCATCCGCACACTCTCCACTCTCCGCCCGCACACTCGCCACTCTCCATCCGCACAATCGTCACTCTCCGCCCGCACACTCTCCACTCTCCGCCTGCACACTCGCCACTCTCCTCCCGCACACTCGCCACTCTCCACCCGCACACTCTCCACTCTCCGCCTGCACACTCGCCACTCTCCTCCCGCACACTCTCCACTCTCCGCCTGCACACTCGCCACTCGCCTCATGCACACTCTCCACTTTCCGCCCACACACTCGCCACTCTCCACCCGCACACTCTCCACTCTCCACCCGCACACTCTCCACTCTCCGCCCGCACACTCTCCACTCTCCACCCGCACACTCTCCACTCTCCGCCTGCACACTCGCCACTCACCTCCCGCACACTCTCCACTCTCTGCCCGCATACTCTCCACTCTCCATCTGCACACTCTCCCCTCTCCACCCGCACACGCTCCACTCTCCATCCGCACACTCGTCACTCTCCGCCCGCACACTCTCCACTCTCCACCCGCACACTCGTCACTCTCCGCCCGCACACTCTCCACTGTCCGACAGCGCACTCGTCACTCTCCGCCTGCACACTCGCCACTCTCTTCCCGCACACTCTCCACTCTCCATCCGCACACTCGTCACTCTCCGCCCGCACACTCTCCACTCTCCATCCGCACACTCTCCACTCTCCATCCGCACACTCGTCACTCTCCGCCCGCACACTCTCCACTCTCCGCCCGCACACTCTCCACTCTCCATCCGCACAATCGTCACTCTCCGCCCGCACACTCTCCACTCTCCGCCTGCACACTCGCCACTCTCCTCCCGCACACTCTCCACTCTCCACCGGCACACTCGACACTCTCCACCCGCACACTCTCCACTCTCCACCCGCACACTCTCCACTCTCCGCCCGCACACTCTCCACGATCCGCCCGCACATTCTCCACTCTCCATCCGCACACTCGTCACTCTCCGCCCGCACACTCTCCACTCTCCAACCGCACAATCGTCACTCTCCGCCAGCACACTCTCCACTGTCCGACGGCGCACTCGTCACTCTCCGCCTGCACACTCGCCACTCTCTTCCCGCACACTCTCCACTCTCCACCCGCACACTCGTCACTCTCCGCCCGCACACTCTCCCCTCTACACCCCCACTCTCTCCACTCTCCATCCGCACACTCGCCACTCTCCGCCCGCACTCTCTCCACTCTCCGCCCGCACACTCGTCACTCTCCATCCGCACACTCTCCACTCTCCATCCGCACACTCGTCACTCTCCATCCGCACAATCGCCACTCTCCGCCCGCACACTCTCCACTTTCCGCCCGCACACTCGTCACTCTCCGCCCGCACACTCTCCCCTCTCCACCCGCACACTCTCCACTCTCCATCCGCACACTCGTCACTCTCCGACCGCACACTCTCCACTCTCCATCCGCACAATCGTCACTCTCCGCCCGCACACTCTCCACTCTCCATCCGCACAATCGTCACTCTCCATCCGCACACTCTCCACTCTCCGCCCGCACACTCGCCACTCTCCATCCGCACAATCGTCACTCTCCGCCCGCACACTCTCCACTCTCCGCCTGCACACTCGCCACTCTCCTCCCGCACACTCGCCACTCTCCACCCGCACACTCTCCACTCTCCGCCTGCACACTCGCCACTCTCCTCCCGCACACTCTCCACTCTCCACCCGCACACTCGCCACTCTCCACCCGCACACTCTCCACTCTCCACCCGCACACTCTCCACTCTCCGCCTGCACACTCGCCACTCACCTCATGCACACTCTCCACTTTCTGCCCATACACTCGCATCTCTCCGTCCGCACATTCGTCACTCTCCGCCCGCACACTCTCCCCTCTCCACCCGCACACTCTCCACTCTCCATCCGCACACTCGTCACTCTCCGCCCGCACACTCTCCACACTCCACCCGCACACTCGTCACTCTCCGCCCGCACACTCGCCACTCTCCACCCGCACACTCTCCACTCTCCACCCGCACACTCGCCACTCTCCACCCGCACACTCTCCACTCTCCACCCGCACACTCTCCACTCTCCGCCCGCACACTCTCCACTCTCCACCCGCACACTCTCCACTCTCCGCCTGCACACTCGCCACTCACCTCCCGCACACTCTCCACTCTCTGCCCGCATACTCTCCACTCTCCATCTGCTCACTCTCCACTCTCCACCCGCACACTCGCAATTCTCCGCCCGCACACTCGTCACTCACCGCACGCATACTCTCCACTCTCCGCCCGCACACTCATCATTCTCCATCCGCACACTCTCCACTCTCCATCCGCACAATCGTCACTCTCCGCCCGCACACTCTCCCCTCTCCACCCGCACACTCTCCACTCTCCATCCGCACACTCGTCACTCTCCGCCCGCACACTCTCCACACTCCACCCGAACACTCGTCACTCTCCGCCCGCACACTCTCCACTCTCCCTCCGCACACTCGCCACTCTCCATCCGCACACTCGTCACTCTCCGCCCGCACACTCTCCACTCTCCGCCCGCACACTCTCCACTCTCCACCCGCACACTCGCCACTCTCCACCCGCACATTCTCCACTCTCCACCCGCACACTCGCCACTCTCCACCCGCACACTCTCCACTCTCCACCCGCACACTCTCCACTCTCCGCCCGCACACTCTCCACTCTCCACCCGCACACTCTCCACTCTCCGCCTGCACACTCGCCACTCACCTCCCGCACCTCTCCACTCTCTGCCCGCATACTCTCCACTCTCCATCCGCACACTCACCACTCTCCGCCCGCACACTCTCCACTTTCCGCCCGCATACTCTCCACTCTCCGCCCGCACACTCGTCACTCTCCATCCGCACACTCGCCACTCTCCGCCCGCATACTCTCCACTCACCATTCGCACACTCACCACTCTCCGGCCGCACACTCTCCACTCTCCGACCGCACACTCTCCACTCTCCACTCTCCGCACGCACACTCATCACTCTCCATCTGCACACTCGCCACTCTCCATCCGCACACTCTCCACTCTCCGCCCGCACACTCTCCACTTTCCGCCCGCACACTCTCCATCCGCACACCCGTCACTCTACGCCGGCATTCTCTCCACTCTCCGCCCGCACACTCTCCACTCTCCGCCCGCACACTCTCCACTCTCCGCCCACACACTCGTCACTCTCCATCCGCACACTCGTCACTCTCCACCCGCACACACGTCACTCCCCACCCGCACACTCTCCACTTTCCACCCGCACACTCGCCACTCTCCGCCCGCATACTCGCCACTCTCCATCCGCACACTCGTCACTCTCCATCCACACACTCGTCACTCTCCATCCACACACTCGTCACTCTCCATCCGCTCACTCGTCACTCTCCATCCGTACACTCGCCACTCTCCGCCCGCACACTCGCCACTCTCCGCGCGCACACTCGCCACTCTCCGCCCGCATACTCTCCACTCTCCGCCCGCACACTCGTCACTCTCCATCCGCACACTCACCACTCTCCGCCCGCACACTCTCCACTCTCCATCCGCACACTCGCCACTCTCCATCCGCACACTCTCCACTCTCCGCCCGCACACTCTCCACTTTCCGCCCGCACACTCTCCATCCGCACACTCGTCACTCTACGCCGGCATTCTCTCCACTCTCCGCCCGCACACTCTCCACTCTACGCCTGCACACTCTCCACTCTCAGCCCGCAGACTCTCCACTCTCCGCCCACACACTCGTCACTCTCCACCCGCACACACGTCACTCCCCACCCGCACACTCTCCACTTTCCACCCGCACACTCGTCACTCTCCACCCGCACACTCGTCACTCTCCGCCCGCACACTCTCCACTCTCCGCTCGCACACTCTCCACTCTCCGCCCGCACACTCTCCACTCTCCGCCCGCACACTCTCCACTCTCCGCCCGCGCACTCTCCGCTCTCCGCCCGCACACTCGTCTCTCCGCCCGCACACTCTCCACTTTCCGCCCCCACACTCGCCACTCTCAATCCGCACACTCGTCACTCTCCACCCGCACACTCGCCACTCTCCGCCCGCACACTCGCCATTCTCTGCCTGCACACTCTCCACTCTCCGCCTGCACACTCGTCACTCTCCATCCGCACACTTGCCACTCTCCATCCTCACACTCTCCACTTTCCGACCACACACTCGCCACTCTCCATCCGCACAATCGTCACTCTCCGCCCGCACACTCTCCCCTCTCCACCCGCACACTCTCCACTCTCCATCCGCACACTCGTCACTCTCCGCCCGCACACTCTCCACTCTCCACCCGCACACTCGTCACTCTCCGCCCGCACACTCTCCACTGTCCGACGGCGCACTCGTCACTCTCCGCCTGCACACTCGCCACTCTCTTCCCGCACACTCTCCACTCTCCATCCGCACACTCGTCACTCTCCGCCCGCACACTCTCCACTCTCCATCCGCACACTCTCCACTCTCCATCCGCACACTCGTCACTCTCCGCCCGCACACTCTCCACTCTCCACCCGCACACTCTCCACTCTCCATCCGCACAATCGTCACTCTCCGCCCGCACACTCTCCACTCTCCGCCCGCACACTCGCCACTCTCCTCCCGCACACTCTCCACCGGCACACTCGCCACTCTCCACCCGCACACTCTCCACTCTCCACCCGCACACTCTCCACTCCGCCCGCACACTCTCCACGATCCGCCCGTACATTCTCCACTCTCCATCCGCACACTTGTCACTCTCCGCCCGCACACTCTCCACTCTCCAACCGCACAATCGTCACTCTCCGCCAGCACACTCTCCACTGTCCGACGGCGCACTCGTCACTCTCCGCCTGCACACTCGCCACTCTCTTCCCGCACACTCTCCACTCTCCACCCGCACACTCGTCACTCTCCGCCCGCACACTCTCCCCTCTCCACCCCCACTCTCTCCACTCTCCATCCGCACACTCGCCACTCTCCGCCCGCACTCTCTCCACTCTCCGCCCGCACACTCGTCACTCTCCATCCGCACACTCTCCACTCTCCATCCGCACACTCGTCACTCTCCATCCGCACAATCGCCACTCTCCGCCCGCACACTCTCCACTTTCCGCCCGCACACTCGTCACTCTCCGCCCACACACTCTCCCCTCTCCACCCGCACACTCTCCACTCTCCATCCGCACACTCGTCACTCTCCGACCGCACGCTCTCCACTCTCCATCCGCACAATCGTCACTCTCCGCCCGCACACTCTCCACTCTCCATCCGCACAATTGTCACTCTCCATCCGCACACTCTCCACTCTCCGCCCGCACACTCGCCACTCTCCATCCGCACAATCGTCGCTCTCCGCCCGCACACTCTCCACTCTCCGCCTGCAAACTCGCCACTCTCCTCCCGCACACTCGCCACTCTCCACCCGCACACTCTCCACTCTCCGCCTGCACACTCGCCACTCTCCTCCCGCACACTCTCCACTCTCCACCCGCACACTCGCCACTCTCCACCCGCACACTCTCCACTCTCCACCCGCACACTCTCCACTCTCCGCCTGCACACTCGCCACTCACCTCATGCACACTCTCCACTTTCCGCCCACACACTCGCCACTCTCCGTCCGCACAATCGTCACTCTCCGCCCGCACACTCTCCCCTCTCCACCCGCACACTCTCCACTCTCCATCCGCACACTCGTCACTCTCCGCCCGCACACTCTCCACACTCCACCCGCACACTCGTCACTCTCCACCCGCACACTCTCCACTCTCCATCCGCACACTCGCCACTCTCCATCCGCACACTCGCCACTCTCCGCCCGCACACTCTCCACTCTCCGCCAGCACACTCTCCACTCTCCACCCGCACACTCGCCACTCTCCACCCGCACACTCTCCACTCTCCACCCGCACACTCGCCACTCTCCACCCGCACACTCTCCACTCTCCACCCGCACACTCTCCACTCTCCGCCCGCACACTCTCCACTCTCCACCCGCACACTCTCCACTCTCCGACCGCACGCTCTCCACTCTCCATCCGCACAATCGTCACTCTCCGCCCGCACCCTCTCCACTCTCCATCCGCACAATTGTCACTCTCCATCCGCACACTCTCCACTCTCCGCCCGCACACTCGCCACTCTCCATCCGCACAATCGTCACTCTCCGCCCGCACACTCTCCACTCTCCGCCTGCAAACTCGCCACTCTCCTCCCGCACACTCGCCACTCTCCACCCGCACACTCTCCACTCTCCGCCTGCACACTCGCCACTCTCCTCCCGCACACTCTCCACTCTCCACCCGCACACTCGCCACTCTCCACCCGCACACTCTCCACTCTCCACCCGCACACTCTCCACTCTCCGCCTGCACACTCGCCACTCACCTCATGCACACTCTCCACTTTCCGCCCACACACTCGCCACTCTCCGTCCGCACAATCGTCACTCTCCGCCCGCACACTCTCCCCTCTCCACCCGCACACTCTCCACTCTCCATCCGCACACTCGTCACTCTCCGCCCGCACACTCTCCACACTCCACCCGCACAATCGTCACTCTCCACCCGCACACTCTCCACTCTCCATCCGCACACTCGCCACTCTCCATCCGCACACTCGCCACTCTCCGCCCGCACACTCTCCACTCTCCGCCAGCACACTCTCCACTCTCCACCCGCACACTCGCCACTCTCCACCCGCACACTCTCCACTCTCCACCCGCACACTCGCCACTCTCCACCCGCACACTCTCCACTCTCCACCCGCACACTCTCCACTCTCCGCCCGCACACTCTCCACTCTCCACCCGCACACTCTCCACTCTCCGCCTGCACACTCGCCACTCACCTCACGCACACTCTCCACTCTCTGCCCGCATACTCTCCACTCTCCATCTGCACACTCTCCACTCTCCACCCGCACACTCGCAATTCTCCGCCCGCACACTCGTCACTCACCGCACGCATACTCTCCACTCTCCGCCCGCACACTCATCATTCTCCATCCGCACACTCTCCACTCTCCATCCGCACAATCGTCACTCTCCGCCCGCACACTCTCCCCTCTCCACCCGCACACTCTCCACTCTCCATCCGCACACTCGTCACTCTCCGCCCGCACACTCTCCACACTCCACCCGAACACTCGTCACTCTCCGCCCGCACACTCTCCACTCTCCATCCGCACACTCGCCACTCTCCATCCACACACTCGTCACTCTCCGCCCGCACACTCTCCACTCTCCGCCCACACACTCTCCACTCTCCACCCGCACACTCGCCACTCTCCACCCGCACACTCTCCACTCTCCACCCGCACACTCGCCACTCTCCACCCGCACACTCTCCACTCTCCACCCGCACACTCTCCACTCTCCGCCCGCACACTCTCCACTCTCCACCCACACACTCTCCACTCTCCGCCTGCACACTCGCCACTCACCTCCCGCACACTCTCCACTCTCTGCCCGCATACTCTCCACTCTCCATCTGCACACTCTCCACTCTCCACCCGCACACTCTCCACTCTCCGCCTGCACACTCGCCACTCACCTCCCGCACACTCTCCACTCTCTGCCCGCACACTCTCCACTCTCCGCCCGCACACTCTCCACTCTCCACCTGCACACTCATCACTCTCCATCCGCACACTAGCCACTCTCCACCCGCACACTCGCCACTCTCCACCCGCACACTCTCCACTCTCCGCCCGCACACTCACCATATCTCCGCCCGCTCACTCGCCAGTCTCCGCCCGCACACTCTCCGTTCTCCGCCCGCAAACTCGCCACTCTCCGCCCGCACACTCACCACTCTCCGCCCGCACACCTGCCACTCTCTGCCCGCACACTCTCCACTCTCCGCCCGCACACTCATCATTCTCCGCCCGCACACTCTCCACTCTCCACCTGCACACTCATCACTCTCCACCCGCACACTCGTCACTCTCCGCCCGCATACTCTCCACTCTCCACCTGCACACTCATCACTCTCCATCCGCACACTCGCCACGCTCCGCCCGCTCATCACTCTCCTCCCGCATACTCTCCACTCTCCACCCGCACACTCTCCACTTTCCACCTGCACACTCGTCACTCTCCACCCGCACACTCTCCACTCTCCGCCCGCACACTCGCCACTCTCCACCCGCACACTCGCCACTCTCCGCCCGCACACTCTCCACTCTCCGCCCGCACACTCACCACTCTCCGCCCGCACACTCTCCACTCTCCGCCCGCACACTCATCATTCTCCGCCCGCACACTCTCCACTTTCCGCCCGCACACTCGCCACTATCCATCCGCACACTCGTCACTCTCCGCCCGCACACTCTCCACTTTCCGCCCGCCCACTCGCCACTCTCCATCCGCACACTCGTCACTCTCCATCTGCACACTCTCCACATTCCACCCGCACACTCTCCACTTTCCGCCCGCACATTCGCCACTCTCCATCCGCACACCCGTCACTCTCCGCCCGCACACTCTCCACTCTCCACCCGCACAATCTCCACTCTCCGCCCGCACACTCGTCACTCTCCGCCCGCACACTCTCCACTCTCCAACCGCACACTCATCACTCTCCGCCCGCACACTCTCCACTCTCCGCCCGCACACTCTCCACTCTCTGGCCGCACACTCTCCACTCTCCATCCACACACTCGCAATTCTCCGCCCGCACACGCGCCACTCTCCGCCCGCACACTCGCCGCTCTCCGCCCGCACACTCTCCACTCTCTGACTGCACACCCGCCACTCTCCGCCGCACACTCGCCGCTCTCCGCCCGCGCACTCTCCTCTCTCTGCCCGCACACTCGCCACTCGCCGCTCTCCGCCAGCACATTCGCCACTCTCCGCCCGCACACTCGCCACTCTCCGTCCGCACACTCTCCACTCTCCGCCTGCACACTCTCCAATCTCTGCCAGCACACTCGCCACTCTCCACCCGCGCACTCTCCTCTCTCTGCCCGCACACTCGCCACTCGCCGCTCTCCGCCAGCACATTCGCCACTCTCCGCCCGCATAATCGCCACTCTCCGCCCGCACACTCTCCACTCTCCGCCTGCACACTCTCCAATCTCTGCCAGCACACTCGCCACTCTCAACCCGCACACTCTCTACTCTCCATCCGCACACTCTCCACTCTCCATCCGCACACTCGCAATTCTCCGCCCGCACACTCGCCACTCTCCGCCCGCACACTCTCCGCTCTACGCCCACACACTCGCCACTCTCCGTCCGCACACTCTCCACTCTCCGCCCGCACACTCTCAACTCTCCGCCCACACACTCTCCACTCTCCGCCCACACACTCGCCACTCTCCGCCCGCACACTCGCCACTCTCCGCCCGCGGACTGTCTACTCTCCATCCGCACACTCTCCACTCTCCGCCCACACACTCTCCACTCTCCACCCGGACACTCGTCACTCCCCGCCCGCACACTCTCCACTCTCCGCCCGTACACTCGCCACTCTCCGCCCGCACACTCGCCACTTTCCGCCCGCACACTAGCCACTCTCCGCCAGCACACACTCCACTCTCCGCCCGCACACTCGCCACTCTCCGCCCGCACACTCTCCACTCTCCGCCTGCACACTCTCCACTATCCGCCCGCACACTCGCCACTCTCCGCCTGCACACTCTCCACTCTCCATCCGCACATTCTCCACTCTCCGCCCGCACACTCGCCACTCTCCTCCCGCACACTCTCCACTCTCCGCGCGCACACTCTCCACTCTCCGCCCGCACACTCTCCACTCTCCGCCCGCACGCTAGCCACTCTCCGCCAGCACACTCTCCACTCTCCGCCCGCACACTCGCCACTCTCCGCCTGCACACACTCCATCCGCACACTCTCCACTATCCGACCGCACACTCTCCACTCTCCGCCCTCACACTCGCCACTCTCCTCCCGCACACTCTCCACTCTCCGCCCGCACACTCTCCACGATCCGCCCGCACACTCATCACTCTCCATCCGCACACTCGCCACTCTCCATCCGCACACTCGCCACTCTCCGCCGCACACTAGCCCCTCTCCGCCCACACACTCGCCTCTCTCCGCCCGTACACTCGCCACTCTCCGCCCGCACACTAGCCACTCTCCGCCCGCACACTCTCCACTCTCCGCCCGCACACTCTCCACTCTCCGCCCGCGCACTCTCTACTCTCCATCCGCACACTCTCCACTCTCTGCCTGCACACTCGCCACTCTCCGCCCGCACACTCTCCACTCTCCACCCGCACACTCTCCACTCTCCGCCCGCACACTCTCCACTCCCCGCCCGCACTCTCTCCACTCTCCACCCGCACACTCTCCACTCTCCATCCGCACACTCTCCACTCTCCATCCGCACACTCTCCACTCTCCGCCCGCACACTCTCCACTCTCTGCCCGCACACTCTCCACTCTCCATCCGCACACTCGCAATTCTCCGCCCGCACACTCGCCACTCTCCGCCCGCATACTCTCCACTCCCCGCACACTCGCCACTCTCCATCCGCACACTCTCCATTCTGCCCGCACACTCTCCACTCTCCGCTCGCACACTCTCCACTCTCCATCCGCACACTCGCAATTCTCCACCCGCACACTCGCCACAGTCCACCCGCACACTCGCCACTCTCCGCCCGCCCACTAGCCACTCTCTGCCAGCATACTCGCCACTCTCCGCCGCACACTAGCCCCTCTCCGCCCGTACACTCGCCACTCTCCGCCCACACACTCGCCACTCTCCGCCTGCACACTCTCCACTCTCCGCCCGCACACTCTCCACTCTCCGCCAACACACTCACCACTCTCCGCCCACACACTCGCCACTCTCCGCCCGCACACTCGCCACTCTCCGCCCGCACACTAGCCACTCTCCGCCCGCACACTCTCCACTCTCCGCCTGCACACTCTCCACTATCCGCCCGCACACTCGCCACTCTCCGCCTGCACACTCTCCACTCTCCATCCGCACATTCTCCACTCTCCGCCCGCACACTCGCCACTCTCCTCCCGCACACTCTCCACTCTCCGCCCGCACACTCTCCACTCTCCGCCCGCACACTCTCCACTCTCCGCCCGCACGCTAGCCACTCTCCGCCAGCACACTCTCCACTCTCCGCCCGCACACTCGCCACTCTCCGCCTGCACACTCTCCATCCGCACACTCTCCACTATCCGACCGCACACTCTCCACTCTCCGCCCTCACACTCGCCACTCTCCTCCCGCACACTCTCCACTCTCCGCCCGCACACTCTCCACGATCCGCCCGCACACTCATCACTCTCCATCCGCACACTCGCCACTCTCCAACCGCACACTCGCCACTCTCCGCCGCACACTAGCCCCTCTCCGCCCACACACTCGCCTCTCTCCGCCCGTACACTCGCCACTCTCCGCCCGCACACTAGCCACTCTCCGCCCGCACACTCTCCACTCTCCGCCCGCACACTCTCCACTCTCCGCCCGCGCACTCTCTACACTCCATCCGCACACTCTCCACTCTCTGCCTGCACACTCGCCACTCTCCGCCCGCACACTCTCCACTCTCCACCCGCACACTCTCCACTCTCCGCCCGCACACTCTCCACTCCCCGCCCGCACTCTCTCCACTCTCCACCCGCACACTCTCCACTCTCCATCCGCACACTCTCCACTCTCCATTCGCACACTCTCCACTCTCCGCCCGCACACTCTCCACTCACTGCCCGCACACTCTCCACTCTCCATCCGCACACTCGCAATTCTCCGCCCGCACACTCGCCACTCTCCGCCCGCACACTCGCCGCTCTTCGCCCGCACACTCTCCACTCTCTGACTGCACACCCGCCACTCTCCGCCGCACACTCGCCGCTCTCCTCCCGCGCACTCTCCTCTCTCTGCCCGCACACTCGCCACTCTCCACTCTCCGCCCGCACACTCTCCACTCTCCGCCCGCACACTCTCCACTCTCCGCCCGCGCACTCTCTACTCTCCATCCGCACACTCTCCACTCTCTGCCTGCACACTCGCCACTCTCCGCCCGCACACTCTCCACTCTCCACCCGCACACTCTCCACTCTCCGCCCGCACACTCTCCACTCCCCGCCCGCACTCTCTCCACTCTCCACCCGCACACTCTCCACTCTCCATCTGCACACTCTCCACTCTCCATCCGCACACTCTCCACTCTCCGCCCGCACACTCTCCACTCTGCCCGCACACTCTCCACTCTCCATCCGCACACTCGCAATTCTCCGCCCGCACACTCGCCACTCTCCGCCCGCACACTCGCCGCTCTCCGCCCGCACTCTCTCCACTCTCTGACTGCACACCCGCCACTCTCCGCCGCACACTCGCCGCTCTCCGCCCGCGCACTCCCCTCTCTCTGCCCGCACACTCGCCATTCGCCACTCTCCGCCCGCACACTCTCCACTCTCCGCCTGCACACTCTCCAATCTCTGCCAGCACACTCGCCACTCTCCACCCGCGCACTCTCCTATCTCTGCCCGCACACTCGCCACTCGCCGCTCTCCGCCAGCACATTCGCCACTCTCCGCCCGCATACTCGCCACTCTCCGCCCGCACACTCTCCACTCTCCGACTGCACACTCTCCAATCTCTGCCAGCACACTCGCCACTTTCAACCCGCACACTCTCTACTCTCCATCCGCACACTCTCCACTCTCCATCCGCACACTCGCAATTCTCCGCCCGCACACTCGCCACTCTCCGCCCGCACACTCTCCACTCTCTGCCCACACACTCGCCACTCTCCGCCCGCACACTCTCCACTCTCCGCCCGCACACTCTCCACTCTCCGCCCACACACTCTCCACTCTCTGCCCACACACTCGCCACTCTCCGCCCACACACTCGCCACTCTCCGCCCGCACACTCTCCACTCTCCGCCCGCACACTAGCCACTCTCCGCCAGCACACACTCCACTCTCCATCCGCACACTCTCCACTCTCCATCCGCACACTCTCCACTCTCCGCCCGCACACTCTCCACTCTCTGCCCGCACACTCTCCACTCTCCATCCGCACACTCGCAATTCTCCGCCCGCACACTCGCCACTCTCCGCCCGCACACTCGCCGCTCTCCGCCCGCACACTCTCCACTCTCTGACTGCACACCCGCCACTCTCCGCCGCACACTCGCCGCTCTCCGCCCGCGCACTCTCCTCTCTCTGCCCGCACACTCGCCATTCGCCACTCTCCGCCCGCACACTCTCCACTCACCGCCTGCACACTCTCCAATCTCTGCCAGCACACTCGCCACTCTCCACCCGCGCACTCTCCTATCTCTGCCCGCACACTCGCCACTCGCCGCTCTCCGCCAGCACATTCGCCACTCTCCACCCGCACACTCGCCACTCTCCGCCCGCACACTCTCCGCTTGCACACTCTCCAATCTGTGCCAGCACACTCGCCACTCTCCACCCGCGCACTCTCCTCTCTCTGCCCGCACACTCGCCACTCGCCGCTCTCCGCCAGCACATTCGCCACTCTCCGCCCGCACACTCGCCACTCTCTGCCCGCACACTCTCCACTCTCCGCCTGCACACTCTCCAATCTCTGCCAGCACACTCGCCACTCTCAACCCGCACACTCTCTACTCTACATCCGCACACTCTCCACTCTCCATACGCACACTCGCAATTCTCCGCCCTCACACTCGCCACTGTCCGCCCGCACACTCGCCACTCTCCGCCCGCCCACTAGCCACACTCCGCCAGCATACTCGCCACTCTCCGCTCGCACGCTCGCCACTCTCCGCCGCACACTAGCCCCTCTCCGCCCGTACACTCGCCACTCTCCGCCCACACACTCGCCTCTCTCCGCCCGTACACTCGCCACTCTCTGCCCGCACACTAGCCCCTCTCCGCCCGTACACTCGCCACTCTCCGCCCACACACTAGCCACTCTCCGCCCGCACACTCTCCACTCTCCGCCCGCGCACTCTCTACTCTCCATCCGCACACTCTCCACTCTCTGCCTGCACACTCGCCACTCTCCGCCCGCACACTCTCCACTCTCCACCCGCACACTCTCCACTCTCCGCCCGCACACTCTCCACTCCCCGCCCGCACTCTCTCCACTCTCCACCCGCACACTCTCCACTCTCCATCCGCACACTCACCACTCTCCATCCGCACACTCTCCACTCTCCGCCCGCACACTCTCCACTCTCTGCCCGCACACTCTCCACTCTCCATCCGCACACTCGCAATTCTCCGCCCGCACACTCGCCACTCTCCGCCCGCATACTCTCCACTCCCCGCACACTCGCCACTCTCCATCCGCACACTCTCCATTCTGCCCGCACACTCTCCACTCTCCGCTCGCACACTCTCCACTCTCCATCCGCACACTCGCAATTCTCCACCCGCACACTCGCCACAGTCCACCCGCACACTCGCCACTCTCCGCCCGCCCACTAGCCACTCTCTGCCAGCATACTCGCCACTCTCCGCCGCACACTAGCCCCTCTCCGCCCGTACACTCGCCACTCTCCGCCCACACACTCGCCACTCTCCGCCTGCACACTCTCCACTCTCCGCCCGCACACTCTCCACTCTCCGCCCACACACTCACCACTCTCCGCCCACACACTCGCCACTCTCCGCCCGCACACTCGCCACTCTCCGCCCGCACACTAGCCACTCTCCGCCCGCACACTCTCCACTCTCCGCCTGCACACTCTCCACTATCCGCCCGCACACTCGCCACTCTCCGCCTGCACACTCTCCACTCTCCATCCGCACATTCTCCACTCTCCGCCCGCACACTCGCCACTCTCCTCCCGCACACTCTCCACTCTCCGCCCGCACACTCTCCACTCTCCGCCCGCACACTCTCCACTCTCCGCCCGCACGCTAGCCACTCTCCGCCAGCACACTCTCCACTCTCCGCCCGCACACTCGCCACTCTCCGCCTGCACACTCTCCATCCGCACACTCTCCACTATCCGACCGCACACTCTCCACTCTCCGCCCTCACACTCGCCACTCTCCTCCCGCACACTCTCCACTCTCCGCCCGCACACTCTCCACGATCCGCCCGCACACTCATCACTCTCCATCCGCACACTCGCCACTCTCCAACCGCACACTCGCCACTCTCCGCCGCACACTAGCCCCTCTCCGCCCACACACTCGCCTCTCTCCGCCCGTACACTCGCCACTCTCCGCCCGCACACTAGCCACTCTCCGCCCGCACACTCTCCACTCTCCGCCCGCACACTCTCCACTCTCCGCCCGCGCACTCTCTACTCTCCATCCGCACACTCTCCACTCTCTGCCTGCACACTCGCCACTCTCCGCCCGCACACTCTCCACTCTCCACCCGCACACTCTCCACTCTCCGCCCGCACACTCTCCACTCCCCGCCCGCACTCTCTCAACTCTCCACCCGCACACTCTCCACTCTCCATCCGCACACTCTCCACTCTCCATTCGCACACTCTCCACTCTCCGCCCGCACACTCTCCACTCACTGCCCGCACACTCTCCACTCTCCATCCGCACACTCGCAATTCTCCGCCCGCACACTCGCCACTCTCCGCCCGCACACTCGCCGCTCTTCGCCCGCACACTCTCCACTCTCTGACTGCACACCCGCCACTCTCCGCCGCACACTCGCCGCTCTCCTCCCGCGCACTCTCCTCTCTCTGCCCGCACACTCGCCACTCTCCACTCTCCGCCCGCACACTCTCCACTCTCCGCCCGCACACTCTCCACTCTCCGCCCGCGCACTCTCTACTCTCCATCCGCACACTCTCCACTCTCTGCCTGCACACTCGCCACTCTCCGCCCGCACACTCTCCACTCTCCACCCGCACACTCTCCACTCTCCGCCCGCACACTCTCCACTCCCCGCCCGCACTCTCTCCACTCTCCACCCGCACACTCTCCACTCTCCATCCGCACACTCTCCACTCTCCATCCGCACACTCTCCACTCTCCGCCCGCACACTCTCCACTCTGCCCGCACACTCTCCACTCTCCATCCGCACACTCGCAATTCTCCGCCCGCACACTCGCCACTCTCCGCCCGCACACTCGCCGCTCTCCGCCCGCACTCTCTCCACTCTCTGACTGCACACCCGCCACTCTCCGCCGCACACTCGCCGCTCTCCGCCCGCGCACTCCCCTCTCTCTGCCCGCACACTCGCCATTCGCCACTCTCCGCCCGCACACTCTCCACTCTCCGCCTGCACACTCTCCAATCTCTGCCAGCACACTCGCCACTCTCCACCCGCGCACTCTCCTATCTCTGCCCGCACACTCGCCACTCGCCGCTCTCCGCCAGCACATTCGCCACTCTCCGCCCGCATACTCGCCACTCTCCGCCCGCACACTCTCCACTCTCCGACTGCACACTCTCCAATCTCTGCCAGCACACTCGCCACTTTCAACCCGCACACTCTCTACTCTCCATCCGCACACTCTCCACTCTCCATCCGCACACTCGCAATTCTCCGCCCGCACACTCGCCACTCTCCGCCCGCACACTCTCCACTCTCTGCCCACACACTCGCCACTCTCCGCCCGCACACTCTCCACTCTCCGCCCGCACACTCTCCACTCTCCGCCCACACACTCTCCACTCTCTGCCCACACACTCGCCACTCTCCGCCCACACACTCGCCACTCTCCGCCCGCACACTCTCCACTCTCCGCCCGCACACTAGCCACTCTCCGCCAGCACACACTCCACTCTCCGCCCGCACACTCGCCACTCTCCGCCTGCACACTCTCCACTCTCCATCCGCACACTCTCCACTATCCGCCCGCACACTCTCCACTCTCCGCCCGCACACTCGCCACTCTCCTCCCGCACACTCTCCTCTCTCTGCCCGCACACTCGCCACTCTCCACTCTCCGCCCGCACACTCTCCACTCTCCGCCCGCACACTCTCCACTCTCCGCCCGCGCACTCTCTACTCTCCATCCGCACACTCTCCACTCTCTGCCTGCACACTCGCCACTCTCCGCCCGCACACTCTCCACTCTCCACCCGCACACTCTCCACTCTCCGCCCGCACACTCTCCACTCCCCGCCCGCACTCTCTCCACTCTCCACCCGCACACTCTCCACTCTCCATCCGCACACTCTCCACTCTCCATCCGCACACTCTCCACTCTCCGCCCGCACACTCTCCACTCTCTGCCCGCACACTCTCCACTCTCCATCCGCACACTCGCAATTCTCCGCCCGCACACTCGCCACTCTCCGCCCGCACACTCGCCGCTCTCCGCCCGCACACTCTCCACTCTCTGACTGCACACCCGCCACTCTCCGCCGCACACTCGCCGCTCTCCGCCCGCGCACTCTCCTCTCTCTGCCCGCACACTCGCCATTCGCCACTCTCCGCCCGCACACTCTCCACTCACCGCCTGCACACTCTCCAATCTCTGCCAGCACACTCGCCACTCTCCACCCGCGCACTCTCCTATCTCTGCCCGCACACTCGCCACTCGCCGCTCTCCGCCAGCACATTCGCCACTCTCCACCCGCACACTCGCCACTCTCCGCCCGCACACTCTCCGCTTGCACACTCTCCAATCTCTGCCAGCACACTCGCCACTCTCCACCCGCGCACTCTCCTCTCTCTGCCCGCACACTCGCCACTCGCCGCTCTCCGCCAGCACATTCGCCACTCTCCGCCCGCACACTCGCCACTCTCTGCCCGCACACTCTCCACTCTCCGCCTGCACACTCTCCAATCTCTGCCAGCACACTCGCCACTCTCAACCCGCACACTCTCTACTCTACATCCGCACACTCTCCACTCTCCATACGCACACTCGCAATTCTCCGCCCTCACACTCGCCACTGTCCGCCCGCACACTCGCCACTCTCCGCCCGCCCACTAGCCACACTCCGCCAGCATACTCGCCACTCTCCGCTCGCACGCTCGCCACTCTCCGCCGCACACTAGCCCCTCTCCGCCCGTACACTCGCCACTCTCCGCCCACACACTCGCCTCTCTCCGCCCGTACACTCGCCACTCTCTGCCCGCACACTAGCCCCTCTCCGCCCGTACACTCGCCACTCTCCGCCCACACACTAGCCACTCTCCGTCCGTACACTCGCCACTCTCCGCCCGCACACTCCCCACTCTCCGCCCGCGGACTGTCTTCTCTCCATCCGCACACTCTCCACTCTCCGCCCACACACTCTCCACTCTCCACCCGGACACTCGTCACTTCCCGCCCGCACACTCTCCACTCTCCGCCCGTACACTCGTCACTCTCCGCCCGCATACTCTCCACTCCCCGCCCGCATACTCTCCACTCCCCGCACACTCGCCACTCTCCATCCGCACACTCTCCACTCTCTGCCCGCACACTCTCCACTCTCCGCCCGCATACTCTCCACTCCCCGCACACTCGCCACTCTCCATCCGCACACTCTCCACTCTGCCCGCACACTCTCCACTCTCCGCTCGCACACTCTCCACTCTCCATCCGCACACTCGCAATTCTCCACCCGCACACTCGCCACAGTCCACCCGCACACTCGCCACTCTCCGCCCGCCCACTAGCCACTCTCTGCCAGCATACTCGCCACTCTCCGCCGCACACTAGCCCCTCTCCGCCCGTACACTCGCCACTCTCCGCCCACACACTCGCCACTCTCCGCCTGCACACTCTCCACTCTCCGCCCGCACACTCTCCACTCTCCGCCCACACACTCTCCACTCTCCGCCCACACACTCGCCACTCTCCGCCCGCACACTCGCCACTCTCCGCCCGCACACTAGCCACTCTCCGCCAGCACACACTCCACTCTCCGCCCGCACACTCGCCACTCTCCGCCCGCACACTCTCCACTCTCCGCCTGCACACTCTCCACTATCCGCCCGCACACTCGCCACTCTCCGCCTGCACACTCTCCACTCTCCATCCGCACATTCTCCACTCTCCGCCCGCACACTCGCCACTCTCCTCCCGCACACTCTCCACTCTCCGCCCGCACACTCTCCACGATCCGCCCGCACACTCATCACTCTCCATCCGCACACTCGCCACTCTCCATCCGCACACTCGCCACTCTCCGCCGCACACTAGCCCCTCTCCGCCCACACACTCGCCTCTCTCCGCCCGTACACTCGCCACTCTCCGCACGCACACTAGCCACTCTCCGCCCGCACACTCCACTCTCCGCCCGCACACTCTCCACTCTCCGCCCGCGCACTCTCTACTCTCCATCCGCACACTCTCCACTCTCCACCCGCACACTCTCCACTCTCCGCCCGCACACTCTCCACTCCCCGCCCGCACTCTCTCCACTCTCCACCCGCACACTCTCCACTCTCCATCCGCACACTCTCCACTCTCCATCCGCACACTCTCCACTCTCCGCCCGCACACTCTCCACTCTCTGCCTGCACACTCTCCACTCTCCATCCGCACACTCGCAATTCTCCGCCCGCACACTAGCCCCTCTCCGCCCGTACACTCGCCACTCTCCGCCCACACACTAGCCACTCTCCGTCCGTACACTCGCCACTCTCCGCCCGCATACTCGCCGCTCTCCGCCCGCGCACTCTCCTCTCTCTGCCCGCACACTCGCCACTCTCCACTCTCCGCCCGCACACTCTCCACTCTCCGCCCGCACACTCTCCACTCTCCGCCCGCGCACTCTCTACTCTCCATCCGCACACTCTCCACTCTCTGCCTGCACACTCGCCACTCTCCGCCCGCACACTCTCCACTCTCCACCCGCACACTCTCCACTCTCCGCCCGCACACTCTCCACTCTCCGCCCGCGCACTCTCTACTCTCCACTCCCCGCCCGCACTCTCTCCACTCTCCACCCGCACACTCTCCACTCTCCATCCGCACACTCTCCACTCTCCATCCGCACACTCTCCACTCTCCGCCCGCACACTCTCCACTCTCTGCCCGCACACTCTCCACTCTCCATCCGCACACTCGCCACTCTCCGCCGCACACTAGCCCCTCTCCGCCCGTACACTCGCCACTCTCCGCCCACACACTCGCCTCTCTCCGCCCGTACACGCGCCACTCTCCGCCCGCACACTAGCCACTCTCCGCCCGCACACTCTCCACTCTCCGCCCGCACACTCTCCACTCTCCGCCCGCGCACTCTCTACTCTCCATCCGCACACTCTCCACTCTCTGCCTGCACACTCGCCACTCTCCGCCCGCACACTCTCCACTCTCCACCCGCACACTCTCCACTCTCCGCCCGCACACTCTCCACTCCCCGCCCGCACACTCTCCACTCTCCACCCGCACACTCTCCACCCCCCATCCGCACACTCTCCACTCTCCATCCGCACACTCTCCACTCTCCGCCCGCACACTCTCCACTCTCTGCCCGCACACTCTCCACTCTCCATTCGCACACTCGCAATTCTCCGCCCGCACACTCGCCACTCTCCGCCCGCACACTCGCCGCTCTCCGCCCGCACACTCTCCACTCTCTGACTGCACACCCGCCACTCTCCGCCGCACACTCGCCGCTCTCCGCCCGCGCACACTCCTCTCTCTGCCCGCACACTCGCCACTCGCCGCTCTCCGCCAGCACATTCGCCACTCTCCGCCCGCACACTCTCCACTCTCCGCCTGCACACTCTCCAATCTCTGCCAGCACACTCGCCACTCTCCACCCGCGCACTCTCCTCTCTCTGCCCGCACACTCGCCACTCGCCGCTCTCCGCCAGCACATTCGCCACTCTCCGCCCGCACACTCGCCACTCTCCGCCCGCACACTCTCCACTCTCCGCCTGCACACTCCAATCTCTGCCAGCACACTCGCCACTCTCAACCCGCACACTCTCTACTCTCCATCCGCACACTCTCCACTCTCCATCCGCACACTCGCAATTCTCCGCCCGCACACTCGCCACTCTCCGCCCGCACAATCGCCACTCTCCGCCCGCCCACTAGCCACACTCCGCCAGCATACTCGCCACTCCCCGCTCGCACGCTCGCCACTCTCCGCCGCACACTAGCCCCTCTCCGCCCGTACACTCGCCACTCTCTGCCCGCACACTAGCCCCTCTCCGCCCGTACACTCGCCACTCTCCGCCCACACACTAGCCACTCTCCGTCCGTACACTCGCCACTCTCCGCCCGCACACTCGCCACTCTCCGCCCGCGCACTGTCTACTCTCCATCCGCACACTCTCCACTCTCCGCCCACACACTCTCCACTCTCCACCCGCACACTCGTCACTCCCCGCCCGCACACTCTCCACTCTCCGCCCGTACACTCGTCACTCTCCGCCCGCATACTCTCCACTCCCCGCCCGCATACTCTCCACTCCCCGCACACTCGCCACTCTCCATCCGCACACTCTCCACTCTCTGCCCGCACACTCTCCACTCTCCGCCCGCATACTCTCCACTCCCCGCACACTCGCCACTCTCCATCCGCACACTCTCCACTCTCTGCCCGCACACTCTCCACTCTCCGCCCGCATACTCTCCACTCCCCGCACACTCGCCACTCTCCATCCGCGCACTCTCCACTCTCCATCCGCACACTCGCAATTCTCCACCCGCACACTCGCCACAGTCCACCCGCACACTCGCCACTCTCCGCCCGCCCACTAGCCACTCTTTGCCAGCATACTCGCCACTCTCCGCAGCACACTAGCCCCTCTCCGCCCGTACACTCGCCACTCTCCGCCCACACACTCGCCTCCCTCCGCCCGTACACTTGCCACTCTCCGGCCGCACACTCTCCACTCTCCGCCCGCACACTCTCCACTCTCAGCCCACACACTCGCCACTCTCCGCCCGCACACTCGCCACTCTCCGCCCGCACACTAGCCACTCTCCGCCAGCACACTCTCCACTCTCCGCCCGCACACTCTCCACTCTCCATCCGCACACTCGTCACTCTCCATCCGCACAATCGCCACTCTCCGCCCGCACACTCTCCACTTTCCGCCCGCACACTCGTCACTCTCCGCCCGCACACTCTCCCCTCTCCACCCGCACACTCTCCACTCTCCATCCGCACACTCGTCACTCTCCGACCGCACACTCTCCACTCTCCATCCGCACAATCGTCACTCTCCGCCCGCACACTCTCCACTCTCCATCCGCACAATCGTCACTCTCCATCCGCACACTCTCCACTCTCCGCCCGCACACTCGCCACTCTCCATCCGCACAATCGTCACTCTCCGCCCGCACACTCTCCACTCTCCGCCTGCACACTCGCCACTCTCCTCCCGCACACTCGCCACTCTCCACCCGCACACTCTCCACTCTCCGCCTGCACACTCGCCACTCTCCTCCCGCACACTCTCCACTCTCCACCCGCACACTCGCCACTCTCCACCCGCACACTCTCCACTCTCCACCCGCACACTCTCCACTCTCCGCCTGCACACTCGCCACTCACCTCATGCACACTCTCCACTTTCCGCCCACACACTCGCCACTCTCCGTCCGCACAATCGTCACTCTCCGCCCGCACACTCTCCCCTCTCCACCCGCACACTCTCCACTCTCCATCCGCACACTCGTCACTCTCCGCCCGCACACTCTCCACACTCCACCCGCACACTCGTCACTCTCCGCCCGCACACTCTCCACTCTCCATCCGCACACTCGCCACTCTCCATCCGCACACTCGTCACTCTCCGCCCGCACACTCTCCACTCTCCGCCCGCACACTCTCCACTCTCCACCCGCACACTCGCCACTCTCCACCCGCACACTCTCCACTCTCCACCCGCACACTCGCCACTCTCCACCGCACACTCTACACTCTCCACCCGCACACTCTCCACTCTCCGCCCGCACACTCTCCACTCTCCACCCGCACACTCTCCACTCTCCGCCTGCACACTCGCCACTCACCTCCCGCACACTCGTCACTCACCGCACGCATACTCTCCACTCTCCGCCCGCACACTCATCATTCTCCATCCGCACACTCTCCACTCTCCATCCGCACAATCGTCACTCTCCGCCCGCACACTCTCCCCTCTCCACCCGCACACTCTCCACTCTCCATCCGCACACTCGTCACTCTCCGCCCGCACACTCTCCACACTCCACCCGCACACTCGTCACTCTCCGCCCGCACACTCTCCACTCTCCATCCGCACACTCGCCACTCTCCATCCGCACACTCGTCACTCTCCGCCCGCACACTCTCCACTCTCCGCCCGCACACTCTCCTCTCTCCACCCGCACACTCGCCACTCTCCACACGCACACTCTCCACTCTCCACCCGCACACTCGCCACTCTCCACCCGCACACTCTCCACTCTCCACCCGCACACTCGCCACTCTCCACCCGCACACTCTCCACTCTCCACCCGCACACTCGTCACTCTCCGCCCGCACACTCTCCACTCTCCGCCCGCACACTCTCCACTCTCCACCCGCACACTCGCCACTCTCCACCCGCACACTCTCCACTCTCCACCCGCACACTCACCACTCTCCACCCGCACACTCTCCACTCTCCACCCGCACACTCTCCACTCTCCGCCCGCACACTCTCCACTCTCCACCCGCACACTCTCCACTCTCCGCCTGCACACTCGCCACTCACCTCCCGCACCTCTCCACTCTCTGCCCGCACACTCTCCACTCTCCATCCGCACACTCACCACTCTCCGCCCGCACACTCTCCACTTTCCGCCCGCATACTCTCCACTCTCCGCCCGCACACTCGTCACTCACCATCCGCACACTCGCCACTCTCCACCCGCATACTCTCCACTCACCATTCGCACACTCACCACTCTCCGGCCGCACACTCTCGACTCTCCGACCGCACACTCTCCACTCTCCACTCTCCGCACGCACACTCATCACTCTCCATCTGCACACTCGCCACTCTCCATCCGCACACTCTCCACTCTCCGCCCGCACACTCTCCACTTTCCGCCCGCACACTCTCCATCCGCACACCCGTCACTCTACGCCGGCATTCTCTCCACTCTCCGCCCGCACACTCTCCACTCTCCGCCCGCACACTCTCCACTCTCCGCCCACACACTCGTCACTCTCCATCCGCACACTCGTCACTCTCCACCCGCACACACGTCACTCCCCACCCGCACACTCTCCACTTTCCACCCGCACACTCGCCACTCTCCGCCCGCATACTCACCACTCTCCATCCGCACACTCGTCACTCTCCATCCACACACTCGTCACTCTCCATCCACACACTCGTCACTCTCCATCCGCTCACTCGTCACTCTCCATCCGTACACTCGCCACTCTCCGCCCGCACACTCGCCACTCTCCGCGCGCACACTCGCCACTCACCGCCCGCATACTCTCCACTCTCCGCCCGCACACTCGTCACTATCCATCCGCACACTCACCACTCTCCGCCCGCACACTCTCCACTCTCCATCCGCACACTCGCCACTCTCCATCCGCACACTCTCCACTCTCCGCCCGCACACTCTCCACTTTCCGCCCGCACACTCTCCATCCGCACACTCGTCACTCTACGCCGGCATTCTCTCCACTCTCCGCCCGCACACTCTCCACTCTACGCCTGCACACTCTCCACTCTCAGCCCGCAGACTCTCCACTCTCCGCCCACACACTCGTCACTCTCCACCCGCACACACGTCACTCCCCACCCGCACACTCTCCACTTTCCACCCGCACACTCGTCACTCTCCACCCGCACACTCGTCACTCTCCGCCCGCACACTCTCCACTCTCCGCTCGCACACTCTCCACTCTCCGCCCGCACACTCTCCACTCTCCGCCCGCACACTCTCCACACTCCACCCGCACACTCGTCACTCTCCGCCCGCTCACTCTCCACTCTCCATCCGCACACTCGCCACTCTCCATCCGCACACTCGTCACTCTCCGCCCGCACACTCTCCACTCTCCGCCCGCACACTCTCCACTCTCCACCCGCACACTCGCCACTCTCCACCCGCACACTCTCCACTCTCCACCCGCACACTCGCCACTCTCCACCCGCACACTCTCCACTCTCCACCCGCACACTCTCCACTCTCCGCCCGCACACTCTCCACTCTCCACCCGCACACTCTCCACTCTCCGCCTGCACACTCGCCACTCACCTCCCGCACACTCTCCACTCTCTGCCCGCACACTCTCCACTCTCCATCCGCACACTCGTCACTCTCCGACCGCACACTCTCCACTCTCCATCCGCACAATCGTCACTCTCCGCCCGCACACTCTCCACTCTCCATCCGCACAATCGTCACTCTCCATCCGCACACTCTCCACTCTCCGCCCGCACACTCGCCACTCTCCATCCGCACAATCGTCACTCTCCGCCCGCACACTCTCCACTCTCCGCCTGCACACTCGCCACTCTCCTCCCGCACACTCGCCACTCTCCACCCGCACACTCTCCACTCTCCGCCTGCACACTCGCCACTCTCCTCCCGCACACTCTCCACTCTCCACCCGCACACTCGCCACTCTCCACCCGCACACTCTCCACTCTCCACCCGCACACTCTCCACTCTCCGCCTGCACACTCGCCACTCACCTCATGCACACTCTCCACTTTCCGCCCACACACTCGCCACTCTCCGTCCGCACAATCGTCACTCTCCGCCCGCACACTCTCCCCTCTCCACCCGCACACTCTCCACTCTCCATCCGCACACTCGTCACTCTCCGCCCGCACACTCTCCACACTCCACCCGCACACTCGTCACTCTCCGCCCGCACACTCTCCACTCTCCATCCGCACACTCGCCACTCTCCATCCGCACACTCGTCACTCTCCGCCCGCACACTCTCCACTCTCCGCCCGCACACTCTCCACTCTCCACCCGCACACTCGCCACTCTCCACCCGCACACTCTCCATTCTCCACCCGCACACTCGCCACTCTCCACCCGCACACTCTCCACTCTCCACCCGCACACTCTCCACTCTCCGCCCGCACACTCTCCACTCTCCACCCGCACACTCTCCACTCTCCGCCTGCACACTCGCCACTCACCTCCCGCACACTCTCCACTCTCTGCCCGCATACTCTCCACTCTCCATCTGCACACTCTCCACTCTCCACCCGCACACTCGCAATTCTCCGCCCGCACACTCGTCACTCACCGCACGCATACTCTCCACTCTCCGCCCGCACACTCATCATTCTCCATCCGCACACTCTCCACTCTCCATCCGCACAATCGTCACTCTCCGCCCGCACACTCTCCCCTCTCCACCCGCACACTCTCCACTCTCCGCCCGCACACTCTCCACGATCCGCCCGCACATTCTCCACTCTCCATCCGCACACTCGTCACTCTCCGCCCGCACACTCTCCACTCTCCAACCGCACAATCGTCACTCTCCGCCAGCACACTCTCCACTGTCCGACGGCGCACTCGTCACTCTCCGCCTGCACACTCGCCACTCTCTTCCCGCACACTCTCCACTCTCCACCCGCACACTCGTCACTCTCCGCCCGCACACTCTCCCCTCTCCACCCCCACTCTCTCCACTCTCCATCCGCACACTCGCCACTCTCCGCCCGCACTCTCTCCACTCTCCGCCCGCACACTCGTCACTCTCCATCCGCACACTCTCCACTCTCCATCCGCACACTCGTCACTCTCCATCCGCACAATCGCCACTCTCCGCCCGCACACTCTCCACTTTCCGCCCGCACACTCGTCACTCTCCGCCCGCACACTCTCCCGTCTCCACCCGCACACTCTCCACTCTCCATCCGCACACTCGTCACTCTCCGACCGCACACTCTCCACTCTCCATCCGCACAATCGTCACTCTCCGCCCGCACACTCTCCACTCTCCATCCGCACAATCGTCACTCTCCATCCGCACACTCTCCACTCTCCGCCCGCACACTCGCCACTCTCCATCCGCACAATCGTCACTCTCCGCCCGCACACTCTCCACTCTCCGCCTGCACACTCGCCACTCTCCTCCCGCACACTCGCCACTCTCCACCCGCACACTCTCCACTCTCCGCCTGCACACTCGCCACTCTCCTCCCGCACACTCTCCACTCTCCACCCGCACACTCGCCACTCTCCACCCGCACACTCTCCACTCTCCACCCGCACACTCTCCACTCTCCGCCTGCACACTCGCCACTCACCTCATGCACACTCTCCACTTTCCGCCCACACACTCGCCACTCTCCACCCGCACACTCTCCACTCTCCACCCGCACACTCTCCACTCTCCGCCCGCACACTCTCCACTCTCCACCCGCACACTCTCCACTCTCCGCCTGCACACTCGCCACTCACCTCCCGCACACTCTCCACTCTCTGCCCGCATACTCTCCACTCTCCATCTGCACACTCTCCCCTCTCCACCCGCACACTCTCCACTCTCCATCCGCACACTCGTCACTCTCCGCCCGCACACTCTCCACTCTCCACCCGCACACTCGTCACTCTCCGCCCGCACACTCTCCACTGTCCGACGGCGCACTCGTCACTCTCCGCCTGCACACTCGCCACTCTCTTCCCGCACACTCTCCACTCTCCATCCGCACACTCGTCACTCTCCGCCCGCACACTCTCCACTCTCCATCCGCACACTCTCCACTCTCCATCCGCACACTCGTCACTCTCCGCCCGCACACTCTCCACTCTCCGCCCGCACACTCTCCACTCTCCATCCGCACAATCGTCACTCTCCGCCCGCACACTCTCCACTCTCCGCCTGCACACTCGCCACTCTCCTCCCGCACACTCTCCACTCTCCACCGGCACACTCGACACTCTCCACCCGCACACTCTCCACTCTCCACCCGCACACTCTCCACTCTCCGCCCGCACACTCTCCACGATCCGCCCGCACATTCTCCACTCTCCATCCGCACACTCGTCACTCTCCGCCCGCACACTCTCCACTCTCCAACCGCACAATCGTCACTCTCCGCCAGCACACTCTCCACTGTCCGACGGCGCACTCGTCACTCTCCGCCTGCACACTCGCCACTCTCTTCCCGCACACTCTCCACTCTCCACCCGCACACTCGTCACTCTCCGCCCGCACACTCTCACCGCTCCACCCCCACTCTCTCCACTCTCCATCCGCACACTCGCCACTCTCCGCCCGCACTCTCTCCACTCTCCGCCCGCACACTCGTCACTCTCCATCCGCACACTCTCCACTCTCCATCCGCACACTCGTCACTCTCCATCCGCACAATCGCCACTCTCCGCCCGCACACTCTCCACTTTCCGCCCGCACACTCGTCACTCTCCGCCCGCACACTCTCCCCTCTCCACCCGCACACTCTCCACTCTCCATCCGCACACTCGTCACTCTCCGCCCGCACACTCTCCACTCTCCATCCGCACACTCTCCACTCTCCATCCGCACAATCGTCACTCTCCATCCGCACACTCTCCACTCTCCGCCCGCACACTCGCCACTCTCCATCCGCACAATCGTCACTCTCCGCCCGCACACTCTCCACTCTCCGCCTGCACACTCGCCACTCTCCCGCACACTCGCCACTCTCCACCCGCACACTCTCCACTCTCCGCCTGCACACTCGCCACTCTCCTCCCGCACACTCTCCACTCTCCACCCGCACACTCGGCACTCTCCACCCGCACACTCTCCACTCTCCACCCGCACACTCTCCACTCTCCGCCTGCACACTCGCCACTCACCTCATGCACACTCTCCACTTTCTGCCCACACACTCGCCACTCTCCGTCCGCACATTCGTCACTCTCCGCCCGCACACTCTCCCCTCTCCACCCGCACACTCTCCACTCTCCATCCGCACACTCGTCACTCTCCGCCCGCACACTCTCCACACTCCACCCGCACACTCGTCACTCTCCGCCCGCACACTCGCCACTCTCCACCCGCACACTCTCCACTCTCCACCCGCACACTCGCCACTCTCCACCCGCACACTCTCCACTCTCCACCCGCACACTCTCCACTCTCCGCCCGCACACTCTCCACTCTCCACCCGCACACTCTCCACTCTCCGCCTGCACACTCGCCACTCACCTCCCGCACACTCTCCACTCTCGGCCCGCATACTCTCCACTCTCCATCTGCTCACTCTCCACTCTCCACCCGCACACTCGCAATTCTCCGCCCGCACACTCGTCACTCACCGCACGCATACTCTCCACTCTCCGCCCGCACACTCATCATTCTC
Organism: Scyliorhinus torazame; assembly: GCF_047496885.1. Classification (NCBI taxonomy): domain Eukaryota; kingdom Metazoa; phylum Chordata; class Chondrichthyes; order Carcharhiniformes; family Scyliorhinidae; genus Scyliorhinus; species Scyliorhinus torazame. The sequence goes on from NC_092728.1 coordinate 11,687,624, forward strand.
CATCCGCACACTCTCCACTCTCCATCCGCACAATCGTCACTCTCCGCCCGCACACTCTCCCCTCTCCACCCGCACACTCTCCACTCTCCATCCGCACACTCGTCACTCTCCGCCCGCACACTCTCCACACTCCACCCGAACACTCGTCACTCTCCGCCCGCACACTCTCCACTCTCCATCCGCACACTCGCCACTCTCCATCCGCACACTCGTCACTCTCCGCCCGCACACTCTCCACTCTCCGCCCGCACACTCTCCACTCTCCACCCGCACACTCGCCACTCTCCACCCGCACATTCTCCACTCTCCACCCGCACACTCGCCACTCTCCACCCGCACACTCTCCACTCTCCACCCGCACACTCTCCACTCTCCGCCCGCACACTCTCCACTCTCCACCCGCACACTCTCCACTCTCCGCCTGCACACTCGCCACTCACCTCCCGCACCTCTCCACTCTCTGCCCGCATACTCTCCACTCTCCATCCGCACACTCACCACTCTCCGCCCGCACACTCTCCACTTTCCGCCCGCATACTCTCCACTCTCCGCCCGCACACTCGTCACTCTCCATCCGCACACTCGCCACTCTCCGCCCGCATACTCTCCACTCACCATTCGCACACTCACCACTCTCCGGCCGCACACTCTCCACTCTCCGACCGCACACTCTCCACTCTCCACTCTCCGCACGCACACTCATCACTCTCCATCTGCGCACTCGCCACTCTCCATCCGCACACTCTCCACTCTCCGCCCGCACACTCTCCACTTTCCGCCCGCACACTCTCCATCCGCACACCCGTCACTCTACGCCGGCATTCTCTCCACTCTCCGCCCGCACACTCTCCACTCTCCGCCCGCACACTCTCCACTCTCCGCCCACACACTCGTCACTCTCCATCCGCACACTCGTCACTCTCCACCCGCACACACGTCACTCCCCACCCGCACACTCTCCACTTTCCACCCGCACACTCGCCACTCTCCGCCCGCATACTCGCCACTCTCCATCCGCACACTCGTCACTCTCCATCCACACACTCGTCACTCTCCATCCACACACTCGTCACTCTCCATCCGCTCACTCGTCACTCTCCATCCGTACACTCGCCACTCTCCGCCCGCACACTCGCCACTCTCCGCGCGCACACACGCCACTCTCCGCCCGCATACTCTCCACTCTCCGCCCGCACACTCGTCACTCTCCATCCGCACACTCACCACTCTCCGCCCGCACACTCTCCACTCTCCATCCGCACACTCGCCACTCTCCATCCGCACACTCTCCACTCTCCGCCCGCACACTCTCCACTTTCCGCCCGCACACTCTCCATCCGCACACTCGTCACTCTACGCCGGCATTCTCTCCACTCTCCGCCCGCACACTCTCCACTCTACGCCTGCACACTCTCCACTCTCAGCCCGCAGACTCTCCACTCTCCGCCCACACACTCGTCACTCTCCACCCGCACACACGTCACTCCCCACCCGCACACTCTCCACTTTCCACCCGCACACTCGTCACTCTCCACCCGCACACTCGTCACTCTCCGCCCGCACACTCTCCACTCTCCGCTCGCACACTCTCCACTCTCCGCCCGCACACTCTCCACTCTCCGCCCGCACACTCTCCACTCTCCGCCCGCGCACTCTCCGCTCTCCGCCCGCACACTCGTCTCTCCGCCCGCACACTCTCCACTTTCCGCCCCCACACTCGCCACTCTCAATCCGCACACTCGTCACTCTCCACCCGCACACTCGCCACTCTCCGCCCGCACACTCGCCATTCTCTGCCTGCACACTCTCCACTCTCCGCCTGCACACTCGTCACTCTCCATCCGCACACTTGCCACTCTCCATCCGCACACTCTCCACTTTCCGACCACACACTCGCCACTCTCCATCCGCACAATCGTCACTCTCCGCCCGCACACTCTCCCCTCTCCACCCGCACACTCTCCACTCTCCATCCGCACACTCGTCCCTCTCCGCCCGCACACTCTCCACTCTCCACCCGCACACTCGTCACTCTCCGCCCGCACACTCTCCACTGTCCGACGGCGCACTCGTCACTCTCCGCCTGCACACTCGCCACTCTCTTCCCGCACACTCTCCACTCTCCATCCGCACACTCGTCACTCTCCGCCCGCACACTCTCCACTCTCCATCCGCACACTCTCCACTCTCCATCCGCACACTCGTCACTCTCCGCCCGCACACTCTCCACTCTCCACCCGCACACTCTCCACTCTCCATCCGCACAATCGTCACTCTCCGCCCGCACACTCTCCACTCTCCGCCCGCACACTCGCCACTCTCCTCCCGCACACTCTCCACCGGCACACTCGCCACTCTCCACCCGCACACTCTCCACTCTCCACCCGCACACTCTCCACTCTCCGCCCGCACACTCTCCACGATCCGCCCGTACATTCTCCACTCTCCATCCGCACACTTGTCACTCTCCGCCCGCACACTCTCCACTCTCCAACCGCACAATCGTCACTCTCCGCCAGCACACTCTCCACTGTCCGACGGCGCACTCGTCACTCTCCGCCTGCACACTCGCCACTCTCTTCCCGCACACTCTCCACTCTCCACCCGCACACTCGTCACTCTCCGCCCGCACACTCTCCCCTCTCCACCCCCACTCTCTCCACTCTCCATCCGCACACTCGCCACTCTCCGCCCGCACTCTCTCCACTCTCCGCCCGCACACTCGTCACTCTCCATCCGCACACTCTCCACTCTCCATCCGCACACTCGTCACTCTCCATCCGCACAATCGCCACTCTCCGCCCGCACACTCTCCACTTTCCACCCGCACACTCGTCACTCTCCGCCCACACACTCTCCCCTCTCCACCCGCACACTCTCCACTCTCCATCCGCACACTCGTCACTCTCCGACCGCACGCTCTCCACTCTCCATCCGCACAATCGTCACTCTACGCCCGCACACTCTCCACTCTCCATCCGCACAATTGTCACTCTCCATCCGCACACTCTCCACTCTCCGCCCGCACACTCGCCACTCTCCATCCGCACAATCGTCACTCTCCGCCCGCACACTCTCCACTCTCCGCCTGCAAACTCGCCACTCTCCTCCCGCACACTCGCCACTCTCCACCCGCACACTCTCCACTCTCCGCCTGCACACTCGCCACTCTCCTCCCGCACACTCTCCACTCTCCACCCGCACACTCGCCACTCTCCACCCGCACACTCTCCACTCTCCACCCGCACACTCTCCACTCTCCGCCTGCACACTCGCCACTCACCTCATGCACACTCTCCACTTTCCGCCCACACACTCGCCACTCTCCGTCCGCACAATCGTCACTCTCCGCCCGCACACTCTCCCCTCTCCACCCGCACACTCTCCACTCTCCATCCGCACACTCGTCACTCTCCGCCCGCACACTCTCCACACTCCACCCGCACACTCGTCACTCTCCACCCGCACACTCTCCACTCTCCATCCGCACACTCGCCACTCTCCATCCGCACACTCGCCACTCTCCGCCCGCACACTCTCCACTCTCCGCCAGCACACTCTCCACTCTCCACCCGCACACTCGCCACTCTCCACCCGCACACTCTCCACTCTCCACCCGCACACGCGCCACTCTCCACCCGCACACTCTCCACTCTCCACCCGCACACTCTCCACTCTCCGCCCGCACACTCTCCACTCTCCACCCGCACACTCTCCACTCTCCGCCTGCACACTCGCCACTCACCTCACGCACACTCTCCACTCTCTGCCCGCATACTCTCCACTCTCCATCTGCACACTCTCCACTCTCCACCCGCACACTCGCAATTCTCCGCCCGCACACTCGTCACTCACCGCACGCATACTCTCCACTCTCCGCCCGCACACTCATCATTCTCCATCCGCACACTCTCCACTCTCCATCCGCACAATCGTCACTCTCCGCCCGCACACTCTCCCCTCTCCACCCGCACACTCTCCACTCTCCATCCGCACACTCGTCACTCTCCGCCCGCACACTCTCCACACTCCACCCGAACACTCGTCACTCTCCGCCCGCACACTCTCCACTCTCCATCCGCACACTCGCCACTCTCCATCCACACACTCGTCACTCTCCGCCCGCACACTCTCCACTCTCCGCCCACACACTCTCCACTCTCCACCCGCACACTCGCCACTCTCCACCCGCACACTCTCCACTCTCCACCCGCACACTCGCCACTCTCCACCCGCACACTCTCCACTCTCCACCCGCACACTCTCCACTCTCCGCCCGCACACTCTCCACTCTCCACCCACACACTCTCCACTCTCCGCCTGCACACTCGCCACTCACCTCCCGCACACTCTCCACTCTCTGCCCGCATACTCTCCACTCTCCATCTGCACACTCTCCACTCTCCACCCGCACACTCTCCACTCTCCGCCTGCACACTCGCCACTCACCTCCCGCACACTCTCCACTCTCTGCCCGCACACTCTCCACTCTCCGCCCGCACACTCTCCACTCTCCACCTGCACACTCATCACTCTCCATCCGCACACTAGCCACTCTCCACCCGCACACTCGCCACTCTCCACCCGCACACTCTCCACTCTCCGCCCGCACACTCACCACTCTCCGCCCGCACACTCGCCACTCTCCGCCCGCACACTCTCCGTTCTCCGCCCGCAAACTCGCCACTCTCCGCCCGCACACTCACCACTCTCCGCCCGCACACCTGCCACTCTCTGCCCGCACACTCTCCACTCTCCGCCCGCACACTCATCATTCTCCGCCCGCACACTCTCCACTCTCCACCTGCACACTCATCACTCTCCACCCGCACACTCGTCACTCTCCGCCCGCATACTCTCCACTCTCCACCTGCACACTCATCACTCTCCATCCGCACACTCGCCACGCTCCGCCCACTCATCACTCTCCTCCCGCATACTCTCCACTCTCCACCCGCACACTCTCCACTTTCCACCTGCACACTCGTCACTCTCCACCCGCACACTCTCCACTCTCCGCCCGCACACTCGCCACTCTCCACCCGCACACTCGCCACTCTCCGCCCGCACACTCTCCACTCTCCGCCCGCACACTCTCCACTCTCTGCCCGCATACTCTCCACTCTCCATCTGCACACTCTCCACTCTCCACCCGCACACTCGCAATTCTCCGCCCGCACACTCGTCACTCACCGCACGCATACTCTCCACTCTCCGCCCGCACACTCATCATTCTCCATCCGCACACTCTCCACTCTCCATCCGCACAATCGTCACTCTCCGCCCGCACACTCTCCCCTCTCCACCCGCACACTCTCCACTCTCCATCCGCACACTCGTCACTCTCCGCCCGCACACTCTCCACACTCCACCCGAACACTCGTCACTCTCCGCCCGCACACTCTCCACTCTCCATCCGCACACTCGCCACTCTCCATCCACACACTCGTCACTCTCCGCCCGCACACTCTCCACTCTCCGCCCACACACTCTCCACTCTCCACCCGCACACTCGCCACTCTCCACCCGCACACTCTCCACTCTCCACCCGCACACTCGCCACTCTCCACCCGCACACTCTCCACTCTCCACCCGCACACTCTCCACTCTCCGCCCGCACACTCTGCACTCTCCACCCACACACTCTCCACTCTCCGCCTGCACACTCGCCACTCACCTCCCGCACACTCTCCACTCTCTGCCCGCATACTCTCCACTCTCCATCTGCACACTCTCCACTCTCCACCCGCACACTCTCCACTCTCCGCCTGCACACTCGCCACTCACCTCCCGCACACTCTCCACTCTCTGCCCGCACACTCTCCACTCTCCGCCCGCACACTCTCCACTCTCCACCTGCACACTCATCACTCTCCATCCGCACACTAGCCACTCTCCACCCGCACACTCGCCACTCTCCACCCGCACACTCTCCACTCTCCGCCCGCACACTCACCACTCTCCGCCCGCACACTCGCCACTCTCCGCCCGCACACACTCCGTTCTCCGCCCGCAAACTCGCCACTCTCCGCCCGCACACTCACCACTCTCCGCCCGCACACCTGCCACTCTCTGCACGCACACTCTCCACTCTCCGCCCGCACACTCATCATTCTCCGCCCGCACACTCTCCACTCTCCACCTGCACACTCATCACTCTCCACCCGCACACTCGTCACTCTCCGCCCGCATACTCTCCACTCTCCACCTGCACACTCATCACTCTCCATCCGCACACTCGCCACGCTCCGCCCACTCATCACTCTCCTCCCGCATACTCTCCACTCTCCACCCGCACACTCTCCACTTTCCACCTGCACACTCGTCACTCTCCACCCGCACACTCTCCACTCTCCGCCCGCACACTCGCCACTCTCCACCCGCACACTCGCCACTCTCCGCCCGCACACTCTCCACTCTCCGCCCGCACACTCACCACTCTCCGCCCGCACGCTCTCCACTCTCCGCCCGCACACTCATCATTCTCCGCCCGCACACTCTCCACTTTCCGCCCGCACACTCGCCACTATCCATCCGCACACTCGTCACTCTCCGCCCGCACACTCTCCACTTTCCGCCCGCCCACTCGCCACTCTCCATCCGCACACTCGTCACTCTCCATCTGCACACTCTCCACATTCCACCCGCACACTCTCCACTTTCCGCCCGCACACTCGCCACTCTCCATCCGCACACCCGTCACTCTCCGCCCGCACACTCTCCACTCTCCACCCGCACAATCTCCACTCTCCGCCCGCACACTCGTCACTCTCCGCCCGCACACTCTCCACTCTCCAACCGCACACTCATCACTCTCCGCCCGCACACTCTCCACTCTCCGCCCGCACACTCTCCACTCTCTGCCCGCACACTCTCCACTCTCCATCCACACACTCGCAATTCTCCGCCCGCACACGCGCCACTCTCCGCCCGCACACTCGCCGCTCTCCGCCCGCACACTCTCCACTCTCTGACTGCACACCCGCCACTCTCCGCCGCACACTCGCCGCTCTCCGCCCGCGCACTCTCCTCTCTCTGCCCGCACACTCGCCACTCGCCGCTCTCCGCCAGCACATTCGCCACTCTCCGCCCGCACACTCGCCACTCTCCGTCCGCACACTCTCCACTCTCCGCCTGCACACTCTCCAATCTCTGCCAGCACACTCGCCACTCTCCACCCGCGCACTCTCCTCTCTCTACCCGCACACTCGCCACTCGCCGCTCTCCGCCAGCACATTCGCCACTCTCCGCCCGCATAATCGCCACTCTCCGCCCGCACACTCTCCACTCTCCGCCTGCACACTCTCCAATCTCTGCCAGCACACTCGCCACTCTCAACCCGCACACTCTCTACTCTCCATCCGCACACTCTCCACTCTCCATCCGCACACTCGCAATTCTCCGCCCGCACACTCGCCACTCTCCGCCCGCACACTCTCCGCTCTACGCCCACACACTCACCACTCTCCGCCCGCACACTCTCCACTCTCCGCCCGCACACTCTCAACTCTCCGCCCACACACTCTCCACTCTCCGCCCACACACTCGCCACTCTCCGCCCGCACACTCGCCACTCTCCGCCCGCGGACTGTCTACTCTCCATCCGCACACTCTCCACTCTCCGCCCACACACTCTCCACTCTCCACCCGGACACTCGTCACTCCCCGCCCGCACACTCTCCACTCTCCGCCCGTACACTCGCCACTCTCCGCCCGCACACTCGCCACTTTCCGCCCGCACACTAGCCACTCTCCGCCAGCACACACTCCACTCTCCGCCCGCACACTCGCCACTCTCCGCCCGCACACTCTCCACTCTCCGCCTGCACACTCTCCACTATCCGCCCGCACACTCGCCACTCTCCGCCTGCACACTCTCCACTCTCCATCCGCACATTCTCCACTCTCCGCCCGCACACTCGCCACTCTCCTCCCGCACACTCTCCACTCTCCGCGCGCACACTCTCCACTCTCCGCCCGCACACTCTCCACTCTCCGCCCGCACGCTAGCCACTCTCCGCCAGCACACTCTCCACTCTCCGCCCGCACACTCTCCACTCTCCACCCACACACTCTCCACTCTCCGCCTGCACACTCGCCACTCACCTCCCGCACACTCTCCACTCTCTGCCCGCATACTCTCCACTCTCCATCTGCACACTCTCCACTCTCCACCCGCACACTCTCCACTCTCCGCCTGCACACTCGCCACTCACCTCCCGCACACTCTCCACTCTCTGCCCGCACACTCTCCACTCTCCGCCCGCACACTCTCCACTCTCCACCTGCACACTCATCACTCTCCATCCGCACACTAGCCACTCTCCACCCGCACACTCGCCACTCTCCACCCGCACACTCTCCACTCTCCGCCCGCACACTCACCACTCTCCGCCCGCACACTCGCCACTCTCCGCCCGCACACTCTCCGTTCTCCGCCCGCAAACTCGCCACTCTCCGCCCGCACACTCACCACTCTCCGCCCGCACACCTGCCACTCTCTGCCCGCACACTCTCCACTCTCCGCCCGCACACTCATCATTCTCCGCCCGCACACTCTCCACTCTCCACCTGCACACTCATCACTCTCCACCCGCACACTCGTCACTCTCCGCCCGCATACTCTCCACTCTCCACCTGCACACTCATCACTCTCCATCCGCACACTCGCCACGCTCCGCCCACTCATCACTCTCCTCCCGCATACTCTCCACTCTCCACCCGCACACTCTCCACTTTCCACCTGCACACTCGTCACTCTCCACCCGCACACTCTCCACTCTCCGCCCGCACACTCGCCACTCTCCACCCGCACACTCGCCACTCTCCGCCCGCACACTCTCCACTCTCCGCCCGCACACTCTCCACTCTCTGCCCGCATACTCTCCACTCTCCATCTGCACACTCTCCACTCTCCACCCGCACACTCGCAATTCTCCGCCCGCACACTCGTCACTCACCGCACGCATACTCTCCACTCTCCGCCCGCACACTCATCATTCTCCATCCGCACACTCTCCACTCTCCATCCGCACAATCGTCACTCTCCGCCCGCACACTCTCCCCTCTCCACCCGCACACTCTCCACTCTCCATCCGCACACTCGTCACTCTCCGCCCGCACACTCTCCACACTCCACCCGAACACTCGTCACTCTCCGCCCGCACACTCTCCACTCTCCATCCGCACACTCGCCACTCTCCATCCACACACTCGTCACTCTCCGCCCGCACACTCTCCACTCTCCGCCCACACACTCTCCACTCTCCACCCGCACACTCGCCACTCTCCACCCGCACACTCTCCACTCTCCACCCGCACACTCGCCACTCTCCACCCGCACACTCTCCACTCTCCACCCGCACACTCTCCACTCTCCGCCCGCACACTCTGCACTCTCCACCCACACACTCTCCACTCTCCGCCTGCACACTCGCCACTCACCTCCCGCACACTCTCCACTCTCTGCCCGCATACTCTCCACTCTCCATCTGCACACTCTCCACTCTCCACCCGCACACTCTCCACTCTCCGCCTGCACACTCGCCACTCACCTCCCGCACACTCTCCACTCTCTGCCCGCACACTCTCCACTCTCCGCCCGCACACTCTCCACTCTCCACCTGCACACTCATCACTCTCCATCCGCACACTAGCCACTCTCCACCCGCACACTCGCCACTCTCCACCCGCACACTCTCCACTCTCCGCCCGCACACTCACCACTCTCCGCCCGCACACTCGCCACTCTCCGCCCGCACACACTCCGTTCTCCGCCCGCAAACTCGCCACTCTCCGCCCGCACACTCACCACTCTCCGCCCGCACACTCGCCACTCTCCGCCCGCACACACTCCGTTCTCCGCCCGCAAACTCGCCACTCTCCGCCCGCACACTCACCACTCTCCGCCCGCACACCTGCCACTCTCTGCCCGCACACTCTCCACTCTCCGCCCGCACACTCATCATTCTCCGCCCGCACACTCTCCACTCTCCACCTGCACACTCATCACTCTCCACCCGCACACTCGTCACTCTCCGCCCGCATACTCTCCACTCTCCACCTGCACACTCATCACTCTCCATCCGCACACTCGCCACGCTCCGCCCACTCATCACTCTCCTCCCGCATACTCTCCACTCTCCACCCGCACACTCTCCACTTTCCACCTGCACACTCGTCACTCTCCACCCGCACACTCTCCACTCTCCGCCCGCACACTCGCCACTCTCCACCCGCACACTCGCCACTCTCCGCCCGCACACTCTCCACTCTCCGCCCGCACACTCACCACTCTCCGCCCGCACGCTCTCCACTCTCCGCCCGCACACTCATCATTCTCCGCCCGCACACTCTCCACTTTCCGCCCGCACACTCGCCACTATCCATCCGCACACTCGTCACTCTCCGCCCGCACACTCTCCACTTTCCGCCCGCCCACTCGCCACTCTCCATCCGCACACTCGTCACTCTCCATCTGCACACTCTCCACATTCCACCCGCACACTCTCCACTTTCCGCCCGCACACTCGCCACTCTCCATCCGCACACCCGTCACTCTCCGCCCGCACACTCTCCACTCTCCACCCGCACAATCTCCACTCTCCGCCCGCACACTCGTCACTCTCCGCCCGCACACTCTCCACTCTCCAACCGCACACTCATCACTCTCCGCCCGCACACTCTCCACTCTCCGCCCGCACACTCTCCACTCTCTGCCCGCACACTCTCCACTCTCCATCCACACACTCGCAATTCTCCGCCCGCACACGCGCCACTCTCCGCCCGCACACTCGCCGCTCTCCGCCCGCACACTCTCCACTCTCTGACTGCACACCCGCCACTCTCCGCCGCACACTCGCCGCTCTCCGCCCGCGCACTCTCCTCTCTCTGCCCGCACACTCGCCACTCGCCGCTCTCCGCCAGCACATTCGCCACTCTCCGCCCGCACACTCGCCACTCTCCGTCCGCACACTCTCCACTCTCCGCCTGCACACTCTCCAATCTCTGCCAGCACACTCGCCACTCTCCACCCGCGCACTCTCCTCTCTCTACCCGCACACTCGCCACTCGCCGCTCTCCGCCAGCACATTCGCCACTCTCCGCCCGCATAATCGCCACTCTCCGCCCGCACACTCTCCACTCTCCGCCTGCACACTCTCCAATCTCTGCCAGCACACTCGCCACTCTCAACCCGCACACTCTCTACTCTCCATCCGCACACTCTCCACTCTCCATCCGCACACTCGCAATTCTCCGCCCGCACACTCGCCACTCTCCGCCCGCACACTCTCCGCTCTACGCCCACACACTCACCACTCTCCGCCCGCACACTCTCCACTCTCCGCCCGCACACTCTCAACTCTCCGCCCACACACTCTCCACTCTCCGCCCACACACTCGCCACTCTCCGCCCGCACACTCGCCACTCTCCGCCCGCGGACTGTCTACTCTCCATCCGCACACTCTCCACTCTCCGCCCACACACTCTCCACTCTCCACCCGGACACTCGTCACTCCCCGCCCGCACACTCTCCACTCTCCGCCCGTACACTCGCCACTCTCCGCCCGCACACTCGCCACTTTCCGCCCGCACACTAGCCACTCTCCGCCAGCACACACTCCACTCTCCGCCCGCACACTCGCCACTCTCCGCCCGCACACTCTCCACTCTCCGCCTGCACACTCTCCACTATCCGCCCGCACACTCGCCACTCTCCGCCTGCACACTCTCCACTCTCCATCCGCACATTCTCCACTCTCCGCCCGCACACTCGCCACTCTCCTCCCGCACACTCTCCACTCTCCGCGCGCACACTCTCCACTCTCCGCCCGCACACTCTCCACTCTCCGCCCGCACGCTAGCCACTCTCCGCCAGCACACTCTCCACTCTCCGCCCGCACACTCGCCACTCTCCGCCTGCACACACTCCATCCGCACACTCTCCACTATCCGACCGCACACTCTCCACTCTCCGCCCTCACACTCGCCACTCTCCTCCCGCACACTCTCCACTCTCCGCCCGCACACTCTCCACGATCCGCCCGCACACTCATCACTCTCCATCCGCACACTCGCCACTCTCCATCCGCACACTCGCCACTCTCCGCCGCACACTAGCCCCTCTCCGCCCACACACTCGCCACTCTCCGCCCGCACACTAGCCACTCTCTGCCTGCACACTCTCCACTCTCCGCCCGCACACTCTCCACTCTCCGCCCGCGCACTCTCTACTCTCCATCCGCACACTCTCCACTCTCTGCCTGCACACTCGCCACTCTCCGCCCGCACACTCTCCACTCTCCACCCGCACACTCTCCACTCTCCGCCCGCACACTCTCCACTCCCCGCCCGCACTCTCTCCACTCTCCACCCGCACACTCTCCACTCTCCATCCGCACACTCTCCACTCTCCATCCGCACACTCTCCACTCTCCGCCCGCACACTCTCCACTCTCTGCCCGCACACTCTCCACTCTCCATCCGCACACTCGCAATTCTCCGCCCGCACACTCGCCACTCTCCGCCCGCATACTCTCCACTCCCCGCACACTCGCCACTCTCCATCCGCACACTCTCCATTCTGCCCGCACACTCTCCACTCTCCGCTCGCACACTCTCCACTCTCCATCCGCACACTCGCAATTCTCCACCCGCACACTCGCCACAGTCCACCCGCACACTCGCCACTCTCCGCCCGCCCACTAGCCACTCTCTGCCAGCATACTCGCCACTCTCCGCCGCACACTAGCCCCTCTCCGCCCGTACACTCGCCACTCTCCGCCCACACACTCGCCACTCTCCGCCTGCACACTCTCCACTCTCCGCCCGCACACTCTCCACTCTCCGCCCACACACTCTCCACTCTCCGCCCACACACTCGCCACTCTCCGCCCGCACACTCGCCACTCTCCGCCCGCACACTAGCCACTCTCCGCCCGCACACTCTCCACTCTCCGCCTGCACACTCTCCACTATCCGCCCGCACACTCGCCACTCTCCGCCTGCACACTCTCCACTCTCCATCCGCACATTCTCCACTCTCCGCCCGCACACTCGCCACTCTCCTCCCGCACACTCTCCACTCTCCGCCCGCACACTCTCCACTCTCCGCCCGCACACTCTCCACTCTCCGCCCGCACGCTAGCCACTCTCCGCCAGCACACTCTCCACTCTCCGCCCGCACACTCGCCACTCTCCGCCTGCACACTCTCCATCCGCACACTCTCCACTATCCGACCGCACACTCTCCACTCTCCGCCCTCACACTCGCCACTCTCCTCCCGCACACTCTCCACTCTCCGCCCGCACACTCTCCACGATCCGCCCGCACACTCATCACTCTCCATCCGCACACTCGCCACTCTCCAACCGCACACTCGCCACTCTCCGCCGCACACTAGCCCCTCTCCGCCCACACACTCGCCTCTCTCCGCCCGCACACTCGCCACTCTCCGCCCGCACACTAGCCACTCTCCGCCCGCACACTCTCCACTCTCCGCCCGCACACTCTCCACTCTCCGCCCGCGCACTCTCTTCTCTCCATCCGCACACTCTCCACTCTCTGCCTGCACACTCGCCACTCTCCGCCCGCACACTCTCCACTCTCCACCCGCACACTCTCCACTCTCCGCCCGCACACTCTCCACTCCCCGCCCGCACTCTCTCCACTCTCCACCCGCACACTCTCCACTCTCCATCCGCACACTCTCCACTCTCCATTCGCACACTCTCCACTCTCCGCCCGCACACTCTCCACTCACTGCCCGCACACTCTCCACTCTCCATCCGCACACTCGCAATTCTCCGCCCGCACACTCGACACTCTCCGCCCGCACACTCGCCGCTCTTCGCCCGCACACTCTCCACTCTCTGACTGCACACCCGCCACTCTCCGCCGCACACTCGCCGCTCTCCTCCCGCGCACTCTCCTCTCTCTGCCCGCACACTCGCCACTCTCCACTCTCCGCCCGCACACTCTCCACTCTCCGCCCGCACACTCTCCACTCTCCGCCCGCGCACTCTCTACTCTCCATCCGCACACTCTCCACTCTCTGCCTGCACACTCGCCACTCTCCGCCCGCACACTCTCCACTCTCCACCCGCACACTCTCCACTCTCCGCCCGCATCTCTCCACTCCCCGCCCGCACTCTCTCCACTCTCCACCCGCACACTCTCCACTCTCCATCCGCACACTCTCCACTCTCCATCCGCACACTCTCCACTCTCCGCCCGCACACTCTCCACTCTGCCCGCACACTCTCCACTCTCCATCCGCACACTCGCAATTCTCCGCCCGCACACTCGCCACTCTCCGCCCGCACACTCGCCGCTCTCCGCCCGCACTCTCTCCACTCTCTGACTGCACACCCGCCACTCTCCGCCGCACACTCGCCGCTCTCCGCCCGCGCACTCCCCTCTCTCTGCCCGCACACTCGCCATTCGCCACTCTCCGCCCGCACACTCTCCACTCTCCGCCTGCACACTCTCCAATCTCTGCCAGCACACTCGCCACTCTCCACCCGCGCACTCTCCTATCTCTGCCCGCACACTCGCCACTCGCCGCTCTCCGCCAGCACATTCGCCACTCTCCGCCCGCATACTCGCCACTCTCCGCCCGCACACTCTCCACTCTCCGCCTGCACACTCTCCAATCTCTGCCAGCACACTCGCCACTTTCAACCCGCACACTCTCTACTCTCCATCCGCACACTCTCCACTCTCCATCCGCACACTCGCAATTCTCCGCCCGCACACTCGCCACTCTCCGCCCGCACACTCTCCACTCTCTGCCCACACACTCGCCACTCTCCGCCCGCACACTCTCCACTCTCCGCCCGCACACTCTCCACTCTCCGCCCACACACTCTCCACTCTCTGCCCACACACTCGCCACTCTCCGCCCACACACTCGCCACTCTCCACCCGCACACTCTCCACTCTCCGCCCGCACACTCTGCACTCTCCACCCACACACTCTCCACTCTCCGCCTGCACACTCGCCACTCACCTCCCGCACACTCTCCACTCTCTGCCCGCATACTCTCCACTCTCCATCTGCACACTCTCCACTCTCCACCCGCACACTCTCCACTCTCCGCCTGCACACTCGCCACTCACCTCCCGCACACTCTCCACTCTCTGCCCGCACACTCTCCACTCTCCGCCCGCACACTCTCCACTCTCCACCTGCACACTCATCACTCTCCATCCGCACACTAGCCACTCTCCACCCGCACACTCGCCACTCTCCACCCGCACACTCTCCACTCTCCGCCCGCACACTCACCACTCTCCGCCCGCACACTCGCCACTCTCCGCCCGCACACACTCCGTTCTCCGCCCGCAAACTCGCCACTCTCCGCCCGCACACTCACCACTCTCCGCCCGCACACCTGCCACTCTCTGCCCGCACACTCTCCACTCTCCGCCCGCACACTCATCATTCTCCGCCCGCACACTCTCCACTCTCCACCTGCACACTCATCACTCTCCACCCGCACACTCGTCACTCTCCGCCCGCATACTCTCCACTCTCCACCTGCACACTCATCACTCTCCATCCGCACACTCGCCACGCTCCGCCCACTCATCACTCTCCTCCCGCATACTCTCCACTCTCCACCCGCACACTCTCCACTTTCCACCTGCACACTCGTCACTCTCCACCCGCACACTCTCCACTCTCCGCCCGCACACTCGCCACTCTCCACCCGCACACTCGCCACTCTCCGCCCGCACACTCTCCACTCTCCGCCCGCACACTCACCACTCTCCGCCCGCACGCTCTCCACTCTCCGCCCGCACACTCATCATTCTCCGCCCGCACACTCTCCACTTTCCGCCCGCACACTCGCCACTATCCATCCGCACACTCGTCACTCTCCGCCCGCACACTCTCCACTTTCCGCCCGCCCACTCGCCACTCTCCATCCGCACACTCGTCACTCTCCATCTGCACACTCTCCACATTCCACCCGCACACTCTCCACTTTCCGCCCGCACACTCGCCACTCTCCATCCGCACACCCGTCACTCTCCGCCCGCACACTCTCCACTCTCCACCCGCACAATCTCCACTCTCCGCCCGCACACTCGTCACTCTCCGCCCGCACACTCTCCACTCTCCAACCGCACACTCATCACTCTCCGCCCGCACACTCTCCACTCTCCGCCCGCACACTCTCCACTCTCTGCCCGCACACTCTCCACTCTCCATCCACACACTCGCAATTCTCCGCCCGCACACGCGCCACTCTCCGCCCGCACACTCGCCGCTCTCCGCCCGCACACTCTCCACTCTCTGACTGCACACCCGCCACTCTCCGCCGCACACTCGCCGCTCTCCGCCCGCGCACTCTCCTCTCTCTGCCCGCACACTCGCCACTCGCCGCTCTCCGCCAGCACATTCGCCACTCTCCGCCCGCACACTCGCCACTCTCCGTCCGCACACTCTCCACTCTCCGCCTGCACACTCTCCAATCTCTGCCAGCACACTCGCCACTCTCCACCCGCGCACTCTCCTCTCTCTACCCGCACACTCGCCACTCGCCGCTCTCCGCCAGCACATTCGCCACTCTCCGCCCGCATAATCGCCACTCTCCGCCCGCACACTCTCCACTCTCCGCCTGCACACTCTCCAATCTCTGCCAGCACACTCGCCACTCTCAACCCGCACACTCTCTACTCTCCATCCGCACACTCTCCACTCTCCATCCGCACACTCGCAATTCTCCGCCCGCACACTCGCCACTCTCCGCCCGCACACTCTCCGCTCTACGCCCACACACTCACCACTCTCCGCCCGCACACTCTCCACTCTCCGCCCGCACACTCTCAACTCTCCGCCCACACACTCTCCACTCTCCGCCCACACACTCGCCACTCTCCGCCCGCACACTCGCCACTCTCCGCCCGCGGACTGTCTACTCTCCATCCGCACACTCTCCACTCTCCGCCCACACACTCTCCACTCTCCACCCGGACACTCGTCACTCCCCGCCCGCACACTCTCCACTCTCCGCCCGTACACTCGCCACTCTCCGCCCGCACACTCGCCACTTTCCGCCCGCACACTAGCCACTCTCCGCCAGCACACACTCCACTCTCCGCCCGCACACTCGCCACTCTCCGCCCGCACACTCTCCACTCTCCGCCTGCACACTCTCCACTATCCGCCCGCACACTCGCCACTCTCCGCCTGCACACTCTCCACTCTCCATCCGCACATTCTCCACTCTCCGCCCGCACACTCGCCACTCTCCTCCCGCACACTCTCCACTCTCCGCGCGCACACTCTCCACTCTCCGCCCGCACACTCTCCACTCTCCGCCCGCACGCTAGCCACTCTCCGCCAGCACACTCTCCACTCTCCGCCCGCACACTCGCCACTCTCCGCCTGCACACACTCCATCCGCACACTCTCCACTATCCGACCGCACACTCTCCACTCTCCGCCCTCACACTCGCCACTCTCCTCCCGCACACTCTCCACTCTCCGCCCGCACACTCTCCACGATCCGCCCGCACACTCATCACTCTCCATCCGCACACTCGCCACTCTCCATCCGCACACTCGCCACTCTCCGCCGCACACTAGCCCCTCTCCGCCCACACACTCGCCACTCTCCGCCCGCACACTAGCCACTCTCTGCCTGCACACTCTCCACTCTCCGCCCGCACACTCTCCACTCTCCGCCCGCGCACTCTCTACTCTCCATCCGCACACTCTCCACTCTCTGCCTGCACACTCGCCACTCTCCGCCCGCACACTCTCCACTCTCCACCCGCACACTCTCCACTCTCCGCCCGCACACTCTCCACTCCCCGCCCGCACTCTCTCCACTCTCCACCCGCACACTCTCCACTCTCCATCCGCACACTCGCAATTCTCCGCCCGCACACTCGCCACTCTCCGCCCGCACACTCTCCGCTCTACGCCCACACACTCGCCACTCTCCGCCCGCACACTCTCCACTCTCTGCCCGCACACTCTCAACTCTCCGCCCACACACTCTCCACTCTCCGCCCACACACTCGCCACTCTCCGCCCGCACACTCGCCACTCTCCGCCCGCGGACTGTCTACTCTCCATCCGCACACTCTCCACTCTCCGCCCACACACTCTCCACTCTCCACCCGGACACTCGTCACTCCCCGCCCGCACACTCTCCACTCTCCGCCCGTACACTCGCCACTCTCCGCCCGCACACTCGCCACTTTCCGCCCGCACACTAGCCACTCTCCGCCAGCACACACTCCACTCTCCGCCCGCACACTCGCCACTCTCCGCCCGCACACTCTCCACTCTCCGCCTGCACACTCTCCACTATCCGCCCGCACACTCGCCACTCTCCGCCTGCACACTCTCCACTCTCCATCCGCACATTCTCCACTCTCCGCCCGCACACTCGCCACTCTCCTCCCGCACACTCTCCACTCTCCGCGCGCACACTCTCCACTCTCCGCCCGCACACTCTCCACTCTCCGCCCGCACGCTAGCCACTCTCCGCCAGCACACTCTCCACTCTCCGCCCGCACGCTCGCCACTCTCCGCCTGCACACACTCCATCCGCACACTCTCCACTATCCGACCGCACACTCTCCACTCTCCGCCCTCACACTCGCCACTCTCCTCCCGCACACTCTCCACTCTCCGCCCGCACACTCTCCACGATCCGCCCGCACACTCATCACTCTCCATCCGCACACTCGCCACTCTCCATCCGCACACTCGCCACTCTCCGCCGCACACTAGCCCCTCTCCGCCCACACACTCGCCTCTCTCCGCCCGTACACTCGCCACTCTCCGCCCGCACACTAGCCACTCTCCGCCTGCACACTCTCCACTCTCCGCCCGCACACTCTCCACTCTCCGCCCGCGCACTCTCTACTCTCCATCCGCACACTCTCCACTCTCTGCCTGCACACTCGCCACTCTCCGCCCGCACACTCTCCACTCTCCACCCGCACACTCTCCACTCTCCGCCCGCACACTCTCCACTCCCCGCCCGCACTCTCTCCACTCTCCACCCGCACACTCTCCACTCTCCATCCGCACACTCTCCACTCTCCATCCGCACACTCTCCACTCTCCGCCCGCACACTCTCCACTCTCTGCCCGCACACTCTCCACTCTCCATCCGCACACTCGCAATTCTCCGCCCGCACACTCGCCACTCTCCGCCCGCATACTCTCCACTCCCCGCACACTCGCCACTCTCCATCCGCACACTCTCCATTCTGCCCGCACACTCTCCACTCTCCGCTCGCACACTCTCCACTCTCCATCCGCACACTCGCAATTCTCCACCCGCACACTCGCCACAGTCCACCCGCACACTCGCCACTCTCCGCCCGCCCACTAGCCACTCTCTGCCAGCATACTCGCCACTCTCCGCCGCACACTAGCCCCTCTCCGCCCGTACACTCGCCACTCTCCGCCCACACACTCGCCACTCTCCGCCTGCACACTCTCCACTCTCCGCCCGCACACTCTCCACTCTCCGCCCACACACTCTCCACTCTCCGCCCACACACTCGCCACTCTCCGCCCGCACACTCGCCACTCTCCGCCCGCACACTAGCCACTCTCCGCCCGCACACTCTCCACTCTCCGCCTGCACACTCTCCACTATCCGCCCGCACACTCGCCACTCTCCGCCTGCACACTCTCCACTCTCCATCCGCACATTCTCCACTCTCCGCCCGCACACTCGCCACTCTCCTCCCGCACACTCTCCACTCTCCGCCCGCACACTCTCCACTCTCCGCCCGCACACTCTCCACTCTCCGCCCGCACGCTAGCCACTCTCCGCCAGCACACTCTCCACTCTCCGCCCGCACACTCGCCACTCTCCGCCTGCACACTCTCCATCCGCACACTCTCCACTATCCGACCGCACACTCTCCACTCTCCGCCCTCACACTCGCCACTCTCCTCCCGCACACTCTCCACTCTCCGCCCGCACACTCTCCACGATCCGCCCGCACACTCATCACTCTCCATCCGCACACTCGCCACTCTCCAACCGCACACTCGCCACTCTCCGCCGCACACTAGCCCCTCTCCGCCCACACACTCGCCTCTCTCCGCCCGTACACTCGCCACTCTCCGCCCGCACACTAGCCACTCTCCGCCCGCACACTCTCCACTCTCCGCCCGCACACTCTCCACTCTCCGCCCGCGCACTCTCTTCTCTCCATCCGCACACTCTCCACTCTCTGCCTGCACACTCGCCACTCTCCGCCCGCACACTCTCCACTCTCCACCCGCACACTCTCCACTCTCCGCCCGCACACTCTCCACTCCCCGCCCGCACTCTCTCCACTCTCCACCCGCACACTCTCCACTCTCCATCCGCACACTCTCCACTCTCCATTCGCACACTCTCCACTCTCCGCCCGCACACTCTCCACTCACTGCCCGCACACTCTCCACTCTCCATCCGCACACTCGCAATTCTCCGCCCGCACACTCGCCACTCTCCGCCCGCACACTCGCCGCTCTTCGCCCGCACACTCTCCACTCTCTGACTGCACACCCGCCACTCTCCGCCGCACACTCGCCGCTCTCCTCCCGCGCACTCTCCTCTCTCTGCCCGCACACTCGCCACTCTCCACTCTCCGCCCGCACACTCTCCACTCTCCGCCCGCACACTCTCCACTCTCCGCCCGCGCACTCTCTACTCTCCATCCGCACACTCTCCACTCTCTGCCTGCACACTCGCCACTCTCCGCCCGCACACTCTCCACTCTCCACCCGCACACTCTCCACTCTCCGCCCGCACACTCTCCACACCCCGCCCGCACTCTCTCCACTCTCCACCCGCACACTCTCCACTCTCCATCCGCACACTCTCCACTCTCCATCCGCACACTCTCCACTCTCCGCCCGCACACTCTCCACTCTGCCCGCACACTCTCCACTCTCCATCCGCACACTCGCAATTCTCCGCCCGCACACTCGCCACTCTCCGCCCGCACACTCGCCGCTCTCCGCCCGCACTCTCTCCACTCTCTGACTGCACACCCGCCACTCTCCGCCGCACACTCGCCGCTCTCCGCCCGCGCACTCCCCTCTCTCTGCCCGCACACTCGCCATTCGCCACTCTCCGCCCGCACACTCTCCACTCTCCGCCTGCACACTCTCCAATCTCTGCCAGCACACTCGCCACTCTCCACCCGCGCACTCTCCTATCTCTGCCCGCACACTCGCCACTCGCCGCTCTCCGCCAGCACATTCGCCACTCTCCGCCCGCATACTCGCCACTCTCCGCCCGCACACTCTCCACTCTCCGCCTGCACACTCTCCAATCTCTGCCAGCACACTCGCCACTTTCAACCCGCACACTCTCTACTCTCCATCCGCACACTCTCCACTCTCCATCCGCACACTCGCAATTCTCCGCCCGCACACTCGCCACTCTCCGCCCGCACACTCTCCACTCTCTGCCCACACACTCGCCACTCTCCGCCCGCACACTCTCCACTCTCCGCCCGCACACTCTCCACTCTCCGCCCACACACTCTCCACTCTCTGCCCACACACTCGCCACTCTCCGCCCACACACTCGCCACTCTCCGCCCGCACACTCTCCACTCTCCGCCCGCACACTAGCCACTCTCCGCCAGCACACACTCCACTCTCCGCCCGCACACTCGCCACTCTCCGCCTGCACACTCTCCACTCTCCATCCGCACACTCTCCACTATCCGCCCGCACACTCTCCACTCTCCGCCCGCACACTCGCCACTCTCCTCCCGCACACTCTCCTCTCTCTGCCCGCACACTCGCCACTCTCCACTCTCCGCCCGCACACTCTCCACTCTCCGCCCGCACACTCTCCACTCTCCGCCCGCGCACTCTCTACTCTCCATCCGCACACTCTCCACTCTCTGCCTGCACACTCGCCACTCTCCGCCCGCACACTCTCCACTCTCCACCCGCACACTCTCCACTCTCCGCCCGCACACTCTCCACTCCCCGCCCGCACTCTCTCCACTCTCCACCCGCACACTCTCCACTCTCCATCCGCACACTCTCCACTCTCCATCCGCACACTCTCCACTCTCCGCCCGCACACTCTCCACTCTCTGCCCGCACACTCTCCACTCTCCATCCGCACACTCGCAATTCTCCGCCCGCACACTCGCCACTCTCCGCCCGCACACTCGCCGCTCTCCGCCCGCACACTCTCCACTCTCTGACTGCACACCCGCCACTCTCCGCCGCACACTCGCCGCTCTCCGCCCGCGCACTCTCCTCTCTCTGCCCGCACACTCGCCATTCGCCACTCTCCGCCCGCACACTCTCCACTCACCGCCTGCACACTCTCCAATCTCTGCCAGCACACTCGCCACTCTCCACCCGCGCACTCTCCTATCTCTGCCCGCACACTCGCCACTCGCCGCTCTCCGCCAGCACATTCGCCACTCTCCACCCGCACACTCGCCACTCTCCGCCCGCACACTCTCCGCTTGCACACTCTCCAATCTCTGCCAGCACACTCGCCACTCTCCACCCGCGCACTCTCCTCTCTCTGCCCGCACACTCGCCACTCGCCGCTCTCCGCCAGCACATTCGCCACTCTCCGCCCGCACACTCGCCACTCTCTGCCCGCACACTCTCCACTCTCCGCCTGCACACTCTCCAATCTCTGCCAGCACACTCGCCACTCTCAACCCGCACACTCTCTACTCTACATCCGCACACTCTCCACTCTCCATACGCACACTCGCAATTCTCCGCCCTCACACTCGCCACTGTCCGCCCGCACACTCGCCACTCTCCGCCCGCCCACTAGCCACACTCCGCCAGCATACTCGCCACTCTCCGCTCGCACGCTCGCCACTCTCCGCCGCACACTAGCCCCTCTCCGCCCGTACACTCGCCACTCTCCGCCCACACACTCGCCTCTCTCCGCCCGTACACTCGCCACTCTCTGCCCGCACACTAGCCCCTCTCCGCCCGTACACTCGCCACTCTCCGCCCACACACTAGCCACTCTCCGTCCGTACACTCGCCACTCTCCGCCCGCACACTCCCCACTCTCCGCCCGCGGACTGTCTTCTCTCCATCCGCACACTCTCCACTCTCCGCCCACACACTCTCCACTCTCCACCCGGACACTCGTCACTTCCCGCCCGCACACTCTCCACTCTCCGCCCGTACACTCGTCACTCTCCGCCCGCATACTCTCCACTCCCCGCCCGCATACTCTCCACTCCCCGCGCACTCGCCACTCTCCATCCGCACACTCTCCACTCTCTGCCCGCACACTCTCCACTTTCCGCCCGCATACTCTCCACTCCCCGCACACTCGCCACTCTCCATCCGCACACTCTCCACTCTGCCCGCACACTCTCCACTCTCCGCTCGCACACTCTCCACTCTCCATCCGCACACTCGCAATTCTCCACCCGCACACTCGCCACAGTCCACCCGCACACTCGCCACTCTCCGCCCGCCCACTAGCCACTCTCTGCCAGCATACTCGCCACTCTCCGCCGCACACTAGCCCCTCTCCGCCCGTACACTCGCCACTCTCCGCCCACACACTCGCCACTCTCCGCCTGCACACTCTCCACTCTCCGCCCGCACACTCTCCACTCTCCGCCCACACACTCTCCACTCTCCGCCCACACACTCGCCACTCTCCGCCCGCACACTCGCCACTCTCCGCCCGCACACTAGCCACTCTCCGCCAGCACACACTCCACTCTCCGCCCGCACACTCGCCACTCTCCGCCCGCACACTCTCCACTCTCCGCCTGCACACTCTCCACTATCCGCCCGCACACTCGCCACTCTCCGCCTGCACACTCTCCACTCTCCATCCGCACATTCTCCACTCTCCGCCCGCACACTCGCCACTCTCCTCCCGCACACTCTCCACTCTCCGCCCGCACACTCTCCACGATCCGCCCGCACACTCATCACTCTCCATCCGCACACTCGCCACTCTCCATCCGCACACTCGCCACTCTCCGCCGCACACTAGCCCCTCTCCGCCCACACACTCGCCTCTCTCCGCCCGTACACTCGCCACTCTCCGCACGCACACTAGCCACTCTCCGCCCGCACACTCCACTCTCCGCCCGCACACTCTCCACTCTCCGCCCGCGCACTCTCTACTCTCCATCCGCACACTCTCCACTCTCCACCCGCACACTCTCCACTCTCCGCCCGCACACTCTCCACTTCCCGCCCGCACTCTCTCCACTCTCCACCCGCACACTCTCCACTCTCCATCCGCACACTCTCCACTCTCCATCCGCACACTCTCCACTCTCCGCCCGCACACTCTCCACTCTCTGCCTGCACACTCTCCACTCTCCATCCGCACACTCGCAATTCTCCGCCCGCACACTAGCCCCTCTCCGCCCGTACACTCGCCACTCTCCGCCCACACACTAGCCACTCTCCGTCCGTACACTCGCCACTCTCCGCCCGCATACTCGCCGCTCTCCGCCCGCGCACTCTCCTCTCTCTGCCCGCACACTCGCCACTCTCCACTCTCCGCCCGCACACTCTCCACTCTCCGCCCGCACACTCTCCACTCTCCGCCCGCGCACTCTCTACTCTCCATCCGCACACTCTCCACTCTCTGCCTGCACACTCGCCACTCTCCGCCCGCACACTCTCCACTCTCCACCCGCACACTCTCCACTCTCCGCCCGCACACTCTCCACTCTCCGCCCGTGCACTCTCTACTCTCCACTCCCCGCCCGCACTCTCTCCACTCTCCACCCGCACACTCTCCACTCTCCATCCGCACACTCTCCACTCTCCATCCGCACACTCTCCACTCTCCGCCCGCACACTCTCCACTCTCTGCCCGCACACTCTCCACTCTCCATCCGCACACTCGCCACTCTCCGCCGCACACTAGCCCCTCTCCGCCCGTACACTCGCCACTCTCCGCCCACACACTCGCCTCTCTCCGCCCGTACACGCGCCACTCTCCGCCCGCACACTAGCCACTCTCCGCCCGCACACTCTCCACTCTCCGCCCGCACACTCTCCACTCTCCGCCCGCGCACTCTCTACTCTCCATCCGCACACTCTCCACTCTCTACCTGCACACTCGCCACTCTCCGCCCGCACACTCTCCACTCTCCACCCGCACACTCTCCACTCTCCGCCCGCACACTCTCCACTCCCCGCCCGCACACTCTCCACTCTCCACCCGCACACTCTCCACCCCCCATCCGCACACTCTCCACTCTCCATCCGCACACTCTCCACTCTCCGCCCGCACACTCTCCACTCTCTGCCCGCACACTCTCCACTCTCCATTCGCACACTCGCAATTCTCCGCCCGCACACTCGCCACTCTCCGCCCGCACACTCGCCGCTCTCCGCCCGCACACTCTCCACTCTCTGACTGCACACCCGCCACTCTCCGCCGCACACTCGCCGCTCTCCGCCCGCGCACACTCCTCTCTCTGCCCGCACACTCGCCACTCGCCGCTCTCCGCCAGCACATTCGCCACTCTCCGCCCGCACACTCTCCACTCTCCGCCTGCACACTCTCCAATCTCTGCCAGCACACTCGCCACTCTCCACCCGCGCACTCTCCTCTCTCTGCCCGCACACTCGCCACTCGCCGCTCTCCGCCAGCACATTCGCCACTCTCCGCCCGCACACTCGCCACTCTCCGCCCGCACACTCTCCACTCTCCGCCTGCACACTCCAATCTCTGCCAGCACACTCGCCACTCTCAACCCGCACACTCTCTACTCTCCATCCGCACACTCTCCACTCTCCATCCGCACACTCGCAATTCTCCGCCCGCACACTCGCCACTCTCCGCCCGCACAATCGCCACTCTCCGCCCGCCCACTAGCCACACTCCGCCAGCATACTCGCCACTCCCCGCTCGCACGCTCGCCACTCTCCGCCGCACACTAGCCCCTCTCCGCCCGTACACTCGCCACTCTCTGCCCGCACACTAGCCCCTCTCCGCCCGTACACTCGCCACTCTCCGCCCACACACTAGCCACTCTCCGTCCGTACACTCGCCACTCTCCGCCCGCACACTCGCCACTCTCCGCCCGCGCACTGTCTACTCTCCATCCGCACACTCTCCACTCTCCGCCCACACACTCTCCACCCGCACACTCGTCACTCCCCGCCCGCACACTCTCCACTCTCCGCCCGTACACTCGTCACTCTCCGCCCGCATACTCTCCACTCCCCGCCCGCATACTCTCCACTCCCCGCACACTCGCCACTCTCCATCCGCACACTCTCCACTCTCTGCCCGCACACTCTCCACTCTCCGCCCGCATACTCTCCACTCCCCGCACACTCGCCACTCTCCATCCGCACACTCTCCACTCTCTGCCCGCACACTCTCCACTCTCCGCCCGCATACTCTCCACTCCCCGCACACTCGCCACTCTCCATCCGCGCACTCTCCACTCTCCATCCGCACACTCGCAATTCTCCACCCGCACACTCGCCACAGTCCACCCGCACACTCGCCACTCTCCGCCCGCCCACTAGCCACTCTTTGCCAGCATACTCGCCACTCTCCGCAGCACACTAGCCCCTCTCCGCCCGTACACTCGCCACTCTCCGCCCACACACTCGCCTCCCTCCGCCCGTACACTTGCCACTCTCCGGGCGCACACTCTCCACTCTCCGCCCGCACACTCTCCACTCTCAGCCCACACACTCGCCACTCTCCGCCCGCACACTCGCCACTCTCCGCCCGCACACTAGCCACTCTCCGCCAGCACACTCTCCACTCTCCGCCCGCACACTCACCACTCTCCGCCCGCACACTCTCCACTCACCGCCTGCACACTCTCCACTATCCGCCCGCACACTCGCCACTCTCCGCCCGCACACTCGCCACTCTCCGCCCGCACACTCGCCACTCTCCTCCCGCACACTCGCCACTCTCCGCCCACACACTCGCCACTCTCCGCCCGCACACTCGCCACTCTCCGCCCGCACACTAGCCACTCTCCGCCAGCACACTCTCCACTCTCCGCCCGCACACTCGCCACTCTCCGCCCGCACACTCTCCACTCTCCGCCCGCACACTCTCCCTCTCCGCCCGCACACTCGCCACTCTCCTCCCGCACACTCTCCACTCTCCGCCCGCACACTCTCCACTCTCCGCCCACACACTCTCCACTCTCCGCCCGCACGCTAGCCACTCTCCGCCAGCACACTCTCCACTCTCCGCCCGCACACTCGCCACTCTCCCCCTGCACACTCTCCACTCTCCATCCGCACACTCTCCACTATCCGCCCGCACACTCTCCACTCTCCGCCCGCACACTCGCCACTCTCCTCCCGCACACTCTCCACTCTCCGCCCGCACACTCTCCACGATCCGCCCGCACACTCATCACTCTCCATCCGCACACTCGCCACTCTCCATCCGCACACTCGCCACTCTCCGCCGCACACTAGCCCCTCTCCGCCCGTACACTCGCCACTCTCCGCCATCACACTCGCCTCTCTCCGCCCGTACACTCGCCACTCTCCGCCCGCACACTAGCCACTCTCCGCCCGCACACTCTCCACTCTCCGCCCGCACTCTCCACTCTCCGGCCGCGCACTCTCTACTCTCCATCCGCACACTCTCCACTCTCTGCCTGCACACTCGTCACTCTCCGCCCGCGCACTCTCCACTCTCCACCCGCACACTCTCCACTCTCCGCCCGCACACTCTCCACTCCCCGCCCGCACACTCTCCACTCTCCACCCGCACACTCTCCACTCTCCATCCGCACACTCTCCACTCTCCATCCGCACACTCTCCACTCTCCGCCCGCACACTCTCCACTCTCCATCCGCACACTCGCAATTCTCCGCCCGCACACTCGCCACTCTCCGCCCGCACACTCTCCACTCTCCGCCCGCACACTTGCCACTCTCCGCCCGCACACTCGCCACTCTCCGCCCGCACACTCGTCACTCTCCATCCGCACACTCGCCACTCTCCGCCCGCACACTCTCCACTCTCCATCCGCACACTCTCCACTCTCTGCCCGCACACTCTCCACTCTCCATCCGCACACTCGCAATTCTCCGCCTGCACACTCTCCACTCTCCGCCCGCACACTCTCCACTCTCTGCCCGCACACTCTCCACTCTCCATCCGCACACTCGCAATTCTCCGCCCGCACACTCGCCACTCTCCGCCAGCATACTTGCCACTCTCCGCTCGCACACTCGCCACTCTCCATCCGCACACTCGCAATTCTCCGCCCGCACACTCGCCACTCTCCGCCCGCACACTCGCCACTCTCCATCCGCACACTGGCAATTCTCCGCCCGCACACTCGTCACTCTCCGCCAGCATACTCGCCACTCTCCGCTCGCACACTCGCCACTCTCCGCCCGCACACTCGCCACTCTCCGCCCGCACACTAGCCACTCTCTGCCAGCATACTCGCCACTCTCCGCCGCACACTAGCCCCTCTCCGCCCGTACACTCGCCACTCTCCGCCCGCGCACTCTCCACTCTCCGCCCGTACACTCGCCACTCTCCGCCCGCACACTCGTCACTCTCCGCCCACACACTCGCCTCTCTCCGCCCGTACACTCGCCACTCTCCGCCCGCACACTCTCCACTCTCCGCCCGCACACTCGCCGCTCTCCGCCCGCACACTCACCGCTCTCCGCCCGCACACTCTCCACTCTCTGCCTGCACACTCGCCACTCTCCGCCCGCACACTCGCCGCTCTCCACCCGCGCACTCTCCTCCTCTGCCCGCACACTCGCCACTCGCCGCTCTCCGCCAGCACATTCGCCACTCTCCGCCCGCACACTCGCCACTCTCTGCCAGCACACTCGCCACTCTCCGCCCGCACACTCGCCACTCTCCGCCCGCACACTCGCCACTCTCCGCCCGCACACTCGCCACACTCCGCCCCTCACTTGCCACTCTGCCTGCATTCCCACCACACTCTCCCACACACACTCACCTCTCCCTCTCTCCCACACACACACTCACTGCTCCTGACACTTGCCACTCTCCAACCACACACTCTCACTCTTTCCCCCCCACAAACTCACACTTTCTCTTGCACACTCACACGCTACTGCACACTCACACTCTCCCAGCCACTTACACTCTCTCCACACACTCGCACCCTCCCCTGCACACTCACACCCTCTCCTGCACACTCACACCCTCCCCTGCACACTCACATTCTCCCCGCACTCTCACAATCCAGAGATAGGGAGGTTAATAAGGGCTGAAGGAGGTTACAGAGATCGGGAGAGTTGTCGGGGTTGGAGGAGATTACAGAAGTAGGGAGGGTTGTAGGTGCTGCTGAATGGTGTAGGAGATGAAGGAGGTTACAGTGATCGGGAGGGTTTTAGAGGCTGGAGGAGGTTACAGAGAAAGGGAGGTTTGTAGGGGCTGGAGGAGGGTCAAGAAACAGGAGGGTTAGTAGGGACTGGAGGAGGTTACAGAGATAGGGTTGTAGGGGCTGGAGAAGGTTACAGAGATAGAGAGGGTTGTAGGGGCTGGAGGAGGTTACAGAGATAGGGAGGGGTGTAGGGGCTGGAGGAGGTTACAGAGATAGGGAGGGTTGTAGGGGCTGGAGGAGGTTACAGAGATAGGGAGGGTCGTCGGGGCTGGAGGAAGTTACAGAGATAGGGAGGGGTGTAGGGGCTGGAGGAGGTTACAGAGATAGGGAGGGTTGTCGGGGCTGGAGGAAGTTACAGAGATAGGGAGGGGTGTAGGGGCTGGAGGAGGTTACAGAGATAGGGAGGGTTGTCGGGGCTGGAGGAAGTTACAGAGATAGGGAGGGGTGTCGGGGCTGGAGATGGTTACAGAGATAGGGAGGGGTGTAGAGGCTGGAGGACGTTACAGAGATAGGGTGGGTTGTCGGGGCTGGAGGAAGTTACAGAGATAGGGAGGGTTGTCGGGGCTGGAGGAAGTTACAGAGATAGGGAGGGGGTGTAGGGGCTGGCGGAGGTTCCAGAGATAGGGAGGGTTGTAGGGACTGGAGGAGGTTACAGAGATAGGGAGGGTTGTAGGGGCTGGAGGAGGTTACAGAGATAGGGAGGGTTGTAGGGGCTGGAGGAGGTTACAGAGATAGGGAGGGTTGTAGGGGCTGGAGGAGTTTACAGAGATAGGGATGGTTGTCGGGGCTGGAGGTGGTTACAGAGATAGGGAGGGTTGTTGGGGCTGGAGGAGGTTCCAGAGATAGGGAGGGTTGTGTGGTGAACATATTATGGTAATCATTCACCACTGTATTACATTGTGTCACGCTGTTGCTCCACCTATGGACCATTGTACTGTACCACACTAATTGTATCATGTTGGTGTCCTTGTGGGCTCCGCCCCTGCTCCGCCGCCTTGAGGGGAGGTAGAAGAGCAGCTGCCCTGTAGGCGGCTCTCTCTTGCAGAACAGTCGTAGGCAGGCACTGTTCTAGTTGATTAAAGCCTCTGTTCACTTCTGTTCTCTGTCTCGAGTGAACTGATGGTCGCATCAGGTTGTAGGGCCTGGAGGAGGTTACAGAGTTCGGGAGGGTTGTAGGGGCTGGAGGCGGTTACAGAGATAGGGAGGGTTGTAGGGGCTGGAGGAGGTTACAGAGATAGGGAGGGTTGTAGGGGCTGGAGGCAGTTACAGAGATAGGGAGGGGTGTAGGGGCTGGAGGAGGTCACAGAGATAGGGAGCGTTGTAGGGGCTGGAGGACATCACAGAGATAGGGAGCGTTGTAGGGATGGAGGAGGTCACAGAGATAGGGATCGTTGTAGGGGCTGGAGGAGGTTACAGAGGCAGGGAGGGATTTCAGAGATAGGGAGGGGTCTCGGGGATGGAGGTCACAAAGATACAGAGCTTTGTAGGGGCTGGAGGAGGTGACAGAGATCGAGAGGGTTGCAGGGGCTGGAGGCGGTTACAGAGATAGGGAGGATTGTAGGGGCTGGAGGAGGTTACAGAGATTTGGAGGGGTTTAGGGGCTGGAGGAGGTTACAGAGATAGGGAGGGGTGCAGGGGCTGGAGGAGGTTACAGAGATAGGGAGGGTTGTCGGGGCTGGAGGAAGTTACAGAGACAGGGAGGGATTTCAGAGATAGGGAGGGGTCTCAGGGATGGAGGAGGTCACAGAGATAGGGAGGGGTCTCGGGGATGGAGGAGGTCACAGAGATAGGGAGCGTTGTAGGGGCTGGAGGATGTTACAGAGATAGGGAGGGTTGTAGGGGCTGGAGGAAGTTACAGAGATTGGGAGTGGTATAAGGGCTGGAGGAGGTCACAGAGATAGGGAGCGTTGTAGGGGCTGGAGGAGGTTACAGAGATAGGGAGCATTGTAGGGGCTGGAGGAGGTCACAGAGATCGGGAGGGTCGTCGGGGCTGGAGGAAGTTACAGAGATAGGGAGCGTTGTAGGGGCTGGAGAATGTTTTTTAAATGTTTTTATTGAAGTATGTTCATTTTATATAATATAATACAAAATAAACAAATTATTGTAGAATGGAAACAATTTGCAAAAGCCATGCATTAGAAATAACCCCCAAAACATAACCAGACTCCCCCCCCTCCCCAATCCTGGATTTGTTCCACCCAGGGGGTGGGAAAGGGGGGGTTGACACCCTGCCAGTGCCGGGTAGTTCGACCGCCGTCTTGGGCAAGGCTCCACCCTCAACCTTGGACATCGCTTGGAGGTGGGCGTTGGCCCGGTTCAGTGCTTCGCTCCAGAGTCCCCACCATATTTCTATCCCTAGTTCTTCCTTCCATTTTTCTCGGGTTTCGTCCAGTGGGGAGCGTACCCTTTCTAATAGTCGTCCACAGTTCCGCTCTCCCAGATTGCCCACGTCCAGTAGTTCCTCTTACATTGTGCGTCTCGGGGTCCGTGGGTACGTTGTTGTCTCCTTGTGAAGGAAGTTCTTTACCTGTAGATGTCGAAGTTCATTCCCGTTGGGTAGTTGTAGCTTTTCTGTCAGTTTTGTGGTGATGTGCATCACTGTAAATACATGTAAGCTAGACAGTCACTAGAGGGAGCACCAGAAACATCACACATACACACTCAACTAATAGATAAGTTAGCTAGGAGGCGACCAATGGACATTCACGATACACAAGGAGGTGACACGACCACAGGGGGGCATTACACCAACCCATACATAAAGGACACCACACACACGATCAGCCCCTTTGGCCAGTGGAGACAGTCAGTGAGGAGAGGCACAGGGTTGATTCAATATTACACCCACCACGTGGAAAACAGCAGCTGGTTAGTCAGTTTAGGTAGCTACAATAGGATTAGCAGTAGTGTCGAACTCAATTTATAAAAGTGTACATAGTGTAAATAAATGAGTTGAAGTTATTTACACGTCTCGACCTTCCTTGACAAATGCAACACAAGGAAGCCGCTTATGTTACAAAGGAAACATAACAAAACATGGTACCAGTAGTGAACTGCTTAAATCCAAATAGCCATACCTCAGCGTACAGAGACAACCAGCAATACCCAGGCAAGATGTACGAGCTCCCGGTTCCGCAGCCGCTCCAGTGCCACAGCGATTTCCACGAAAACTGGCAGCGATTCCGGCAAATGTTTGAATTCTTCCTGGTGGCAGCCGAACTTAAAGACCTGGCCGATGATGAAAAAATAGAGTTTCTCCTCACCATCGCCGGTGCCAGAGCAGAAGAAATCTTTTAAAAATTCAAGTTCTCCAAGGGGCAAAACAGGTACGACTTCCAGGCAGTCCTGGACAAATTCGGCAAATACTGTGAGGAAAACACACTCCAATCGGCAAGGAATGGTAAGAGAAGCGCCAGTACTCACCTCGAGGCCGAAATCCCGGACCAGAGAGCGTTTTGGGTCGAGGTCGGCGGCCATCTTGCTAAAGGGACTACACTAGCGCAGTTGCGCGAGAAGTGCGCAGAACCGGAAGGTTCGTTTTGCCATGCGCGAGACGCCGTGCATGCGCAATCAAGAAAACGGCCATCGGTAAAGGAACAGCGATCTGCGCATGCGCAATCGCTTCCTACGTGCTACGTCACGCGCGTCATGACGTCAGAGGCCCCAGACTGCACCAATTTAAAGGGGAAACATCCCAAATCCAATTTAAAGGGGAAACGTCCCAAATCAAAGAAAAAATCTTTTAAAGCTGTAAAACAACCTTCCTTCACCTGGAATGACAGCACACTGCCTCAAATTGAACCAGGAAATGAATTCAACCTCCGAAGAACCCTGCAACAAGCAGTTACCTACGCCCAAACCGATGATTCCGACCTCGAATACTTCAATACTGATCTTTACATTTTTTCTGGACCTCGCGAGCCCAATGACAGCTCCGTGGTCCTAGACGACTACGACTCGGACGAACCTTTCGTGTTGCACATTGGCGGCCCCCACATTGAATCCGACGCAGATGCGGATTCATTTTTCGGATTTGAGGATCTTCAACCCAGCAGATATGACGTCCCAACTTATCAGTGCAGGATGATGCCGCAGCCTGAAATTAACAGACAGAGAGCGGTACAAGTCCACAGAGAGTGGCCTGCTGCCACACAGAGCGTAGTCCACGCCCCGCTCAGGGTTCCCGACTCTACGAAAGAAGACATGCAAGATTCCACACCGCAGTCCTTGCAGGAACAAGACGTGGCTCCAGTGTCACAAGACTCCACAGCAAGCTCGTGGACAGACTCCACAATTGCAGAAACGTATGACTCCGATGCGCAGTCCTTGCAGGAACAAGACCATGAGGGTCTAGCAACCTCCTCTGACCAACTAGCGGCATAAGATTGCAAGTCTGCCATGCTCACTTAAACAGCAAGAAGGCTATAAGAGTCTACCACGCTCCACTGCACAGCAGGACGACCATGACGGTCTATCATGCTACAATGAAGGGCACAGCGCTGATGACTGTTCAAGACCAAATGAAGACAAGCCAAAGGAATCGCCTCTTCCAAGCCCGAAGAAAAAAGGATTATGCGCTGACCTTCAGGATCATTCTAGCCGAAGAGATATTAATAATGCTGCACAGTCACAGAAGGATGCTGAGGATTTGCTAAAGAAATTGCTTGTATGTCTAACTTGCAAGGAGCAGACTGAAAATTGCCATTGCTTTAGTACGGATCGAAAAAAATGGACAAGACACTGATCCTCATTTAATGGAAATAACATAACCTGAATCATATCTACAGCAGGGACAACTGTCTCCCTTCAACACAAAACCGCAAAGTCCCAACTACAGAGACCAGCAGTTAGTCAGTAATGACTCTTCAACCCCTGATGGGAATATTAATCGCATTGAACCTATGCACACTCCACTGATAAATGAGCAGAACATTGGAGCAAGAATCCTGAGGACACCGACATTGAGTAGCCAGATAAAGCACTTAAAACCCGCAGCAGTTTCAAGTGAACCAATTGTGCTTTCCAGTGATGGTGAAGATGCAGATAAGGTCGACCAGATTATCCATTGTACCACATTAACTCCAGAGATTAAGCATTTATGTCTGGGGAGTAGAATGTTGGCAATTGAGAACAGTAAAAGAGAGACTGTGACTGTGCCAGTCCCAGCAAATTCAGAGCCAGAGACTATGAAGGCATGTACATTAGAAAAGGATGCATATGAAGTAACTGAGAAGAAAATTGAAACGGACTGTTCTTTGGAAACTAGCACAATGACGAAAGAAATATTGGATCTAACATTTGATGCCCTACATATGGGAGAAATTGAGGGAAATGAACAAGGTTCTGTAATGTCTGGGGGAAGATTTAAAATTCCAAAGAAGAAAAGCCCAAATGAGGGACAACGGCAAGACAATGACAGTCCACCCACATGGTTTGCACCACCAGATGAAAACTCTGACAATTTACCCAACCCTAGTGAACAGCAAGCAGCTACTGAGGATCTACCCACGGTATGTGAAACGAGTGACGACAGCATCCCACTTCCCATGCAAAAGGTGCAAAGTGACAGACCTCAGCTAGTGCGTACAGAGGCACTCGACGATCACGGTGAGACCACTGGTGACTCCGGTGACACCACACTACTTCCACCCTCATTCGCTCGAACCTCTCCACAAGTCAATGCATTCCTGCATGTTCCGACTCCAGACGTGCAGCTTCAAGAAATCTCAGCTGACTCCAGTGAACCTGCTAAGACTCCGGACGGGGCGCATCAACAAAAAACAGACCAGACTCCAGATGGGGAGCAACCAAACGCCGACTCTGATTCACGTAAGCCGGACTTTACTCCAGACAGGCAGTGTCGCAACCTCAGTGATGGCACGCTCAGGGTGACAGCAGATGCCACAACGACAGGAGATGGATCACTTAACAATTACACTGAGTCAGTAATAACAAGCAGCGGCGACAGTCCAAGAGGAATACACCAATATTCACCACAGCTATACCCACACATTCTTTCCACACCAGCAGTGCGGCCAATGACAGCTCATGCTGGACAAACCCAGTATTCAGGCATGCAGCAGCCAGCAGTCTATGCAGCATATTCTCAAACAGGCCAGCACTACGGATTGCCCACTGATGGAATCAAGACCGAAGGAGGACTACCGCCAGCGCAATCTGCACTACAGACTGGATGCCTTAGTTACTGCCCAGGATTTGCTGCACCACAGCCTGGCCAGACGGCATATTCCTATCAGATGCAAGGTTCCAGTTTCACATCATCACCAGACATTGATGCGAGCAGCAATTCTGTCTCCAAATCAACAAGCTTCAACGCTTCTCAGCAGAATCACCCTTCCAGCACAGCATGTGGCCAGAACCAGTCTGCACAGTCTCATCCGACTTCAACATCTGGCACATCCATGACCTCGAAAGATACTGTTGATGGCACCTCTTCAATGTCAACGACCTATCAGCTACAAGATGCCATCCGACAGCACCACCACAAACATAAAAAGGAAAAAAGAAAAAGACTCCAAATCGGACAGCGCAGTGATTCGACCACTTCTTGGTTCCTGTTGATGGCGTTCATAACCAAGAGCGACATTTGACCATGATGATTGATGGTTTATGGACTCACATGAATGATTTGGACTTACTGTTTAATCACCGTTCCCATGACTTGTATATACCTTACCTTCTCTACCTGGTCTTTGTTCAGTTTTTCTTAAAGTGTACAGAAAATATGAACATATAAAAAAAGGAGGATGTGGTGATGTGCATCACTGTAAATACATGTAAGCTAGACAGACACTAGAGAGAGCACCAGAAACA
Source organism: Scyliorhinus torazame (assembly GCF_047496885.1). Classification (NCBI taxonomy): domain Eukaryota; kingdom Metazoa; phylum Chordata; class Chondrichthyes; order Carcharhiniformes; family Scyliorhinidae; genus Scyliorhinus; species Scyliorhinus torazame. The sequence continues at coordinate 11,723,803 of NC_092728.1, forward strand.
TCACACACACACACACACTCAACCAATAGATAAGTTAGATAGGAGGCGACCAATGGACATTCACGATACACAAGGAGGTGACACGACCACAGGGGGGGCATTACACCAACCCATACATAAAGGACATCACACACATGATCAGCCCCTTTGGTCAGTGGTGACAGTCAGTGAGGAGAGGCACAGGGTTGATTCATTATCACACCCACCACGTGGAAGACAGCAGCTGGTTAGTCAGTTTAGGTAGCTACAATAGGATTAGCAGTAATGTCGAACTCAAGTTATAAAAGTGTACATAGTGTAAATAAATGAGTTGAAGTTATTTACACGTCTCGACCTTCCTTGACAAATGCAACACAAGGAAGTCGCTTATGTTACAAAGGAAACATAACAAAACAAGTTTCTCTAAAGTTGCTTGCTTATTCTCTGTGTGGAGGTCCCTAACAGTCAATGCCCACCCCCCCCTATCCAGTCTCCACCTCTTAAAGATGGCATCTAATATGGCTGGTGCGAACTTGTGTTTGTCGCAGATGAGGGTCATAGTGGACATTTTGGTTAGGCCGAAGTGCCGTCTCCAGGTTCCAGCTGTGGCTGTCACCGCTGGCCTTATTGAGTGTTTGGCTGGTGGGGATGGGAGCGCTGCTGTGGCGAGGGCTCGGAGGGTCGTCCCTGTGCAGGAACTCTCCTCTATCCTCACCCATACCGTTTCCGCCTCTTTCACCCATCTCCTCGCTCTTTCTGCAGTGGCCACCCAGTTGCTGCATTGCGGGACTCTCTGTCTCCTCTTCGGAATCCTTTCCCATTCTCCGGTGCTCTAAGGGTGAGCAGCAACTCTCGATTGCCAGGGCAAATAGGTGCCGGGACAGCGGGCATCCCTGCCTCATACCCCTGTGCAGCTGGAAGTATTCAAGTATGTTGGTCCATACGCTTGCCTTGGGGGCGTTGTACAGGAGGAAAAACCGGGAGAAAATGTCTCAGCGGGCTCAGCCATCCCCAACCTCTTTCAACTGACATCAGGAACAGGGCAACATAGGACCAGGGGTCGGAAGGCCAAACCAACCCCAGGCCTCGGAGTCAGGGTTAAATGTGCTCCCTCGACCCACCGAGGGCAGTGCTCCCTCCACTTACAAGAAGCACCTTGTGCAACCCCTCCCTAAAAATGCCTCGGAACTCTTGAAATTGGGTTTGATGGGCTGCACCGCAGCACCGCGACATTCGGACCAGTCAGCACCACTGCGAGCAGCAATCATCCGTTCGAACACACCCCACCGTCAGAATAAACGATGGTTTATGCATTTATTGGGCTGAAATATTGACCAACAAATGTCAGGGCATAGTAAAAAAAACAAGTCGGGTGAGAAATGATACACTGTTTAGCTCAGTTGTCTGGCGTGCTCATTTATTTATTTATTTATTTTAATGTGTTTATTAAAATTTTCCAACAAAATTTTTAACCCCCCCCCCCCATAACAAAAAGAAAGAAACGCCAACACAAGTCAAAAATTATACAAAACTTTTACAATGGGTTTCCCCCGTATACAGTAACCCCCCCCATATGACATTCAAAGATACCCGTAGGGAAGCCCCCCCCCCACCCACCCGAATTCTCCCCCCGAAAGAGACCCCCCCCCACCCTTGGGTTGCTGCTGCTGACCTCCTCCTAACGCTCCGCGAGATAGTCTAGGAACGGTTGCCACCGCCTGAAGAACCCCTGCACAGACCCTCGTAAGGCAAACTTTATCCTCTCCAGCTTGATGAACCCTGCCATGTCATTTATCCAGGCTTCCACACTGGGGGGGCTTCGCGTCCTTCCATAATAGCAAGATCCTCCGCCGGACTACCAGGGACGCAAAGGCCAGAATTTCGCCTCCTGCACTCCCGGCTCGTCCGTTGCCCCAAATAGTGCCAACCCCCAACTCGGCTTGACCTGGACTTTCACCACCTTGGACATAGTCCTCGCGAAACCCCTCCAAAACCCATCCAGCGCCGGGCACGACCAGAACATGTGGACGTGATTTGCCGGGCGTCCTCCCATATCTATCCTCCACCCCCAAAGAACCTACTCAACCTCGCCCCTGTCAGATGCGCTCTGTGAATAACCTTAAATTGTATTAGGCTGAGCCTGGCGCAAGAGGAAGAGGAGTTAACCCTAATCAGGGCATCAGCCCACAGACCCTCATCTATCTCCTCCCCAAGCTCCTCCTCCCACTTGCCCTTTAACTCCTCTACCGAGGCCTCCTCTTCTTTCAGCTCCTGATAGATCGCCGAAACACTGCCTTCTCCAACCCATACACCCGAAATCACCCTGTCCTGAGTCCCCTGTGCCGGGAGCAGCGGGCATTCCCTCACCTGCCGCCTCACAAACGCCCTCACCTGCATGTACCGGAACCCATTTCCCGGGGGTATCCCAAACTTCTCCTCCAGCGCCCCCAGGCTCGCAAACGTCCCATCTATAAACAGGTCCCCCATTCTTCTAATCCCTGCCCGATGCCAGCTCCGAAATCCCCCATCCAGCCTTCCCGGGACGAACCGACGGTTCTCCCAAATCGGGGACCAAACCGAAGCTCCCACCTCGCCCTTGTGTCATCTCCACTGCCCCCAGATCTTCAACGCCGCCGCCACCACCGGACGCATGGTGTACCTTGTCGGCGAGAGCGGCAGCGGTGCCGTCGCCAGCGCCCTCAGGCTCGAGCCCACACTGGATGCCATCTCTAACCTCTTCCACGCTGCCTCCTCTCCCTCCATTACCCACTTACGGATCATCGCCACATTGGCTGCCCAATAATAGTCGCACAAATTTGGCAGAGCCAGCCCTGTCCCGACTACGCTCCAAAAACACCCTCTTTACCCTCGGGGTCTTATTTGCCCACACGAAACCCATGATACTCCTACCTACCCGTTTAAAAAAGGCCTTGGGAATCATAATGGGAAGGCACTGGAACACAAAGAGAAACCTTGGGAGGACCATCATTTTAACCGACTGCACCCTGCCCACTAGCGAGAGTGACAGCACATCCCATCTTTTGAAATCCTCCTCCATCTGCTCCACCAACCACGTCAAATTGAGTTTGTGCAGGGCCTCCCAACTCCCAGTCACCTGGATCCCTAAGTACCGAAAGCTCCTTTCCCCCCTCTTCAACGGTAGGTCGTCTATCCCCCTTCCCTGGTCCCCTGGATGCACCACAAAGAGCTCACTTTTCCCTACATTAAACTTATACCCCGAGAAGTCCCCAAACTCCCTTAAGATCCGCATGACCTCTGCCATCCCCTCCACTGGATCTGCCACATACAGCAACAGGTCGTCCGCATACAGCGACACCCGATATTCCTCCCCCCCTCGGACCAGTCCCCTCCATTTCCTGGACTCCCTTAGTGCCATGGTCAGAGGCTCAATTGCCAATGTAAACAGCAAGGGGAACAGGGGGCACCCCTGCCTCGTCCCTCGGTACAGCCGAAAGTACTCCGACCTCCGCTGATTTGTAGCCACACTCGCCACCGGGGCTCTATATAGCAATCTGACCCAGCCGATGAACCCTCCCTGAACCCAAACCTCCGCAACTTCCCAAAGATACTCCCACTCCACCCGGTCAAAGGCCTTCTCCGCGTCCATAGCTGCCACTACCTCCGCTTCTCCCTCCACCGAGGGCATCATAATCACATTCCTCAATCCTCGTAGCCAGCACTTTTGCCAGCAACTTATCATCCACATTGAGGAGCGAGATCGGTCTCTACGACCCACACTGCAGTGGGTCCTTGTCCCGCTTCAGGATCCGAGAGATCAGTACCTCTGACATTGTCGGGGGCAAGGTCCCCCTCTCCCTTGCCTTATTGAAAGTCCTCACTAGTAACGGGCCTAGCAGGTCCACGTATTTCCTGTAGAACTCGACCGGGAACCCATCTGGCCCCGGGGCCTTCCCAACCTGCATGCTCCCCAATCCTTTAACCAGCACCTCCAGCCCAATTGGCGCCGCTAAACCAGCCACCTCCTGCTCCTCCACCCTCAGGAACCTCAGCTGATCCAAAAATCGTCGCACCCTCTCTTCCCCCGCTGGGGGCTCAGATCTGTACAGATCCCCATAGAAGTCCCTAAATACCTCATTTATTCTCACCACACTCCGCACCGTATTCACCCCGCTATCCTTAACTCCACCTATCTCCCTCGCTGCCTCCCTCTTACGAAGCTGGTGTGCCAGCATCCGACTCGCCTTCTCCCCATACTCTTACATCGCCCCCTGCGCTTTCCTCCACTGTGCCTCTGCCTTCCCTGTGGTCAACAGGTCGAACTCTGTCTGGAGGTTCCACCGCTCCCTGAGTAGTCCCTCCTCGGGGGCCTCTACATATCTCCTGTCCACCCTTAAGATCTCCCCCACCAAACTCTCCCTCTCCCTGCTCTCTCTCTTCTCCCTGTGGGCCCTGATGGAGATTAACTCTCCCCTGACCACCGCCTTCAGCGCCTCCCAGACTACCCCCACCTGCACGTCCCCGTTGTCATTGACCTCCAAATATCTTTCAATGCACCCCCGCACCCGCCCGCACACCTCCTTATCCGCCAATAATCCCACATCAAGGTGACACAGCGGGCGCTGGTCCCTCTCCTCTCCTAACTCCAGCTCCACCCAGTGGGGGGCATGGTCTGAGATGGCTATGGCCGAATACTCCGCTCCCTCCACTTTCGGGATTAGCGCCCTACTCAAAATAAAGAAATCTATCCGGGAGTAGGCTCTGTGGACGTGGGAAAAGAATGAAAATTCCCTGGCCTGGGGCCTGACAAACCTCCATGGATCCACTCCCCCCATCTGGTCCATAAACCCCCTGAGCACCTTGGCCGCAGACGGCCTCTTACCCGTCCTGGACCTAGAGCGATCCAGTGCTGGGTCCAGCACCGTGTTGAAGTCCCCCCCCATTATCAAGCTTCCTACCTCCAGGTCCGGAATCCGACCCAGCCTGCGCTTCATAAATCCGGCATCATCCCAGTTCGGGGCATATACGTTCACCAGTACCAACCACACCCCCTGCAACCTACCGCTCACCATCATATATCGACCTCCATTATCCACTACAATATTCATTGCCTCAAACAACACCCGCTTCCCCACCAGTATTGCAACCCCTCTGTTCTTCGCATCCAACCCTGAATGAAAGACCTGCCCTACCCATCCCTTTCTCAGCCTGACCTGATCTGCCACCTTCAAATGTGTCTCCTGGAGCATAACCACGTCTGCCTTCAGTCCCTTTAAGTACGCGAACACCCGGGCCCTCTTGACCGGCCCGTTCAGGTCCCTCACATTCCAAGTTATCAGCTGGATTGGGGGGCTAATCGCCCCCCCCCTCTCCCCCCGCCGACTAGCCATCTCCTTTTCTAGGCCAGCCAAGTGCCCGCGCCTCTCGCACCCTCCAGTCCCCCAGGTGGCGGACCCCCGCCCCGACCACCTCGCCTACTTCCAGCTCCCCTTTGGCCAATGCAGCAGCAACGCTATACCCCCCTCTCCCCCCCCTCCCCCCGCTAGATCCACATCTAGCCCTTTTGCTCCCCCCATAACACTCCCGTATATCAGCTGACTCCTGCTGACCCCGGCCTCTCCCGCCATTCCATCGACCCCCTCCAATGTGAGAATCCCCCCCTCCCCCTCCCTGGCAGTCAGTGTGCGCTCCTCTCCAGGACCGCCCATCCCCCCCGGACCCCCGTCCTTCCCTAGCGCGGGAAAAAAGCCCGCGCTTTCCTGAGCCGGCCCGGCCCCCTCTGGCGCAGCGCCTTTTGCGGCCTTACCCCAATTCCCCATCCCCGGGCCTCCACTCCCCCTCTTCCGTCGTGGGGGTCTGCCCCTCCAACACCGACGCCCACACTCTCCCACGGTCTCTCCATCCAATCCCTTCACCCATCCCCATCCAGCACCCAAACCAGAGGAACATTCCCTAAACGTAATAAACACTATATACATAGTAAACACCCCCCCACAACAAACCCTCAATTTGAGTCCAACTTTTCAGTCCATATAAAGGTCCGTGCCTCATCAGGCATTTCGAAATAGTGGTGCCGATCCTGGAACGTGACCCACAATCGCGCTGGCTGCAGCATCCCGAACTTCACCCCCTTTCAATGGAGCACCGCCTTAGCCCGATTAAAATCCGCTCTCTTCTTAGCCACCTCTGCACTCCAGTCCTGATAGATTCGGATCACTGTTCTCCCACCTGCTGCTCCGCTCTTTCTTGGCCCATCTCAGGACACACTCTCTGTCCATAAAGCGGTGAAATCTCACCACTACCGCCCTTGGCGGCTCGTTGGCCTTGGGTCTCCTTGCTAGGACCCGGTGAGCCCCATCTCGCTCCAGAGGCCTCGGGAAGGCTCCCGCACCCATCAGCGAATTGAGCATCGTGCTCACATATGCCCCAGCATCGGGCCCCTCCACTCCTTCGGGGAGGCCCAGAATCCGAAGATTCTTCCTCCTCGACCTATTCTCCAGGTCCTCAAATCTTTCCGCCCACCTCTTGTGCAGCGCCTTGTGCGCCTCCACCGTCACCGCCAGGCCCAAGATCTCGTCCTCGGTCTCCGAGGCTTTTTGCCGCACCTCCCGGATCGCTGCCCCTTGGGCCTTCTGGGTCTCCACTAGCTTCTCAATCGCCGCCTTCATTGGCGCCAGCCAGCATTTCGGTTTTCTGCTTCTCAAAGCAGCGTCTAAGAAACCCCTGCTGCTCCTGCGACCACTGCGCCCACGCTGCTTGGTCTCCACAGGCCGCCATCTTGTTTTTTCTCCCTCTCACTTTTCGCTGCTCCAAGATCACTTTTTCCACCGCTCCACTCCTGGTCCAATCCATATACTGTCAGGGGGACCTTGCTGTCACCTTCCCACACTGGAAGCCGTCGAACAATTGCTGTTGGGGCCCCTCTAGAGACCACAAAAGTCCATTCCTGGTGGGAGCTGCCGAACGTGCGACCTACCTAGGCATAGCCGCAACCGGAAGTCCGATAGCTGATTTATAATGCTGAGCAAGACCAGGAGCCTGCATTCAATCCCTGCCGGCTGAAGTTATTCTTGAAGGCCCACCTTCTCTTTTTTTAAATAAAATTAGAGTACCCAATTATTTTTTTGTTCCCAATTAAGGGGAAAATTTAGCGTGGCCAATCCACCTGCACTGCACATCTTTGGGTTGTGGGGGTAAAACCCACGCAGACACGGGGAGAATGTGCAAACTCCACACGGACAATGACCCAGCGCCGGGTATCGAACTCGCGTCCTCAGCGCCGTAGACAGCAGTGCTAACCACTGTGCCACTGGCGGCCTTTGGCCCACCTTCTCAACCTCAGGTTAAATCAACACCAGTCAGCTCTCCCCTTCCAAGGGGAATAAAAAGACACGGGGTTATGCTGCAGCTATACAAAACCCTGGTTAGCCCCCCTTGGAGTTACTGTGAGCAATTCTGGGCACCCTATGTGATGATATGCATAAAGCAAGTTTGTACATATTGTTATGCATGACCACTAGGTGGCAATGTAACCCCACTGGGTGACAGTGTAAACCCCACCACGTGACTCTGTGGCTGGGGGTTGGGAGTAGGTCATGCTGAGGATAGACATATTTTGCAGTAGCTCCACAATAGTTATTTAGTGTTAGTAGTTTATTTTATTTATCCTAGTTATCTTATCACACAGTTGTTCCATAATAAATTCTTTAAACTAGATGTTCTGTAGTTCATCATTCATTTCAGCCAGTCTACAGAACATGACATGGTACCAGGATTGATGATTTACTAAGAACTTGAAGATTCTGTACGAAAAGATCCAAACCACTTGAGGTAACTTTGAAGGACAAGGAAGAAAATGCATCTTTGCTACTAACAGCTTTGGATTACCGGTAATGTAGGAGGGTGTTTAAGCAACAGTTTAAACTCTATGTTGTAGCCCCTGGTCTGCAGGCACAGCCAGATGAGAGGCGTATCGCGTTGCTGATCACTGTAGGAGGTCCTCAAGCAATTGAAATTTTCAACACTTTTGTCTTTGAAAATAACGCTGACAGGAAAAGCTTTGACAAAGTTCTTAAACAATTCGATTGGCACTGCTCCCCTAAAACAAATGAAACCTTTGAGCGCTCTATATTCCGTAAGCGCACCCAGAACACGGGAGATGCATTTGATAGCTTCCTCACTGAGTTACGATTGAAGGCGCATTCGTGCAACTTCAGCACACTCCAGTCGTCAATGATACGCGATCAGATAGATTTTGGAATCTCCGATGGTAAAGTGCGCAAGCAGCTTCTGCTGGAAACAGACCTGCAACTTGAAAGTGCGATTCAAATATGTCACGCTAGTGAGCTTGCAGCAAAGCAATTCAGCACGCTGAATCTCCGGCAGTTTGCCGCGGAGGCGGCAGACGCCATTCGTGTGGTGACGCAGCTGAATAAGAAACGTGCTCACAGTGCGGGTGGCCATTTTGAGCAGCCGATCCGATCCTCCATTTTATGCCCGTGATGTGACAAATGGCATTTGCCACTGCAATTCCCTGCTTATGGAAATATATGGGCCATCTAATGGCAGGAATCATTTTGCAACCCAATATTATTTAAGGAGAAGGCCTGAACAAACAGAGAGTATCAGCGCTATTGATGAAGTGTGCATCGAGGTCACATTCTTTGTGGACATGATCTCCAGTGAAGACGAGGAGGCTCAAGTCATACCAAATAACAATGTATTTGTACCAATCTGCAGCAATAATGAATTGAAGGCAGATAAACATGAAGATAAATGGACAGTGCCATTAAAGATAAATGACACAGTGTCATGAGAGTACCTTTAAGAAATGGGTGTTTATAAATGTGTATGTATATAAATATCTGTAGTGAGAGTACCTTTAAGAAATGGGTGTTTATAAATGGGTATGTATATAAATATCTGTAGTGAGAGTACCTTTAAGAAATGGGTGTTTATTTCTGCAGTGATGTCAGAGTGTGGGTGGAGCTGGGCTGTCTGTCAGCTTTTTTACTTTTGTTTTAGGCTGTTTGCTGCAGGGTGTGTTTTAGTTTTGTTTTCAGAGCTGGACAGCTGCAGTCACAGCCAGAAGGTGTATGAATCTCTCTCTAATCTAAAGGCTGTAAATCGATCCTGGTGATTTAAAACTAATAACAGTAATGACTTTAACCTGATATGCTTCTGGTAAAAGGTGTTTTAAGTCGTATGGATGTTAAAAGGGAAGCTTGAAGGATTACTTAGTGTTGTATTCTTTGGGTGTGTATTTGAATTAATGGTTGCTAAGATGTTCACTGTATGTTTTAAAAAGATAACTTGATTCATAGAATAAACATTGTTTTGCTTTAAAAACAATTTCCATTTCTGCTGTCCCACACCTGTAGAGTGGGCCGTGTGCTCCCCATACCACAATCTATTAAAAGTTGTGGGTCAGATGAACTCCATGATACACTTTGGGGTTCTCTAAACTCTGGCCCATAACAACAGTGATAACAGAAAAGCTCGACACTGGTGCGAGGGGCAACCTCATCAGTCTGTCCGATGTAAAAAACCTGCGGATTCAACTAAAAATAGTTACCAGAACAGTGTTATTAAGAGATTACAATGGTAACAAAATCTCATCATTAGGAGCATGTGGAGTCCAAAGATGTGCGGGTTCGGTGGATTGGCTATGCTAAATTGCCCTTAAGTGTCCAAAATATGTTAAGTGGGGGTTACTGGGTTATGGGGATAGGGTAAATACGTGGGCTTCAGTAGGGGGCTCTTTGCAAGGGCCGGATGGCCTCATTCTGCACTGTAAATTCTATAATTCTATGATGATGTGAGCTTGATGTCGATGTCAAAAACACAATTCACTGTGTCTTCGGCGTGGGAGGAGTTACAGCGCGTCTGACGCGCCTGTAGTGCAGACAATGCAGCAACAGGCCCTCATTAAGAGATTAACCAAAGTCAGAGCAAGAGAGAATGGCTGCCTTGGGTGACATTAAGTGTTTTGAAGCCCCCAAAGACTGGGTTAATTCAATGGTCTGTGTAAAGAAGCTCATTGGGGACTGAAGAATCTGCATGGATCCGAAGGATTTGATTCTCAATATTTTAAAAATAAATTTAGAATACCCAATTATTAATTCAATTATTTTTCCCCAATTAAGGGGCAATTTAGTGTGGCCAATTCACCTACACTGCACATCATTGGGTTGCGGGGGTGAGACCCACGCAGACACGGGGAGAGTGTGCAAACTCCACACGGACAGTGACCCAGGGCCGGGATCGAATCCGGGTCCTCGGTGCCATGAGGAAGCAATGCTAACCACTGCACCACCGTGCTGCCCCGCAAGAGATACACTTGAGGGGGAAGGACCAACTGAGCTTAAGAAACAGTTGGAAAGGATAGACGTACCAATCGTGCTACGGGACGAGAGCTAGGGGGGTGGCCATACTGTTCAGTAAGAGGATGTCATTTACCGCGATGAAGACGGTGACGGATCCAGGGGGAACGGTATGTAATGGTCAGCTGGATCCTGGAAGGGGCACCAGTGGTACTTGTGAATATATACATCCCGAACTGGGACGACAGACTTTATCAATGAAACCATGATAGAAATCCCCGAACTAGATTCCCACCAACTCATCGTGTGGGAGGCTTCAACTGTGTACAGGACCCAGTTACGTGTACTGACGAACAGATCCAACCCCAAATCAGGGAAACAATCTGCCATGGAGAGAGAACGGAGTGCCTTTATGGAGCAGATGGGGGCGAGTGGACCCATGGAGATTCACATGGGTGAAGATTCATAGATTCATAGAATTTACAGTGCAGAAGGAGGCCATTCGGCCCATCAAGTCTGCACCAGCTCTTGGAAAGAGCACCCTACCCAAGGTCAACACCTCCACCCTATCCGCATAACCCAGTAACCCCACCCAACACTGAGGGCAATTTTGGACACTAAGGGCAATTTTTGGACACTAAGGGCAATTTATCATGGCCAATCCACCTAACGAAGGAGTTCTCCTTCTTCTCCCAGGTCCACAGGGTCTACACCCAAGTTGATATCTTCACAGCGGGAAAATTGGTGCTTCCAGGGGTGGTAGGGTTGGAATACTCTGCAATAGTTATCTCCAACCACATTATGTAGACGCGAGGTTTGAGATGGGCCGTGTCCAGGTTTCCCCCAAGGGGCTGCACACAGCCCTGCTCGCCCATAAGGCGTTCGGTGAAAAAGTATCACGAGCCGCCAACGGGTACCTACCGTGCACCCAGAATGGGGAGATCTCACCCTTCACATTCTGGGAGGCACTGAAGGCTGCGATAAGGGGGGAAATAATTGCGTAGAGGGAACTCAGGGATCGGGAAGGTGAGGGTGGCTAGGCAGCAACTGGTCGACCTCCAGTATGGTGGCACTCCATGGGCCTGACGGTGGAGCTGCAGGCGGAGAAGACAATATTATAAGTGGAGTTTGACCTGCTCTCCACTGGGAAAGCAGCTCCACCAGACCTGGGGGGACATTTTATGAACACAGGAATAAGGCCAACCGCCTACTGGCACACGGGCTGAGAAAGCAGGCAGCCACAAGGGAAATAGTACAGGTAAGGGACAGATGAGGCTAGTTGCAGATAGATCAAGGAGGCCTTTCTACCAAGAGCTGTACCCCTCCAAGGCCCTGGAGAGGGACTCGAAGATGAAATGGTTCATCGATGGGCTGGTCATACCAGTCGTGGGGGAGGAAAAGAAACGGACTGAAAGCTCCACTGGAACTGGGGGAAATTCACGCAGTCGGGAAAGGTACCAGGGCCAGACGGATTCCCGGTGGACTTCTATAAAACAATTTGTGACAGCACTGTGGGAGGTGTTCAACGGCTCGCTATCGAGGGGGACTCTGCCAGCCACGCTAGCACAGGAATCAATTGATCCCTAAGAATGAAAAAGACCCGATGGAGTGCGGGATTGATAAAGTAAACGTGGACCAAATGTTCCCCCTTGTGGGGCAAGCTGGAATGAGAGGCCACAGATACAGGTTGAGAGGCGGTAGATTTTATATAATAATCTTTATTATTGTCACAAGTAGGCCTACATTAACGCGGCAATGACGTTCCAGGGAAGAGAAACTTCAGTGATGAGGAGAGGTTGGGATTGTTCTCCTCGGAGAGAAGGCGGCTGAGAGCAGATTTGACAGAGATGTTCAAAATCGTGAGGGGGCCGCAGAGAGTAGTCGGGGAGAAACCGATCCCGCTCGGAAATGGATCGGGAACGAGAGAGGGGCAGATTAAAAGTGATTTATAAAAAGAAGCAAATGAGATGTGGGAAACCCCTTTTTTTTTTAACGCAGCGCATTCGTGTCAGGGAAGTGTGGTGGAGGCAGGTTCAATCGAGGCATTCCAGAGGGCGTTAGTTGATTATTTAATTGGGCACCACTTAAATGGGCTGCACGATAGCATGGTGGTTAGCACAATTGCTTCACAGCTCCAGGGTCCCGGGTTCGATTCCCGGCTTGGGTCACTGTCTGTGCGGAGTCTGCACGTTCTCCCCGTGTGTGCGTGGGTTTCCTCCGGGTGCTCCGGTTTCCTCCCACAGTCCATAGATGTGCAGGTTAGGTGGATTGGCCATGACAAATTGCCCTTAGTGTCCAAAATTGCCCTTAGTGTTGGGTGGGGTCATGGGGATAGTGTGGAGGTGTGGACCTTGGTGGTCTTTCCAAGAGCCGGTGCAGACTCAATGGGCCGAATGGCCTCCTTCTGCACTGTACATTCTATGATATGATTCTATGATGTGTAGGGGTACGGTGAAAGTGCAGGGGACTGGGTACCCAATCAAGATATTCGAAAGAGAAAATGCTGGAAAATCTCAGCAGGTCTGGCAGCTTCTGTAGGGAGAGGAAAGAGCGAACGTTTCGAGTCCATCCAGCTTTGACAAAGAGTCATCGGACTCGAAACGTTCGCTCTTTTCTCTCCCTACAGACGCTGCCAGACCTGCTGAGATTTTCCAGCATTTTCCCTTTCCTTTCAGATTCCAGCATCCGCAGTAATTTGCTTTTATCAAATCACGATATTCGTTTGGCAAGCCGGCACATGATGGGCCGAATGGCCTCCTTCTGCGCCGTGAGAATTCTGAGATTCATAGTTGACACGAACTAGTGTCAGTTTTGAATTGTACAGTTTTTGCCCTCTTAGTAAAGGAAGGTTCTAAACACATTAGGGGCAGTTTGGAGCAGGCTCACTCAGCTGATACCTGGTGTACTAAGTCCATGGAGACCGAGGTCCCGTCACCAGAATTCCTTTTATTTACAAACCCAACAGCTGAACAACCATGACCATTCAGTCTGCTGTCTACACCGGGAGTGCAGAGGATCTGACACTCCCTTTTATTGACACAGAAAAGGGTTCTCTGATTGGGCCACTAATTAGGGAACTCGTATTCTCATTGGCCAATCTGAAAGGCCTGGTCTAAGTCATTACACCCCTTACCCCCAAAGTCCGAGGAGCCCCCATGGTCCTCGTGACTCATGGGTCTCCTGCTTCATTTTTGCGCCAGGACAGGCTCCTCCACTTTGGCCTCCGACGTAGGGGGGGGGGGTATAACGGCTAGGCGCCCGTCTTTTCCGATGTGAGTGCCTGAGGGGCGCTTCGCCCCTTTCCTCCGGCGGCAGGGGTACAGCTGATGCATCTTCCACGGTGTCCATATCCGAGTCCGATGTCCTCCCCAGTGTTGTAGGGGCGGGAATATTTGTCGGGGAGGACTCTCCACGGTCCTTGGTATGCTGGTCTGAGTCAGCTCCGGAGGAGGATCGAATCTGAGGCCCGCACATGGTCCAGGTGTTCCTTTATTACATGTTTTCCCACACGTATCTCACACGACACAGGTCCTGTCCCGGCCTTGACTGTTTCTGCTACCCATGTGGGGCCATTCGCATCATTTCTGACCCATACACTTTCACCCGTGTTCAGCTGCCCTTCTTGCCGAGTGTTGTCGTGGCCCCACATTGGGCCTCTTGGTGTCACTCTATTCTGCCACCTAAATTCGGGAATAGTAGACTCAGCTGGGTTCGGAGTCGTCTGCCCCGGAGTAGTTCCGCCGGTGCTATTCCCGTTGTGGCGTGTGGGGTTGTTCTGTAGTCAAATAGCCAGCGCGACAGTTTGGTGTCCAATGATGCTGCTGACTGCTTCTTCAACCTGACTTTTAAGATCTGGACGGGTCTCTCCGCCAAACCATTCGATGCCGGGCGGTACGGTGCCGTCCTTTGTGCCGAATGCCATTTGACTTCATAGTGTCCTGGCTGGTGAAAACCGATCCATTATCCGAAACGTAACACCTCCGGGATACCATGAGTTGCGAACAAGGTGCGGAGTTTTTCAATGGTAGTTGTTGAATTTGCAGAGTTCATTTTCTAGATGTCCAGTCGCGACCATGGTGTACCCGGCCATTCCCATGGGTGCAGCGAGGCTGCCGGTGGCACCTTCTGCCCTTGTTGGCACCGACCTACCAATGCCGCTATGTCGGTGTCTAGGCCCAGCCACCAGACATAGCTCCTGGCCAGCGTCTTCATTTTTGAGACTCCGGGGTGCCCATGATGTAGTTCAGCCAGTATGGCTCGACGGCCTTGACTTAGAACTATTAATCGAGCCCCCCACCCGCCACCCCCCCCCCCCACAAGCAGCATCCAGTCTTCCACGGTGATCTGCTCTCTTCTGCTCCAGCAAGGGTGGAATTCCGCCTGGGCCGGTTTTTCCATCTCCCCAGTTAGCACCATGTGTTTTATTTTTGATAAAACCGGGTCCCTTTGGGTCCATAAACGAATGTTTGGTGCGCCCACTGGAAGGGTGTCCAGGAAATGTAACATCATTACCGTTTCCTCTATTTTGGGTACTAATGGCGGGGCGTCCGGTAATGGCTGCCTGCTTAGTGCATCGGCGTTTGCCACCCGGGTTCCTGGCTGATGCTCCAGTTGATACTGGTACGCTGCCAGTAGTCGGGCCCAGCGTTGGATCCGGGCCAAAGCTATTGGTGGTATTGCTTTGTCTTTTTTCAACAAACCCAGCAATGGCTTGTGGTCTGTAATTACAGTGAAATTCCGCCCGTACAAGTACTGGTGAAATTTCTTCACCGCGAAGATCACAGCCAATCCTTCCTTTTCGATTTGGGCGTACATCCGTTCTGCTGCTGCGAGCGTCCTGAAAGCAAACGCTATCGGTCGTTCCTGTCCGTTCTGCCCTCTGTTTGTCAAAACTGCACCAACGCCACATGGAGACGTGTCGCACTTGAGCACCAACTCTTTCCTGGGGTCGTAGTGTGCCAAGACATTCTTTAAGCAAAGCTGCTCTTTTATCTTCTTGAAAGCCCTGTCTTGGCGGGCGGACCACTCCCAGGCTTGCCCGTCTTTTGGTAGTTGGTGTAGGGGGTTCAAGATGGAAGCTCTGCTCTGTATGAACTTTCCATAATATGTCACCAGGCCTAAAAAAGACCTTAACTTCTGGATTGTGGTGGGGTCCGGGGCATCTTTAATCGCCCTTAGCCGATCCTCCAAAGGGTGTAGCCCTGATTTGTCAACCTTGTACCCCAAATAGGTTACTTGAGGTGCTAGGAAAACACATTTTCTCCCTCTTTAGGCACACGCCTGCTGCTGAAAACCTCCTAAGGACTTCCTCCAGGTTTTGCAGGTGTTTTTCCCGTAATGAGGATGTTGTCCAGGTAAATGGCGGCCTGTGGTAGCCCTTGTAATATATTCTCCATTGTCCTCTGGAATATCGCACAGGCTGACGATACCCCGAAGGGTAATCTTGTATACTGAAAAAGGCCCTTCAGGGTATTTATTGTTGAGAATTTTTGGGACTCTTCATCCAGCTTCAGCTGTGTGGTGGTATGTATTAGGGGTCATGTGGGACTGTGAAGCCGTGATGCTATTGGCTGACAGATCCCGGGTCCTGGTTGGCTGTTGACTCCTGGCTCCGCCCTGAAGGCGGAGTATAAGAACCCGAGCTTCTCCCCGCCGCTTCATTCTGTTGCTGAACTGCTGGGGACAAGTCTCGCTTAATAAATCCTCATTGACTTCATCACTACTCGTCTCTCTCGTAAGTCATTGTGCGCTACAAGCTGTAGATATGCGTGGCTCATATCCAGCTTTGAGAATAGGAGTCCCCCAGCCAGCTTTCCATACAAATCCTCAATCTGGGGAATTGGGCATTTGTCCAGTTGTGAGTAGCGATTAATCGTTTGTTTGAAATCTCCACAAAGGCGGACCGAGCCGTCCGGCTTAAGGATAGGCACCACAGGTGCTGCCCACTCTGCAAACTGGACCGGTTTTATTATTCCCTCATGCTCTAATTGTTTTATTTCCATATCGACTTTCTTAATGCAAAAGGTACTGGTCGGGCCTTGTAGAATTTTGGGACTGCCTCTGGATCTACATGCAATGTCGCCTTTGCTCCCTTTATTGTTCTGAGCCCTTCTCGGAAAACCTCTGGGTATTTGCACAGGAGTTCGCTCAGGCGACCATTTTCCAGCTGGAAAATGTTTACCCAATCCAGCTGGATCACCGTTAGCCAGTTTCGTCCCAATAAGCTTGGCCCCACACCTTTCACTACCATTAAAGGCAGCCTAACCAGTTGCTCTCCATAAGCCACAGTTACATGCATTGTGCCCAACACTCTCAGTGGTTCCCCGGTGTCTGTCCTCAGTTTTGCCGAGGTCCTGGTTAGGAATAAGGGTTGGAGTCCAGTGCGAATTTTATTGAATACTGTTTGCCCTATCACTGACACGGCTGCTCCAGTGTTGACTTCCATCAGTGTGGGACGTCCATTCAACCTTATGGATAATTTAATGGGTTTTGATTTCACCATCGTTACACAATTTAGTTGTTCCTCGTCGGAGGTAGGTGGAGCTTCTACGGTATGCATTCTCCTGTACCCCGGCCTATGTGACCTTGTCAAGATGATGGTTTTGGGTTTCTATTTCTGCTTTCTGGCTCCGATCTCTGGTAACAACTACAATGTTTTGCCGGGCGAAAGGCTGCAGGGGCTGCTGTCTGTCTGGACCTAATTTTCCCTTGCTTGGGAGGGCTTCTGCAAGTGGGCCCGGTTAACTTAGTATCCGAGTCATTCCTGAGGGTGGCTATGCAATTGCCTGTTGTAGCCAGTTAAAATGGCTAACTCCCGATTTAGAGTGGCTAACCCCAATTTAAAATGGCGAACGGAAAAGCCTGATGGGAAAATCAACCAACAGGACTAAAAATGGCAGCGACAGGTAAACTGTGTTTTCATCTCTGGGAAGGCCAGACAAGATCGATACCTGCAGCCATCAGCACAACAAAACAGCAGCAATCTGAATACTAATGAGCAATCCCCGGGAACAATGTGCAACAAATTAGACACACAAAGCCAGCCCAGACTCTTCGGCGCCAACAGGAGCCTACACAAAGGGAGGTGAACGATCACCCCAAGACCGCCCATCGATCAAGGAATCGCTCCAGCATTGGAGAATATCGAACCAAGTGATTGGGACAAAGTCCAATCACTTGGAACCAGGTACAGGGTCCGCCCCGAAAGGCGGGAAGCCCCTGGGGACTATACGAATAGAGTCCAAGTTCAAATTGACCCTTCTGCTACCCCTTCTGCACCCTCCTGCGACCCTTCTGCAACAGCCGCTCAAATCGTAAGTCTTACTTCAACGCTCGCTACGAGATAGGCGCTCCTAGCTATCGATCTGTACCAGCTTCGAATCCCGCAGGCTCAGAACCCAAACAAAAGGCCATTCGTTTCCCTGACCTGGTTGGCCAGTTCCAAGTTAAGTATAGGCCTGTTAGTTGTAGAAGTAGCTTAGACGTAGAATTTATGCATGAGTATTGATTACTGTATATAATAAATGTGCGTTGATTTAACTCTTACTTTTTAAAAAATATATTTTATTCAAGATTTTTTGGCCAAACATAACAGTACGTAGTGTTTCTTTTAATCAACAATAAAGCAATATAAATAACAGTGGCCAGTTTTAAACAAATAAATAAATAATATATGAACAGAAACAAAAACCAAACTAAATGGCAACTGCCTTGTCAAAAATAAATACTCTCCAAAGATACAATCCAACAGTCCAATATACATTGCCTAAAACAAGTGCCTATACATATACAATAACATCCCTGAGAGTCCGTCCGATTCCTCCCCCCCTCCCCCCGCCCGCCCCCCCCCCCTCCCCCTGGGTTGCTGCTGTTGTCTTCCTTCTTTTTCATTCCCTCTATCGTTCTGTGAGGTAGTTGACGAACGGTTGCCACCGCCTGGTGAACCCTTGAGCCGAACCCCTTAATACGAACTTGATCCGTTCTAACTTTATAAACCCTGCCATGTCGTTTATCCAGGTCTCCACGCCCGGGGGTTTGGCTTCCTTCCACATAAGCAATATCCTGTGCCGGGCTACTAGGGACGCAAAGGCCAAAACATCAGCCTCTCTCGCCTCCTGCACTCCCGGCTCTTCTGCAACCCCAAATATAGCCAACCCCCAGCTTGGTTCGACCTGGACCCCCACCACCTTCGAAAGCACCTTTGCCACCCCCACCCAAAACCCCTGTAGTGCCGGGCATGACCAGAACATGTGGGTGTGATTCGCTGAGCTTCTCGAGCATCTCGCACACCTATCCTCTATCCCAAAAAATTTACTGAGCCGTGCTCCAGTCATATGCGCCCTGTGTAACACCTTAAATTGTATCAGGCTTAGCCTGGCACACGAGGACGATGAGTTTACCCTACGTAGGGCATCAGCCCACAGCCCCTCCTCAATCTCCTCCCCCAGCTCTCCTTCCCATTTCCCTTTCAGCTCATCTACCATGATCTCCCCCTCGTCCCTCATTCATGTCCGACACCTTACCATCCCCCACCCATGTCTCTGAGATCACTCTATCCTGCACCTCCTGTGTCGGGAACTACGGGAATTCCCTCACCTGTTGCCTCGCAAAAGCCCTCAGTTGCATATACCGAAATGCATTCCCTTGGGGCAACCCATATTTTTCCGTCAGCGCTCCCAGACTCGCAAACGTCCCATCTACGAACAGATCTCTCAATTGTGCTACCCCTGCTCTTTGCCATGCTCCAAATCCCCCATCCATTCTCCCCGGAACAAACCTATGGTTATTTCTTATCGGGGACCGCACCGAGGCTCCCGTCTTTCCCCTATGCCGTCTCCACTGCCCCCAAGTTTTCTATGTAGCCACCACCACCGGGCTTGTGGTGTATTTCTTCGGTGAGAACGGCAACGGTGCCGTCACCATAGCTTGTAGGCTAGTCCCCCTGCAGGACGCCCTCTCCAATCTCTTCCACGCCGCTCCCTCCTCTTCTCCCATCCACTTACACACCATTGAAATATTGGCGGCCCAGTAGTACTCACTTAGGCTCGGTAGTGCCAGCCCCCCCCTGTCCCTACTACGCTGCAAAAATCCCCTCCTCACTCTCGGGGTCTTCCCGGCCCACACAAAACTCATAATACTCTTCTCGATTCTTTTGAAAAAAGCCTTCGTGACCACCACCGGGAGGCACTGAAACACAAAAAGGAATCTCGGGAGGACCACCATTTTAACCGCCTGCACCCTACCTGCCAGTGACAGGGACACCATGTCCCATCTCTTAAAGTCCTCCTCCATCTGTTCCACCAACCGCGTTAAGTTAAGCCTATGTAATGTACCCCAATTCTTGGCTATCTGGATCCCCAAGTACCGAAAGTCCCTTGTTACCTTCCTCAACGGTAAATCCTCTATTTCTCTGCTCTGCTCCCCTGGATGCACCACAAACAACTCACTTTTCCCCATGTTCAATTTATACCCTGAAAACTCCCCAAACTCCCCAAGTATCCGCATTATCTCTGGCATCCCCTCCGCCGGGTCCGCCACATATAGCAACAAATCATCCGCATACAGAGATACCCGGTGTTCTTCTCCTCCCCTGAGTACTCCCCTCCACTTCCTGGAACCCCTCAATGCTATAGCCAGGGGCTCAATCGCCCATGCAAACAATAACGGGGACAGAGGACATCCCTGCCTCGTCCCTCTATGGAGCCGAAAATAATCAGACCCCCGTCCATTCGTGACCACGCTCGCCATCGGGGCCCTATACAGCAACTGTACCCATCTGATATACCCATCTCCAAAGCCAAATCTCCTCAGCACCTCCCACAAATAATCCCACACCACTCTATCAAATGCTTTCTCGGCATCCATCGCCACCACTATCTCCGCTTCCCCCTCTGGTGGGGACATCATCATTACCCCTAGCAGCCTCCGTATATTTGTATTCAGCTGTCTCCCCTTCACAAACCCAGTTTGGTCCTCATGAACCACCAGCGGGACACAATCCTCTATCCTCGTTGCCATTACCTTGGCCAGAATCTTAGTGTCCACATTCAGGAGGGAAATAGGCCTATAGGTCCCGCATTGCAGCGGGTCTTTTTCCTTCTTTAGGAGGAGCGATATCATTGACTCTGACATAGTCGGGGGCAGCTGCCCCCTTTCCCTCGCCTCATTAAAGGTTCTCATCAGTAGCGGGGCCAGCAAGTCCATATATTTCCTATAGAATTCAACTGGGAATCCGTCTGGTCCCGGGGCCTTCCCCGCCTACATGCTCCCAATCCCTTTCACTACTTCCTCCGTCTCAATCTGTGCTCCCAGTCCCGCCCTCTCCTGCTCCTCCACCTTAGGAAATTCCAGCTGATCCAGAAAGCACATCATTCTCTCCTTCCCATCCGGGGGCTGAGCTTCATATAATCTTTCATAAAATGCCTTGAACACTCCATTCACTCTCTCCGCTCCCCGCTCCATCTCTCCCTCCTCATCTCTCACCCCCCCCTATCTCCCTCGCTGCTCCCCTTTTCCTCAGTTGATGGGCCAGCAACCTGCTCGCCTTCTCCCCATATTCGTACTGTACACCCTGTGCCTTCCTCCATTGTGCCTCTGCATTACCCGTAGTCAACAAGTCAAATTCTACATGTAGCCTTTGCCTTTCCCTGTACAGTCCCTCCTCCGGTGCCTCCACATATTGTCTGTCCACCCTCAGAAGTTCTTTCAACAACCACTCCCTTTCCCTACCCTCCTGCTTTCCTTTATGTGCCCTAATAGATATCAGCTCCCCTCTAACCACTGCCTTCAGCGCCTCCCAGACCACTCCCACCTGGACCTCCCCATTATCATTGAGTTCCAAGTACCTTTCAATACACCCCCTCACCCTTAAACACACCCCCTCATCTGCCAATAATCCCATGTCCATTCTCCAGGGTGGACGCTGTTCTTTTTCCTCCCCTATCTCCAGGTCCACCCAATGTGGAGCGTGATCCGAAATAGCTATAGCCGTGTACTCCGTCCCCGTCACCTTCGGGATCAGTGCCCTTCCCAAAACAAAAAAGTCTATCCGTGAATAAACTTTGTGGACATAGGAGAAAAACGAAAACTCCTTACTCCTAGGTCGACTAAATCTCCAGGGGTCTACTCCTCCCATCTGCTCCATAAAGTCCTTAAGCACCCTAGCTGCAGCCGGCCTCCTTCCGGTCCTGGACCTCGATCTGTCCAGCCCTGGGTCCAGCACCGTATTGAAATCTCCACCCATTACCAACTTCCCCACCTCTAGGTCCGGGATACGTCCTAACATACGCCTCATAAAGTTGGCATCATCCCAGTTCGGGGCATATACGTTCACTAAGACCACCGCCTCCCCTTGCAATTTGCCACTCACCATCACGTATCTGCCCCCACTATCCGCCACTATGGTCTTTGCCTCAAACATTACCCGCTTCCCCACTAGTATAGCCACCCCCCTGTTTTTTGCGTCTATCCCCGAATGAAACACCTGCCCCACCCATCCTTTGCGTAGTCTGACCTGGTCTATCAGTTTCAGATGCGTCTCCTGCAGCATAACCACATCTGCCTTAAATTTCTTTAGGTGTGCGAGTACCCGTGCCCTCTTTATCGGCCCATTCAGCCCTCTCACATTCCACGTGATCAGCCGGGTTGGGGGGCTTTTTACCCCCCCCCCCCTTGTCGACGAGCCATCTCCTTTTTCAATCCAGCTCCTCACCCGGTTCCCACATAGCCGTATCTCCCCCCAACGGCGCCCTCCCGCCCCGACCACCCCACCCCATACCAGCTCCCCCTTCTCCCCAGCAGCAGCAACCCAGTTAACCCCCCCCCCACCCCCCTCCCCCGCGAGATCCCTCACTAGCGTAATTGCACCCCCCATGTTACTCCCAGAAGTCAGCAAACTCTGGCCGACCTCGGCTTCCCCCCGTGACCTCGGCTCCCACTGTGCGAGGCCCCCTCCTTCCTGCTTCCCTGTTTCCGCCATGATTACCATAGCGCGGGAACAAAGCCCGCGCTTCCCATTTGGCCCCGCCCCCAATGGCCGGCGCCCCCAGCTCCTCATCCTCCCTCCCCCCTCCCCCACGACATGGGGAAGAGAGAAAAGTTACAGGGTCGCAGGATTAACAACTTGGGAAATCATCTCTTCCCCCTTTTCCCCCCCCTCTTCACCCCACATATTCGCCCCACCACTTTGTCCCAAACGTTCTTTTTCTAGCCCGCTTATTCCAGTTTCTCCTCGACAATAAATGTCCACGCCTCTTCTGCGGTTTCAAAGTAGTGGTGTTTCCCTTGATGTGTGACCCACAGTCTTGCAGGCTGCAGCATTCCAAATTTAACCTTCCTTTTGTGCAGCACCGCCTTGGCCCGATTAAAGCTTGCCCTCCTTCTCGCCACCTCCGCACTCCAATCTTGATATACGCGGATCACCGCGTTCTCCCATCTACTGCTCCGAGTTTTCTTTGCCCATCTGAGGACCATCTCTCTGTCCTTATATCGGAGAAATCTCACCACTATGGCTCGAGGAATTTCTCCAGCCCTCGGTCTTCGCGCCATAACTTGATACGCTCTCTCCACCTCCAACGGGCCCATCGGGGCCTCCGATCCCATTAACGAGTGCAGCATCGTGCTCACATATGCCCCGACGTCCGCCCCTTCTGCACCTTCGGGAAGACCAAGAATCCTTAAATTCTACCTCCTCGCATTATTCTCCAGCACCTCCAGCCTTTCCACACACCTTTTGTGTTGTGCCTCGTGCATCTCTGTCTTCACCACCAGGCCCTGTATGTCGTCCTCATTCTCAGCAGCCTTTGCCTTCACGACCCGAAGCTCCTGCTCCTGGGTCTTTTGCTCCTCCTTTAGCCCTTCAGTCGCCTGTAATATCGGGGCCAACAGTTCCTTCTTCATCTCCTTTTTAAGTTCTTCCACGCAACGCCGCAGGAACTCTTGTTGGTCAGGGCCCCATATTAAACTGCCTCCTTCCGACGCCATCTTGCTTTGTGCCTGCCTTCCTGGCCGCTGCTCTAGAGGATCCACCGCAATCCGGCCACTTTCCTCTCCTTTTTCCATCTGTGTCCAGGGGGGATTCTCTTCTGGTTTACCGCACAGTGTTTTTAGCCATTAAAATTGCCGTTGGGGCTCCTATTAAGAGCCCAAAAGTCCTTTCCACCGGGAGCTGCTGAAACGTGCGACTTAGCTGGTCATCGCCACACCCGGAAGTCCGATTTAACTCTTACTAAGCGGTGTGTTGGATTATTGATCATTACTCGGATTTGAACCACGTGGCGGTATCAGGAAGATACCTGGCGACTCAAGAGCAAAGGTGATGGAACAGAGCAATTAAACTTAGGCTAAATTAGCAGCAATACTATCCCCCAGCGGTAGTCCTTTAACTCAGTTTCACTGGTATTGGCGTCTACCTCCATCAGAATACCCTGTAACTCATGCGCTCCGCTTGCCGCTTTTTCTATGGACAAAGCCAGCTGCAATGCTTGTTTGCAATCCAGCTCAGCCTCTGCTAACAGAAGTTTCTGTATTGCTAAATTATTTATTCCACATACCAAACGGTCTCGGAGCATCTCATTTAGCGTCAGGTCAAATTCGCAAGCCTCTGCTAATCGCCTTAAACTTGTTAAAAAGTTTGTAACTGAAGCCCCAGTGTCTCGGAATGCTGAGTAAAACCGGTACCTTCGCAGGATCAGAGGTGGCTTAGGGACGTAGTACTCTTTGATAGACGTTTTTGTTGCTGTGATATGAAGAGTCTAAAGTTCTGTTCCTTTTTCACAAACACACATTTATTTCCTACCAACAGCCTTTGCGCAAAACTCTCACTATACATCACCCGACAGAGGCCACCTGAAGCCCCTTTACATATCAGTGTCAATTAATGGATACTTAACATAACTTAACTAATTGCAATGTCTCTTAACGCATTACTTAACAGTCTCCCCTTCCTTGGAGAAAAAAAATAATTAGGTGAAAACAAAATTTCAAGAAACTCAAAAACACACACATGGGGCGAAATTCTCCGGTATCAGCGCGATGTCCGCCGACTGGCGCCCAAAATGGCGCAAATCAGTCGGGCATCGCGCCGCCCCAAAGGTGCGGAATGTTGGGGGCCGAGCCCCAACCTTAAGGGGCTAGGTCCGCGCCGGACGAATTTATGCCCCGCCAGCTGGCGGACAAGGCCTTTGGTGCCCCGCCTGCTGGCGCGCAAATGACATCTCCGGGCGGCGCATGCGCGGGAGCGTCAGCGGCCGCTGACGGCATTCCCGCACATGCGCAGTGGAGGGAGTCTCTTCCGCCTCCACCATGGTAAAGACCGTGGCGAAGGCGGAAGGGAAAGAGTGCCCCCATGGCACAGGCCCGCCCGCGGATCGGTGGGCCCCGATCGCGGGCCAGGCCATCGTGGGGGCACCCCCCGGGGCCAGATCGCCCCGCGCCCCCCCCAGGACCCCGGAGCCCACCCACGCCGCCTTGTCCCACCGGTAAGGTAGTTGGTTTAATCTACGCCGGCGGGACAGGCATTTTAGCGGCGGGACTTCGGCCCATCCAGGCCGGAGAATCGCGGGGGGGGCCCGCCAACCGGCGCAGCGCGATTCCCGCCCCCGCTGAATATCCGGTGGTGGAGAATTCGGCAACCAGCGGGGGCGGGATTCACACCAGCCCCCGGCGATTCTCCGACCCGGCGGGGGGTCGGAGAATCTCGCCCATGGTTTCCCCCCTTTTTTTTTGTTTGGACGAGAAAGAAAAAAAAACAGTCACAGAAACAAGCGCCCTTCATTAACAATATCCAAAAGTTTCTGTGATCTCGCCCCTCTTTTCGTAAAACAGTCTGACAGTTGATAGCTCCTCTTGACCCATTTAATTTTTTATTTTTAAAAAAATATGTTTTTATTCAGAATTTTTCAACAATATTTTCCACCTTACAAACAAAACCCTCCCCCCGTAACAAAGAAAAGAGAACTCGCCTGGCAAGACATGAACATGGCAAGTCAATAAGATACAGAACTTTGTACATTGGGTTCATCCCGTACATGTCAGTTTCCGGATCATTCATGTGTTTTCTTGCTCAAATGGCCCCCAAAGAAACCCCCCTCCCCCCTCCCTCCCCTCCCCCCTCCCCCACGAACGGTGTCCCCTCCCCTCCCCCCCTCCCCCCCGCGGGCTGCTGCTGCTGCTGACCGACCTTCATCTAACGCTCCGCGAGATGGTCTAGGAACGGTTGCCACTGCCTGGAGAACCCCTGCGCAGACACTCTCAAGGCAAACTTTATCCTTTCCAGCTTGATAAACCCAGCCATATCATTTATCCAGGCCTCCACGCTGGGGGGCTTCACCTCCTTTCACATTAGCAAGATCCTTCGCCGGGCTACTAGGGACGCAAAGGCCAGAATGCCGGCCTCTTTCACCTCCTGCACTCCCGGCCCGTCCACTACTCCAAATAGTGCTAGTCCCCAGCTTGGCTTGACCCGGACTTTCACCACCTGAGATATTGCTCCCTCCACTCCTCTCCAGAACCCCTCCAGTGCCCGGCATGAACAAAACATATGGACATGGTTCGCCGGACTTCCTGAGCACCTCCCACATCTGTCCTCCACCCCAAAGAACCTACTCAGCCTCGCCCCCGTCATATGCGCTCTATGAACCATCTTAAATTGTATCAGGCTAAGCCTGGCACACGAGGAAGAGGAATTAACCCTACTCAGGGCATCAGCCCATAGCCCCTCCTCAATCTCCTCCCCCAACTCCTCCTCCCATTTACCCTTCAGCTCCTCTACCAAAGCCTCCCCCCTCTTCTTTCATCTCCTGGTATATCGCCGACACCTTGCCCTCTCCAACCCATACGCCCGAAATCACCCTATCTTGAATCCCCTGTGCCGGGAGTAGCGGAAATTCCCTCACCTGCCGCCTCACAAACGCCCTCACCTGCATGTACCTGAAAGCGTTTCCCGGGGGTAGCCCAAACTTCTCCTCCAGCGCCCCTAGGCTCGCAAACGTCCCGTCAATGAACAGGTCCCCCAATCTTCTTATCCCTGCCCGATGCCAGCTCTGAAACCCCCCGTCCATCCTTCCTGGGACAAACCGATGGTTATCTCTGATTGGGGACCACACCGAGGCTCCCATCGCACCCCTGTGCCGTCTCCACTGCCCCCAGATCTTTAGCTTTGCCGCCACCACCGGTCCCGTGGTGTACCTAGTCAGCGAGAGCGGCAGCGGTGCCGTCACCAGCGCCCCCAGGCTCGTTCCTTTGCAGGACGCCATCTCCAACCTTTTCCATGCCACCCCCTCTCCCTCCATCACCCACTTACGGATCATTGCCACGTTGGCTGCCCAATAGTAACCACCCAAATTCAGCAGCGCCAACCCTCCTCTATCTCTGCTACGCTCCAGGAACCCCCTTCCTTACCCTCGGGGTCTTGCTCGCCCACACAAATCCCACGATGCTCCTGCTTACCCTCTTAAAGAAGGCCTTAGTAATCACAATTGGGAGGCATTGGAATACAAAAAGAAACCTCGGGAGGACCACCATTTTAACCGACTGTACCCTACCCGCCAGCGAGAGTGGCAACATGTTCCACCTTTTAAAATCCTCCTCCATCTGTTCCACCAACCGCGTCAAATTAAGTTTGTGCAGTGCCCCCCAGCTCCTAGCTACCTGAATCCCCAAGTATCGAAAGCTCCTTTCTGCCCTCCTCAACGGTAGGTCCTCTATCCCTCTTCCCTGGTCCCCCGGCTGGATCATAAAGAGCTCACTCTTTCCCACATTGAGCTTATAGCCTGAAAAGTCTCCAAACTCCCGTAGGGTCTGCATTACCTCAACCATCCCCTCCACTGGATCCGTCACATACAGCAACAGGTCGTCTGCTTACAGCGACACTCGATGTTCCTCTCCCCCTCGAACCACCCCCTTCCATTTCCCCGACTCCCTTAACGCCATGGCCAAAGGTTCAATTGCTAATGCGAACAGCAGAGATGACAGGGGGCACCCCTGCCTCGTCCCTCGATACAGCCAGAAATACTCCAACCTCGACCGGTTCGTGACCACACTCGCCACCGGTGCTTTATACAGGAGCTTAACCCAACAAATAAACCCTCCCCCGAACCCAAACCTCCTCAACACTTCCCAGAGATACTCCCACTCTACACTCAAAGGCCTTCTCCGCGTCCATGGCTGTCACTATCTCCCCTTCTCCCTCCACCGATGGCATCATTATCACATTTAGGAGCCTTCGCACATTAGTGTTTAACTGCCTACCCTTTACGAATCCCGTCTGGTCCTCATGAATCACTCCCGGGACACAGTCCTCAATCCTCATGGCCAACAGTTTTGCCAGCAACTTAGCATCTACGTTAAGGAGTGAGATCGGTCTGTATGACCCACATTGCAGTGGGTCCTTATCCCGCTTCAAGATCAAAGCGATTGTCGCCTCCGACATTGTCGGGGGCAGGGTCCCCCCCTCCCTTACTTCATTGAAGGTCCTTACCAGCAACGGGGCTAACAGGTCTACATACTTCCTGTAAAACTCCACCGGGAACCCATCCGGCCTTCCCTGCCTGCATACTCCCCAGTTCTTTGACCAGCTCCTCCACCCCAATTGGCGCCCCCAAACCTCCTGCTCCTCCACCCTTGGGAACCTCAATTGGTCCAAGAATCGCCACATCCCCTCTTTTTCCCTGGGGGCTGGGACCTATACAGCTCCTCATAAAAGGCCTTAAAAGCCTCATTCACTTTCCCCGCACTCCGCACCGTAGTTCCCCTGCCATCTTTGATTCCGCCTATTTACCTCGCTGCCATCCTCTTACGGAACTGATGTGCCAGCATCCGACTCGCCTTCTCCCCATATTCATATATCGCCCCCTGTGCCTTCCTCCACTGTGCCTCTGCCTTCCCTGTGGTCAACAGGTCGAACTCCGTCTGGAGACTTCGTCTCTCCTTGAGTAGTCCCTCATCTGAAGCCTCTGCATAGCTCCTGTCCACCCTTAAAATCTCCCCCACTAACCTCTCCCTTTCCCTGCCCTCTCTCTTCACCCTATGAGTCCTGATGGAGATTAACTCTCCCCTGACCACCACCTTCAGCGCCTCCCATACTACTCCCACCTGCACCTCCCTGTTGTCGTTGGCCTCCAGATACCTTTCGATACACCCCCACACCCTCCCGCACACTTACTCGTCTGCCAGCAGTCCCACATGAACCTCCACAACAGGCGTTGGTCCCTCTCCTCCCCCAGCTCTAGCTCCACCCAATGTGGTGCATGGCCTGAAATGGCTATGGCCGAATACTCCGTTCCCTCCTCTTTCGGGATCAGTGTCCTGCCCAGAACAAAAAAATCTATCCGGGAGTAGGCCTTATGGACGTGGGAGAAAAAAGAAAATTCTCTGGCCAAAGGCCTGGCAAATCTCCACGGATCTACTCCCCCCATCTGGTCCATGAACCCCCTGAGCACCTTGGCCGCAGCCGGCCTCTTCCCCGTCCAAGATCTAGCGCGATCTAATGCTGGGTCCAGCACCGTATTAAAATCCCCCCCCATTTTCAAGCTCCCTACCTCCAGGTCTGGAATACGCCCCAACATCCGTTTCATGAATCCAGCATCGTCCCAGTTCGGGGCATATACATTCACCAGTACCACCTCCGTCCCCTGCAACCTACCACTCACCATCACGTATCTGCCTCCCTCGTCCGCTACTATGTTCCTGGCCTCAAACGACACCCGCTTTCCCACCAGTATTGCCACCCCTATATTCTTCGCATCCAGCCCCGAGTGGAACACCTGTCCTACTCATCCCTTCCTTAACCTGGCCTGATCTGCCACCTTCAGATGTGTCTCCTGAAGCACGGCCACGTCTGCTTTCAGTCCCTTTAGGTGCGCGAACACTCGGGCCCTCTTAACCGGCCCATTTAGGCCTCTCACATTCCACGTGATCAGCTGGATTGGGGGGTTACCCACCCCCCTCCCCCGCCGACTAGCCATCTCCTATCTTAGGCCAATCTCGTGCTCGCGCCTCCTGCACCCTCCAGTCCCCCAGGCGGGAAACCCCTGTCCCGACCACCTCTTCCATTTTAAGTTCCCCCTCGGACAGTGCAGCAGCAACCCTAAAATCCCCCCCTCTCCCCCCTTCCCCCCCCCCCCCCCCCCACCCCGCTAGATCTACATCTAGCTCTTTTGCTCCCCCCATATTACTTCCGTAAGTCAGCTGACTTCTACTGACCCCGGCTTCCCCCACCTTCCCGTTGATCTCTCCCGTGTGGGAGTCTCTCCTCCTCCTAACCTTCCTCCATTCCCCCCCCCCCCTTTTTGGCACGGGAAAAAGCCCGCGCTTTCCTGAACCAGCCCCAGCCCCTGTGGCGCAGCTCCTGTTGTGGCCCTTATCCCAGTTCCCTCATCCCCGAGTCTCCCCTCCCTCCAGCACCAACGCCCACATTCCCCACCACCATCATCTCGTCTACAGAAAAGAAAAGAGGGAAATTTTAGGAATTTTAACCAGAACTCTACCCACATCCCCATCCATCATCCCACCCATGAAGTATTCTTTGCCCAGATATACAACCCCATATACAACCGACATCTCCCCCCGCAACCACATCCCCTCAGTTCGAGTCCAGCTTTTCCGTCTGTATAAAGGTCCAAGCCTCTTCTGGCGTTTCAAAATAATGGTGTCGGTCCTGATAAGTGACCCACAGTCGCGCAGGCTGCAGCATGCCGAACCTGACTCTTTTTTTATGCAGCACCGCCTTGGCCCGGCTGAAGCCAGCTCTCCTCCTTGTCACCTCCGCGCTCCAATCCTGGTAAACTCGGATCACCGCGTTCTCCCATCTACTGCTCCGCACCTTCTTGGCCCATCCCAGCACACATTCTTTGTCCGTGAAGCGATGGAACCTTGCCACTATCGCCTATGGCGGCTCATCAGCCTTGGGTCTCCTCGCCAGGACCCGGTGGGCCCCTTCCAGCTCCAGGGGACTCGGAGAGGCCTCCGCACCCATCAGCGAATGGAGCATCGTACTCACGTACTCCCCGGCATCAGCTCCCTCCACTCCTTCGGGAAGACCCATAATCCGGAGGGTCTTCCTCCTCGACCTGTTCTCCAGGACCTCAATTCTCTCGGCCCACCTCCTGTGCACCGCCTCGTGCGCCTCCATTTTTACCGCCAGGCCCAGGATCTCGTCCTCGTTGGTATTCACTTTATCGTTCACCTCGCGAAGCTCCACCGCCTGGGTCTTCTGGGTCTCCTTCAGCCCCTCGATCGGCAACAGCATTGGCGCCAGCACCTCCTTTTCCAGCTCCTCCACACATCGCTTGAGGAACTCCTGCTGGTCTGGCCCCAACGCTGCTCGCTCTCCGCCCTCCGCCATCTTGCTTTTTTCCCCTCGTTTTGGTCTCTGCTCCAGGGCCTCTTTTCTCGTCGTTCCACCACTGATCTCGGTCATAAATCGTAAGGGGGGACTTTACTGCACCTTCCCACGCGCAATTAATTCAAAAAAGCTCAGTTAGGGCTCCTCTGGAGAGCCCGAAAGTCCGTTGTCGCGGGAGCTGCCGAAACATGCGGCTTAGGTCCGCATCGTCGCAACCGGAAGTCCCATTTAATTTTTGTTATTTCCCCTCTGTCCAACATCTGCTTCAAACTTGCGATGTCTATCCGTAACCTCTTTTCATTGACACTTTTTGTAGAGTGCACATTTTCCCACAGGGATTTATTGTCAATGTGACTTTCAATAGGTATATTACCCAAATTCCCTAATCCCAAAATTTCTGTCAATATCATACTTATATAAAAGGCCATATCCACCGCCTCTACAAGGCTTAACGTCTCAGCAGCCAAAGTGCTTTTTACCACTCTCCTTATTTTCTTTGTTTCCCACACAAGCGGGCAACATTTACCATTGTTCCCCAAAAGGAAAATTATAAAACCTCCTGCGCTTGAAACCCCATCACATAAATTTGCGTAGGACGCAGCACTATAAACTATGAGTTTTAAGTGCCTAAGGTCATCTAAAACCGGGAACTTCAAAACACACTCCTGCATTTTTAGTTTAGCCAACGCTTTATTTGCTCTTATTATGTCTTCCACTTTGGGATCATTCATCTTTGTACTCAACTCTAAGAGATCAAAACTCACATCCGGTCTAGTCTGTCTACCTAGCCAGTTCAGTTGCCCAATTAAACTTCGCAGTTGCTCTTTTTCTATCTTTGAAACCATTGCGTCTTTTTGTGAAACTCAGCCACGACTAATTGCTATTGAGCTAATGCTTTCCAAATAAGATTGCTGATGTAAAGTTGCCCCTAACTTAGTCTGTCCAATTTCCAGTCCAATATATTTAAATGCACCGGAAGCCTGACTTCCAACCCTGAATTCTTTCCTTAAACCAGAGATTACAATAGCTTCAAAATCACTAGACCCACCCCACAAAAAATCATCGACATGCATTATAAAAATGCCAGAAAGATTTCCTTTACAGTGCCAGTAAAACATTGCAGGATCTGCTTTCAACTGGCAACAGCCTAACTTTAACAAAACTGATCTTACCGAAAATACCAGACTCTAGATGCATCATTTAATCGATATACACATTTGTTCAACTTCCAGAGTACCCATTCTATGTTAGCTGCTTCTTTAGGAGGACAGAGAAAAATGTCTCTCTGGAGCTGGTGCCCCTGCAAAAAGGCAGCTTTTATATCTAAAGAGCCAAGAAGATCTTTAAAATAACCTTTCCTGCTGTAGGTGAATCTACCCTTAAATCCTGATCTTCTAAGTTTTCTTCAAATCCCCTTGCCACAAGCCTGGCCGTTGCCTTATAAGTTCCATCCGGAAGAACCTTTTCCCTGCAAATCCATCTGTGGGATAGAGCTCTTTGTCCCCTATCCGGTACTTCCGTGTATACCCCAAATTCACTCCAACTATGCAATTCTTGCTGTTTAGCTTCTTTGATAACTTTTTCATCTAATTTATTTGAAGCCACCAAAATCTCACGTGCATGTGGGCTTCTACTCCTATTAGTATTCGTAGTCTTACTCATGTTCCGAGACCTTGATAACCTACGTCCCCTCTCCTGCCTGGTATCTCGTTCTGTACTGCTACTGCTTGATCTTTCCCTTCTGCTGTGGGATGTCCTGTCAATAGTTCTCGACCTTTTCCTGCGGACCCGTTCACTATCCGATGTACTATCTGAACTGGCACTGCATTTCTGTGCCCTCCATTTTTGAACTTCGTTTTCCCAATCCATTGTCTTGACTCCTTCCCCTGAATGCTGTACATTCAACCAATGTTTATACTTTCCAGTGGCTTTCCCTGCTCTACTAATAACAGTTGCATCCTTCCATTGACTAGACCCTTCAGGCAAGTATGTCACTTTTGTACCAACTTTTGGCTGTTGCCCTTTCTAGAAAAATGGCCTGTTGTAATTTACCAGAAGTGTTGTGTTCCTCCACAGAAACCCTGTCTATATCAGTTAATTGGTCCTCATAGTTCTGTAACACATGCGTACCAGATGACTCTGGTTCCTCATCATGTCTGTCTGCTCTGTCTAAATTTGAAAATTTGTAATCTGTACCCATTATCCTTGATGAATGGTCCCTAACAGTTTGATTACCATGTTGCAAAATAATTGTTTTGCCATCTATGCCTTTGATGTTCCCTGGGACTTTCCATTCATTAGAATTGTCTCTCTTATAGTATACCATGCCTCCTTGCTGAAAAATGGCATCTGATGGCCGTATGTTATGTCTTAAACCTCTGTGAATTCTTTCAGAAACTTCTGCTTCCAAAAGAACTTTTCTACTGCTATATAATGCATTTAAATGTTCAGCAAAACCAGAGCTAATTGTAGTCCCCTCCCAAGCTGGAGGCTGGTCATCCAAAATGGACGGAATTTTAGGATTTCTACCAAACACTAATTGATAAGGACTATAGCCCCCAACCATCTACAAGGAATTCTTTGCATGTACTGCCCATGCTAAAGCTGAATTTAGCCTGCAATTTGGTCGATCTGCCAAACTTTTCCAAAGCATGTCATCGATGACCGCATGATTTCTTTCACAGACACCATTACCAAATGGGCTTTCTGCAGCCGTATTCATAACTCTGATATTCATGTTTTCACACATATCCCTAAACTCATCATTAGCAAATTCTCCTCCATTGTCCATAAGGAATTTTGCCGGTGGACCCATTCCTGTCCCTATCAATTTTTCCATGATTTGATCCAGAATTACTCTCTTTTCTTTACTTCGTACAATTGTTTATTGACTAAATCTGGTTGCTGAATCTGCAAAATAAATATATTATTTGCTTTATCCCAGATGTTAAGGTCCATGGCCACAATGTCGTTAAAATCCCTGGCCAAAGGTAGGGTTACTATCGGTCGTGCTGGTGTCCTTCTGTACTTCCTACAAACTTCACAGCGGTCACTAACCTGGTCTATCAGTTTAGTATAGTCGTCATCCCTTACCCCTGCATCCTTTAATACATTTTTCAGCCTCCGAGGAGACGGATGTGCAAATTGCCTATGCAGTTTTAATCAGCTTTTTATCAGCTAAAGTCCCATTTTCAACTGCCATTAACACATCCTTAACCACTCTACTTGAAATATTATTTGTCAGTAATGGAATACAATAGTGTCCCGACTGTGTAAATTGTAAGTCCACCGTCTTTCAAAAAACTGTTGCCTTATCCTGTTCCATATCCAGTTTCATGTGTGCTTTCTTCATCGACGGTCTGCTCAGAAGCAAAGGTATCTCACTTGATACAACATCCGTGCTAATGAAATGATTCACACCGGCAATATTGCAAGGGATCACCACTCTTTTCAGCGACTTCAGAGTATTATCATTCCCAAACCTGAAACTTGTGGAACCTTCAAATTCCTTAACCTTGTTACGATTTTCAGCATTCAAAGAGTCCAGGTAACATTTTAACCAGTCAATTCCACACATAGTAGATGAGCAGCCACTGTCAAATACAGCACAGTTGAAGGATTCTGCAAC
The DNA here is from genome assembly GCF_047496885.1 of Scyliorhinus torazame. Classification (NCBI taxonomy): domain Eukaryota; kingdom Metazoa; phylum Chordata; class Chondrichthyes; order Carcharhiniformes; family Scyliorhinidae; genus Scyliorhinus; species Scyliorhinus torazame. Next base: position 11,758,052 of record NC_092728.1, read on the forward strand.
CAACACCCTCATTACTGGCGTAAAACTGCTTGTCAATAGGACAATGCCTTCTTTCTGGTCACTATCTTTGTCCTCTTCTGACTCTTCCGTGTCATATGTCGCTTCAAACACGTTATCATAACGAGTTGGACAGTTGAAAGCATAATGGTATTGGGAGTCACATCGAAAACATCGATTTATCATGCCCTGTGCATTTCTGGGGTTCAACTTCCTATTGTAGGTTCTAACTGGGTTTCTGTCTTCATAATTTCCTTGTCTCGGTCTCCTTCTATAGTCTTGAGCCCTGTTCGTAGCCATACGATTTCGCCATCCTGTTAGTAGTGTATCTTCCATATTCTGCCTTATTGCAGGCTGACCTATTTGGGTCATCAGAGCCATCGAAATCGAATGTTTCCCCAGAAACTTTTGTAAAACTTTTGTCATCTGTTCGAATAAGGTATCCTTATCAGTAAACTGAACTCCTGTCAAAACCAGGAACCTATCCATGTTGCTCACTCTAGCACAGTCAAGTAATTTAAAGGCCAACACAGATTGTGGAAATTCCAGGTTGTATTTCTGCAGCCTTTTATATAGTCTGCCAAATTCCATTATATAGTCTTCCATGGAGATATCCTCCATTTTCCGGAACTTATCAAAATCCGACCATGCTTCATACGCACTTAACAAGTCATCTTTCTTATAAATCTTATCCATATAATGTAATAAAGTCTCCAGACCTTCTGAGTCTAACTCTTCCAATTCCAGCTCAGAAAGCACTTTGTTTCGGATTTTGCTGCCATATGGTAGAGAAAGAGCCAATGCCATACCTTGTTTTCTCTTTCCCAAAGCAGTTACCTTAGTCCACGTAACTACTGCACTTCTCCATTGGCCGTACGATTCCCTTTCAGAAAATAAGGGAGGATAGTCATATCCAGCCATCTTTATCCTCGGTTCAGCCATATATCCCTTTTTTTTTCTTCGTTTCTCACTCACTCCTTGGTCTGATCTGGAAAAGTTGTATCTTTCAACCCTTCACATTTACACAGCGACCATCCTCTGCGACCAATTGTTAGACGTTTTAGTTGCTGTGATATGAAGAGTCTAAAGTTCTGTTCCTTTTTCACAAACACACATTTATTTCATTCCAACAGCCTTTGCACAAAACTCTCACTATACATCACCCGACAGAGGCCACCTGAAGCCCCTTTACATATCAGTGTCAATTAATGGATACTTAACATAAATGAGACAACTAATTGCAATGTCTCTTAACGCATTACTTAACACTCTTTTACTAAGTCCGTCAATTCCTGGAAAGTGTTCGTATCCGATGCCTCGGGAAAAGTGAGACTGCGCATAAAGGGAAAGGTGGCTGGCTCACACGCGGTCAGCAGAATGATCCGTTGCTTTTCATCCAGAATTATATCGTTTCCTCTAAAGAAGTACTTCATCCGCTCTACATATTGGGCCCAGTCTTCCACAGCAGGGTCAAAAGAGTCCAACTTTCTGAATAAAGGCATTTTGCCTGTCAGTGGCTTACCCTCAATATGCGGCAGCTGCTGACAAGCCAGTTTCTTCGGGTCGTTCCGTTTTCCTCGTCGGAAGTCCACGGAGGCAGAGGTCCCGTCGCCAGAATTCCTTTTATTTACAAACCCAACAGCTGAACAACCATGACCATTCAGCCTGCTGTCTACACCGGGAGTGCAGAGGATCTGACACTCCCTGTTATTGACACAGAAAAGGGTTCTGTGATTGGGTCACTAATCAGGTAACTCGTCTTCTAATAGGTCAATCTCAAAGGCCTGGCCTAAATCATTACACCTGGGGTGGCAGATGGAGTATAATGTCGGAAAATGTGAAGCCGTTCCCTTTGGCAGGAAGAATAAAAAAGCAGAGTAATCCTCAAGTGGAGAATGGCTGCAGAATTCGGAAGTGCTGAGGGATCTGGGTGTTCTGAAAGAGCACCCTTCCTAGGCCCCACTAGTGCACTCTATCCCCCATAACCCCACCTAACCTGCACATCCCTGGACACTTAAGAGGCAATTTTTATCATAGCCAATGCCCCTAACCTTTACATCTTTGGATTGCGGGAGGAAACTTGAGCACCCGGAGGAAACCCACGCAGACACGGGGAGAACATGCAAACTCCACACAGCCAGTCACCCGAGGCCGGAATCGAACCCGGGTCCCTGGTGCTGTGAAGCGGCACTGTGCCGACATGCCGCACGCACCCCGTAGCCTTAATCCTGCTCCTAATTTGTAGGATTTTTACGGTTCGCCATTTCAGTTGGGCAACACCGGGTCAGCTGCTCAGGATAAGGGAGCAGGCCAATTAGGATGGAGGTGAGGCAGAATGCCTGCACTCGGAGGTTGATGAAGCTTTGGTACTCTCCACCCCAGAGAGCTGAGGAGGCGTGGCCGAGGGTCTCGGCAGCAGCTGAGCATGGATTGAGGGGGGGGGGGGGGGGGGGAGTGGAGCCGGGCACCATTGCGGAGGTGGTAACGGAGCGGCCTCAGCAGTGGCGCAGGCATGGGGTCGGAACCTCATCTTGGGGAGGGGGGGGGGGAGAGTCGTGGAATGTGACACCGAGGTTGAGACTGGCTCGGCCTGTCGCCAAGGAGAGGGATGGCGTCGGTCGCTATGGACACGGAGTTTGGAACGGGAACCGGAAACAATGACTTCAGTCTTCCCAATATTCCATTGGAGGAACTTTCTGACTTTCTGCTCATCCAGTCCTGGATGTCGGATAAGGTTCGGAGCTAAGCAAATGCACTGTCACAGTTCCAACACAGGAAAACCTACGCAGAGCAAGATCCCAACAATGTGTTCATTTTTTACAAATAAATTTAGAGTGCCCAATTCATTTTTTCCAATTAAGGGGCAATTTAGCGTGGCCAATCCACCTACCCTGCACATCTTTGGTTTGTGGGGGTGAATCCCACGCAGACACGGGGAGAATGTGCAAACTCCACACGGACAGTGACCCAGAGCCGGTATCGAAACTGGCACCTCGGCGCCGTGAGGCAGCAGTGCTAACCCACAGTGCTGCCCGTGGTTGACCTATTTTGAGGAGCAATGAGGGCTGGGCAATAAATGCCGGGTCAGACAGCGACACCTACATCCCGTGAATGAATTTTAATTTTTTTAAAAATCTGCCGCCCACGGACAGTGACCCAGGGCCGGGATTGAACCTGGGACCTAGGCGCCGTGAGGCAGCGAGGTGTTCATGACAGGATCATCTTCGAAATGGCAAACCCCTGGAGGGGTCTTTTACATCTATTCCAGTTGACGGATGGGTGGGTGGGGGGGGGGGGGGCTCAGCTCATAACATAAGACGACACGCCTGGTTGTGCATCGTTCACTCGGTGCTCTGCCGAGCCTGCCTGATCCAGGATGTTTCTGCTTGAGAGGAGGGGGATGCGCGGGGTAGTTTTCCCAACTAGGCCACACTCCTAATTACCCTTTAAGAAATGGGTGTTTATGAGATGGCTGCAGTGATGTCAGAGAGTGGGTGGAGCTGGGCTGTCTGTCTGTTTTACTTTCGCTTTGGGCTGTCGGCTACAGGGTTTATTTTAGTTTCGTTTCATCATTTGCGAGTTTAAAAGTGATAACTGCTCTCAGTGGTGAATTTAAACCTGATCTCTGTGTTTAAAAAGGTCTTTTAACTTATGGATGTTAATAAGGAAAGATTGAGGCAGCACGGTGGCGCAGTGGGTTAGCCCTGTTGCCTCACGGGACCGAGGTCCCAGGTTCGATTCTGGGTCACTGTCCGTGTTGAGTTTGCACGTTCTCCCCGTGTCTGCGTGGGTTCCACCCCCACAACCCAAAGATGTGCAGGGTAGGTGGATTGGCCACACTAAATTGCCCCTTAATTGGAAAAAATTAATTGGATACTCTAAATTTATATATTTTTTAATTAGGTCAACCACATTGCTGTGGAATCACGGGTAGTCCAGGCCGGGTAAGGACGACAGACTTCCCTCCGTAAAGGGACATTAGTGAACCAGATGGGTTCTTAATGACAGTTGCTGATAGTTTTGTGTACGTCTGAGGCTAGGCCTATGTGCTTATACTTGTGGGACGTGGAATAATGTCGAAAAATGTGGCATCCATCATGAGAAAAGACCAGGTAATGTTTTTAGTGATGTTGGTTGAGGAATAAATATTGGCCCCATCCCAAAAGACTAGGAGAACTCCTTTCCCCTCACAGCAGTCATGGAATCTTCTGCTGTCACCTGAGAGAGCCTCAGTTTTGCGGAACGTTCAATGGTGCGCAATACTTCACTGGGGTATCGAAAGCTCAGGATTTGCTCTGTAGACTCTGGAGTGCTTTCGAAGCGCAAAACACTGCGACTCCGGGACTGGAGTGTTGCCCGCTTAGCGACCGGTCGCTCCTCCGCATGTCCCCCTCCCTCTCCCCAACCGATTGACGGTAACCCCACAGGCCTGGTTGAAGCCACCCCCTCCGCGCCTCACTTACGATGATCAAGCTACCTACTCTCTCACCTTGCATCTTGCCCTGCCTACCCTCCTCCCCCCTCAGAATGGGACAGCCTTCCTGATCAGCTGACATCCTTTGCATCGGGGAGTTGGAAACGAGAGAAGCCACCAGCGACGTGACGCATTTTGGCGACTCGCCAAGGCTCCTTCGACGGGAATCTCCCAAACCTGCCACCTCTGCCACTGGAAGGATAAGGGCGGAAGGCGCCCGGAAACAACTGTCTACAAAGCTCCCCCCCACTCCCCCACCTCCACCCCGCCCCCCCAATCCCATGTTAAGTAATGGGTTAAGAGATATTGCAATTAGTTGTCTCATTTATGTTAAGTATCCATTAATTGACACTGATATGTAAAGGGGCTTCAGGTGGCCTCTGTCGGGTGATGTATAGTGAGAGTTTTGTGCAAAGGCTGTTGGAATGAAATAAATGTGTGTTTGTGAAAAAGAAACAGAACTTTAGACTCTTCATATCACAGCAACTAAAACGTCTAACAATTGGTAGCAGAGGATGGTCGCTGTGTAAATGTGAAGGGTTGAAAGATACAACTTTTCCAGATCAAACCAAGGAGTGAGTGAGAAACGAAGAAAAAAAAAGGGATATATGGCTGAACCGAGGATAAAGATGGCTGGATATGACTATCCTCCCTTATTTTCTGAAAGGGAATCGTACGGCCAATGGAGAAGTGCAGTAGTTATGTGGACTAAAGTAACTGCTTTGGGAAAGAGAAAACAAGGTATGGCATTGGCTCTTTCTCTACCATATGGCAGTAAAATCCGAAACAAAGTGCTTTCTGAGCTGGAATTGGAAGAGTTAGACTCAGAAGGTCTGGAGACTTTATTACATTATACGGATAAGATTTATAAGAAAGATGACTTGTTAAGTGCGTATGAAGCATGGTTAGATTTTGATAAGTTCTGGAAAATGGAGGATATCTCCATGGAAGACTATATAATGGAATTTGGCAGACTATATCAAAGGCTGCAGAAACACAACCTGGAATTTCCACAGTCTGTGTTGGCCTTTAAGTTACTTGACTGTGCTAGAGTGAGCAACATGGATAGGCTCCTGGTTTTGACAGGAGTTCAGTTTACTGATAAGGATACCTTATTCGAACAGATGACAAAAGCTTTACAAAGGTTTCTGGGGAAACATTCGATTTCGATGGCTCTGATGACCCAAATAGGTCAGCCTGCAATAAGGCAGAATATGGAAGATACACTACTAACAGGATGGCGAAATCGTATGGCTACGAACAGGGCTCAAGACTATAGAAGGAGACCGAGACAAGGAAATTATGAAGACAGAAGCCCAGTTAGAACCTACAATAGGAAGATGAACCCCAGAAATGCACGGGGCATGATAAATCGATGTTTTCGATGTGACTCTCAATACCATTATGCTTTCAACTGTCCAACTCGTTATGATAGTGTTTGAAGCGACACATGACACGGAAGAGTCAGAAGAGGAAAAAGATAGTGACCAGAAAGAAGGCATTGTCCTATTGACAAGCAGTTTTACGCCGGTAATGAGGGCGTTGGTTGCAGAATCCTTCAACTGTGCTGTATTGGACAGTGGCTGCTCATCTACTGTGTGTGGAATTGACTGGTTAAAATGTTACCTGGACTCTCTGAATGCTGAAAATCGTAACAAGGTTAAGGAATTTGAAAGTTCCACAAGTTTCAGGTTTGGGCATGATAATATACTGAAGTCGCTGAAAAGAGTGGTGATCCCTTGCAATATTGCCGCAGTGAATCATTTCATTAGCACGGATGTTGTATCAAGTGAGATACCTTTGCTTCTGAGCAGACCGTCGATGAAGAAAGCACACATGGAACAGGATAAGGCAACAGTTTTTGGAAAGACGGTGGACTTACAATTTACACAGTCGGGACACTATTGTATTCCATTACTGACAAATAATATTTCAAGTAGAGTGGTTAAGGATGTGTTAATGGCAGTTGAAAATGGGACTTTAGCTGATAAAAAGCTTGTGGTATTAAAACTGCATAGGCAATTTGCACATCCGTCTCCTCGGAGGCAGAAAAATTTATTAAAGGATGCAGGGGTAAGGGATGACGACTATACTAAACTGATAGAACAGGTTAGTGACTGCTGTGAAGTTTGTAGGAAGTACAGAAGGACACCAGCATGACCGATAGTAACCCTACCTTTGGCCAGGGATTTTAAAGACATGTGGCCATGGACCTTAAGATCTAAGATAAAACAAATAATATATTTATTTTGCATTTTGTAGATTTAGCAACCACATTTAGTCAATCAACGATTGTACGAAGTAAAGAAAAGAGAGTAATTCTGGATCAAATCGTGGAAAAATGGATAGGGACAGGAATGGGTCCACCGGCAAAATTCCTTACGGACAATGGGGGAGAATTTGCTAATGATGAGTTTAGGGATATGTGTGAAAACATGAATATCAGAGTTATGAATACGGCTGCAGAAAGCCCATTTGGTAATGGTGTCTGTGAAAGAAATCATGCTGTCATCGATGACATGCTTTGGAAAAGTTTGGCAGATCGACCAAATTGCAGGCTAAATTCAGCTTTAGCATGGGCAGTACATGCAAAGAATTCATTGCAGATAGTTGGGGGCTATAGTCCTTATCAATTAGTGTTTGGTAGAAATCCTAAAATTCCGTCCATTTTGGATGACCAGCCTCCAGCTTGGGAGGGGACTACAATTAGCTCTGATTTTGCTGAACATTTAAATGCATTACATAGCAGTAGAAAAGTTTTTTTGGAAGCCGAAGCCTCTGAAAGAATTTGCAGAGCTTTAAGACATAACGTACGGCCATCAGATGCCGTTTTTAAGCAAGGAGGTATGGTCTACTATAAGAGAGACAATTCTAATGAATGGAAAGGCCCAGAGAAGATCATAGGCATAGATGGCAAAACAATTATTTTGCAACATGGTAATCAAACTGTTAGGGTACATTCATCAAGGATAATGGGTACAGATTACAAATTTTCAAATTTAGACAGAGCACACAGACATGATGAGGAACCAGAGTCATCTGGTACGCATGTGTTACAGAACTATGAGGACCAATTAACTGATATAGACAGGGTTTCTGTGGGGGGAACACAACACTTCTGGTGAATTAGAACAGACCATTTTTCCGAAAGGGAAACTGCCAAAAGTTGGTAGAAAAGTGACATACTTGCCTGAAGGCTCTAGTCAATGGAAGGATGCAACTGTTATTAGTAGAGCAGGGAAGGCCACTGGAAAGTATAAACATTGGTTGAATGTACAGCATTCAGGGGAAGGAGTCAAGACAATAGATTGGGAAAACAAAGTTCAAAAATGGAGGGCACAGAAATGCAGTGCCAGTTCAGATAGTACATTGGATAGTGAACGGGTCCACAGGAAAAGGTCGAGAACTATTGACAGGACATCCCACAGCAGAAGGGAAAGATCAAGCAGTAGCAGTACAGAATGAGATACCAGGCGGGAGAGGGACGTAGTTTATCAAGGTCTCGGAACATGAGTAAGACTACGAATACTAATAGGAGTAGAAGCCCACAGGCACGTGAGATTTTGGTGGCTTCAAATAAATTCGATGAAAAAGTTATCAAAGAAGCTAAACAGCAAGAATTGCATAGTTGGAGTGAATTTGGGGTATACACGGAAGTACCGGATAGGGGACAAAGAGCTCTATCCCACAGATGGATTTGCAGGGAAAAGGTTCTTCCGGATGGAACTTATAAGGATAGGCCAGGCTTGTGGCAAGGGGATTTGAAGAAAACTTAGAAGATCAGGATTTAAGGGTAGATTCACCTGCAGCAGGAAAGGTTATTTTAAAGATCTTCTTGGCTCTATTAGCCACAAAGGCGTGGAAATGCAAATCTATAGCTATAAAAGCTACCTTTTTGCAGGGGCATCAGCTCCAGAGAGACATTTTTCTCCGTTCTCCTAAAGAAGCATCTAACACAGAAGGGGTACTCTGGAAGTTGAACAAATGTGTATATGGATTAAATGATGCATCTAGAGTCTGGTATTTTTTTGGAAAGGTCAGTTTTGTTAAAGCTAAGCTGTTGCCAGTTGAAAGGAAATCCTGCAATGTTTTACTGGCACTATAAAGGAAATCTTTCTGGCATTTTTATGATGCATGTCGATGATTTTCTGTGGGGTGGGACTAGTGATTTTGAAGCTATTGTAATCTCTGGTTTGAAGAAAGAATTCACGGTTGGAAGTCAGGCTTCCGGTGCATTTAAATATATTGGACTGGAAATTGGACAGACTAAGTTAGGGGCAACTTTACGTCAGCAATCTTATTTGGAAAGCATTAGCTCAATAGCAATTAGTCGTGCCTGGGTTTCACAAAAAGACGTAATGGTTTCAAAGATAGAAAAAGAGCAACTGCGAAGTTTAATTGGGCAATTGAACTGGTTAGGTAGACAGACTAGACCGGACATGAGTTTTGATGTCTTAGAGTTGAGTACAAAAATGAATGATCCCAAAGTGGAAGACATAATAAGAGCAAATAAAGTGTTGGCTAAACTAAAAATGCAGGAGTGTGTTTTGAAGTTCCCGGTTTTAGATGACCTTAGGCACTTAAAACTCATAGTTTATAGTGCTGCGTCCTACGCAAATTTATGTGATGGGGTTTCAAGCGCAGGAGGTTTTATAATTTTCCTTTTGGGGAACAATGGTAAATGTTGCCCGCTTGTGTGGGAAACAAAGAAAATAAGGAGAGTGGTAAAAAGCACTTTGGCTGCTGAGACGGTGGATATGGCCTTTTATATAAGTCTGATATTGACAAAAATTTTGGGATTAGGGTAATATACCTACTGACTGTCACATTGACAATAAATCCCTGTGGGAAAATGTGCACTCTACAAAAAGTGTCAATGAAAAGAGGTTACGGATAGACATCGCAAGTTTGAAGCAGATGTTGGACAGAGGAGAAATAACAAAAATTAAATGGGTCGAGAGGAGCTATCAACTGTCAGACTGTTTTACGAAAAGAGTGGCAAGTTCACAGAAACTTTTGGATATTGTTAATGAAGGGCGCTTGTTTCTGTGACTTTTTTTTTCTTTCTCTTCCAAACAAAAAAAAGGGGGAAATCATGTGTGTGTTTTTGAATTTCTTGAAATTTTGTTTTCACTTAATTATTTTTTTCTCCAAGGAAGGGGAGACTGTTAAGCAATGGGTTAAGAGACGTTGCAATTAGTTGTCTCATTTATGTTAAGTATCCATTAATTGACACTGATATGTAAAGGGGCTTCAGGTGGCCTCTGTCGGGTGATGTATAGTGAGAGTTTTGTGCAAAGGCTGTTGGAAGGAAATAAATGTGTGTTTGTGAAAAAGGAACAGAACTTTAGACTCTTCATATCACAGCAACTAAAATGTCTAACATCCCACCCCCCGAGCCCCACTCACCATCCTAACTTGGAAATATATCATCATTCCTACACTGTCCATGGGTTAAAACCCTGGAACTCCCTCCCTAACAGTACTTAGGGTGTACCTACCACATGGCGACCACAGCGGTTCGAGAAGGCAGCTCACCCACGACCTTCTCGAGTGGCAATTAAGAATGGGTAACAAATACTGGGTCTGAGCCAGCGACGTCAAAAAACATGCACACAAGTTCCTCGAGACAGACCCCACCAGTAGAATTTGGACTGCCACTGCAAGAGTGGGCCCGGCTAGTTAGGTTCAGGACGAGACTGTGCCCCCCCCCTAGTGCAGCCAAGTTCCGCCACCGGGGTCTCTGTACAATCACCTCAGGGCTCTGCTGCGCTGCGGAGGAGAGTCCCCTCTAAAGAGTAAGTGGCAGGCTGATCAGCCTAAACTCGGCAAACGAGGAAGTGAGCCTTGGCTAGAGGCCATCGCATCCACTAAATAAACAGTATCATAGATCATAGAATTTACAGTGCAGAAGGAGGCCATTCGGCCCATCGAGTCTGCACCGGCCCTTTGAAAGAGCACCCTACCCAAGACCACACCTCCACCCTATCCCCGTAACCCAGCAACCCCACCCAACACTAAGGGCAATTTTAAACACTAAGGGCAATTTATCATGGCCAATCCACCTAACCTGCACATCTTTGGACTGTGGGAGGAAACCGGAGCACCCGGAGGAAACCCACGCACACACGGGGAGGATGTGCAGACTCCGCACAGACAGTGACCCAAGCCGGGAATCGAACCTGGGACCCTGGAGCTGTGAAGCAATTGTGCTATCCACAATGCTACCGTGCTGCCCCTACAGCTACAGAGGACTTGACCCATCAGTAACAAACTAACTCCCCGCCAAACCACCCCCCCTCGTCCCGCACCCCCCCCCCCCCACCTCAAACCAAATCCCTCCAAGAAAGAAATAGTGATAAATGACCAACACTCAGGTAATGGGAATGACCTTTGCATCTTCATTTGGTGCCCGTTTATTGAAGGTTAAGAGACTTAGTAAGGCGCAGCTCACTCATTGTAAGAATAGCCAGCTCATGTTGCCCTTTTTATTACAAGTTTTAAGTCAAGTTATTAGGGTGTAGCTTCCTCATCTTAAATGAAACTAGAATAAACCTGGGGGGGGGGGGGGGGGGGGGGGGTGATGATGGGGAGAGAGGGAGGGGTGAAAGGGGGTTGGAGGGGGGTCATTTGGAGAAAACTAGTACCACTATGGACAGGGAACTACAGTTTGCTTCTGTTTGGCTTGCTTCTCGTTCCAGGTCCAGGAGTATGAGTCGAACGCCTGGTGAAAGGCCGGATTCTTCATGGCAGCCTCGAACCTCTTCTGCATGTTCTGCCTCCTCTTTAACTTTACCTCCTTGATTTTCTTCAGGTGGGCTTTCTTGGATGATTCCTTCCCGTCTTCCTTGTCCGTGTCCTTGGCCGCCTCCGCGTCTCGCTGCTTGGCGGCCGCTTCACGAGCCGCCGCCTTGGCGGCCTCTTTCGCCTCGGCCTTGCCGGCCGCCTTGGCGGCCTCCTTCCCCTCCTCCTCCGTGTCGGGCGGAGGGCTGGCCGACTCCCCCGCCGGGGAGGCCTGAGAGGCCGACTTGGGGCTCTGCGGCCCCTGACTCCCGCCGCCCTCCCCCTCGCCCTTGCCTTCAATGGGGTAACCAGCCTCGTCCAGATTGGCCTCGTCTCCGTAACCCTGGGCCATGGATATGAACTTGTTGCGGTAATAGGCAGCAATGATCCCTTTGCTCTTGGCCGAGAGAAGGGGTGAGTCCACCAGCTTGTTGATGGCTTGGAAAATGATGACTGGCGTGGCCACCGTGTTCTTGCATTCTTCATACTCTGGCGCCAAGTACTGGGCAAACGTGTTGGTGTTGGTCATAATGGCCAGGAAATCATCAAAGCACACTTCCTTGCCCGAGTTAACTTCTGTGCATTTCATCTCGTTAGGGATTAAGGGGTTCTTTAGGTATATCTGTACTTCGGACATCATATTCAGTAGACTATTGACATCGATGCAATCTTGCTTGTCTCTGCAGAACATGTTGAAGATATCGCGGAAAGCTTTGACCTGCTCCTCTGTTGGAGGAGTCTCTTTGTACTCCTCGTCTGGCTCCAGGATATCAACATAAGTGGCTAGGCTGTAAATCGTTTGCCCCAGGAACATGGGGGGGGGGACGTGCTGCTTATGGCAGACATCGAGCTTCTTGCTCTTGATCTTAGCCCCTTTCTTCTTCATGTAGTAATAGCGGATGATTTTACGGGTGGTGTCCTCCGGGAGCATCTGGGTCTGGATGAACTTGGACAGGATTTCGAAGAACACGGTGTTGTCCACGGACCCGGTCTGCGGCTGGGAGCCCTCACAGCGCTCTGGCAGCTCCCTGTAGAAGAGGAAGAAGAGCCTGGTGCTTGTCACCAGGTTCAGGAAGTCTTCGAAATTCGCCTCGCCATCACCGTCAGAATCCAAGGCCTCCAGGATATTGTAAATGTCTACCTCCGCCACGGGTATCTCCAGGGCCGCCAGCGCCGATTTAAGGTTGGGAATGTTAATGATGTTCTTGTCACCCTGCGTGAACTGCTTGAAGACCTCATTAAATGCCTCCCGTTGGTTTGGTGTTAGAGGAGGCTCCTCGGGTGTCGCTTCCTCTTCCTCCTCCTCCTCTTCCTCCTCCTCCTCCTCCCCAAAGGGTGGCATCTCGCACACTGAGCCGTCCGACGACCCCTCCTCGGGCGACGGGGACTTCTTGTCCCGGTCCAGCTTCTGCTCCACCTGCTCCATCACCTTCTCCATGATGGCAGCCACTTCCGCCACCACCTTGTTGACCAGCTCCTCCACCTTTTTGCCCATCTCCTCCTCTGTGTTCAGCGCACTCTCCGCCACCTTGTCGAGCGTCTCGTTCATGGTGTCCACCACCGTCTGCTGGATCTTCTCCTTGTTCTCCTGCTTCCACTTCTCCACCATCCTGTCCATCACCCGCTCCATCATCCTGTCCATCACCTTGTCCACCACTTTCTCCATCACCTTCCCCAGTCCCACCACCGCATCTTTCTGTGAAGGGGTTTCAGCCACTGTCGTCTCTTGCTTTCCCTCTTTCTCCATTGTTTGGTTATATATTTTTTGTTTCCCTTTCCGGTAAGCTTCTTGAGGAATCTAAAAGAATTCTCCTTTTCTTTTGCTGCGTCTGTCTTTGAGGAGATCTTCACACCCAAACCTGGTCTCTCACAAGACTCATTGCTACTTCTGTTTGGAAACAAGCTACTGTCTGGTCGTTGGGTCGAGAGTCTGCTGCCTGCCTGACTGAGTCACTTCATTCAGTGTTTGGGAATTGACTTCCGGCTATCGGGTCCATACGACAACATCAAACGTGGCTGGGTCCAGTCCTGTCCACCATGGACGTCCCACTCAGAGGTCTTCCTCAGCTCGGTCCTTACAATCATGAGGGCATTTGTGTTTGGCTTGGATTCTTTCTGCGGGAAAGGGGCAGAAAACTTTGCTGCTCAGTGTCGGCATTGTATCCCCGGGGCCTTTTCCAGCACCTGGACATGGGGAGGGCTATGATGTCTTGGTGTGTTTTGTGACCTCAGGCAGTGATGTGTTATCTGCTGGGGGGAGGGGGGGTGCAAAGTCAAAAGGATGTGATTCACATGATACCCATCCCGTTCAGTCACACACACACATACAAACACACATGTTTCTCCCTGCCTGCCTGCATCACCCCCGCCCTCCCCAACACCACCCAATCCCCGAGCAACTCTTCCCTTTTGCCCGACCCGCGCTCCCTCTGCCCCATCCTCCCGCACCCCGCCCCAAAAAAACTTTCAACCCCCTTCTCAGCACCCAAGCCAGGTGTCGGTGCCAGGAACCCGCCGAGTGGTCGGGGCATGGCGGTAGCCAGGAAGGACACCGCACGCGTGTGGATGCGGTGTGTTGGCAGAGCTGGGGTTGGCGGGCTCTCACGTTAACTCTGAGCTAGTCGTGCGGGTTGTGGCAGTGGTCTGGCAGTGCGCAGACGGGGGGAGTTTGGAAAAGCTTGCCTTGGCGTCTTGGGAACGCACGGCTGAAAATAACCAAACGTAGGGTCATTCATCACATTGCTGTTTGTGGGATCTGCCCCTGCGTAGATTGGGGCCCACCAATCCACAGGCGGGCCTGTGCCGTGGGGGCACTCTTTTCCCTCCGCCTTGGCCACAGCCTTCACCGTGGCCGACGCGTAAGAAACCCCCCCCCCCCGCGCATGCGCGGGGATGACGTCAGCAGCCGCTGACGTTCCCGCGCATGCGCGGACTTCCGCCGGCCGGCGAAGTCCTTTCGGCCCCCGGCTGCGTGGCACCAAAGGCCTTCCACGCCAGCCAGCGGAGCGGAAACCACTCCGGCACGGGCCTAGCCCCTCAAGGTGAGGGCTTGGCCCCTAAAGGTGCGGAGAAATCCGCACCTTTGGGGCGGCCCGACGCCGGAGTGGTTCCCGCCACTCCATCCCGCCGGGACCCCTGCCCCGCCGGGTAGGGGAGAATCACGGCCCTTATTTTTAACAGTGACCCCCCCCCCTCCCGATTTCTACATTCTCCCACAAGAGGAAACATCGTCTCCACATCCACTCTGTCACCACCCACTCAGGGTCCCTTGTGTCTCAATCAAGTTGCCCCTCACTCTCCTAAACTCCAGCAGATACAAGCCCAGCCTCTCCAACCTGTCCTCAAAAGACACCCCGCACATTCCGGGTATGAGTCTAATAAACCTTCTCTGAACTGCTTCCAATGCATTGACAGCCTTCCTTAAATAATGAGACTCATACTCTATGCAATGCTCCAGCTGTGGTGTCACCTGTGCCCTGCACGACTGAAGCATAAATGCACTTATATTTAACTCCCTTCGCAAATAAATTTCGATTATAAATTCCCCCATGTCAACATTTACAGTGGGTGCATCCTATGTGAGCATGTCACGCTGTACCTGCACATTCCCACCAGTAGTGGCGCTGTCACACCACATGCTGGCGCAGGAATTTCTAATGGAAACATTTGGCAGAAAATGGATGGGGTGGGTTAAGGTCGTTTATTAAGATTGTTTAATATTTTCAGATGCATGCGTGGCTAAGTCATAAAGTGAGGTAATAAAATGGGAGCCTTCTGGTGGCCGTTGACTGCCCATTTTCCGGTTGGCTGTTTATTACAGTCTGTCACTCATTCTGGCCCAGGACAAAAACCTCTCGGTCATAGCTCACACAGAACTAGATAGAAAAATCTCTCCTCCCATTCCCCGCTACACCACTCACTTCACTGTAGAAATTTTGCTCCTTCCTTTCTTTATCTGCTCCGCTCTTTTGTTTCGTTCTGCCTCCTCCATCTTCCAGGTCCACGAGTACTCGTTGAAGATTGTGTTGAAGTTGGGGTTCTGGAGGGCTTTTTGGAAGCGCTTCTCGTAGGCCTCCGCCCTCCTGTCTTGCTTAGTCTGCCTGCCCTGGTACTTGGCCGTGGCTGAGGCTGCGTCTGTCGTCTCAGCGTTGTCCCTCGGGCCCGCCTTCACGCCAAGGGGCATGGACGTCTCCCTCGACATTTTCCTCAATGCCTCATCTGCATTTGTGTAGGCCCGGACATTGACTCCTTCCTCAGATCCTCCAGTCGGGTGGTGGCGCTGCAGCAGCGAGCCCCTGAACTTCTGATGGTAGTAGTTTGTGATGTTGGCGCCCGCCCGGGCATTGAGCGCCAGGTGGTGAATGCTCTTCTCGATCACGTAGAAGAACAGCGCATCGGTGGTGAACAGCTCCGAGGTCTTCCACACCTGGCAGCCTGTGGCCTGCTGCTGGACAAGGAACTGGCTGAAGGTGCCCGTGTCGCTCATGATGCCCAGGAAATCGAGGAATGTCACTTCCCTCCCGTGGTTGACCGCCAGAAACTGCAAGGGGACGGGCACAAGTTGGTTTCTTACGTAGATTGACAGCGAGTTCATGACCTTCAGCAACGAGAAGCTATCGATGTTGTCTTGGTTATTTCTGTCAAAGAATTCGTAGAACTCCCGGAAGGCGTCGACCTGTTGCTGGGTAAGAGGGGACTCCACATAGTTTTCATCTGGTTCCAGGACGTCTACATAATGGACGAGACGGTGGAGATTTATCCCCAGGAATCTAGGCACCAGGCCATTACCAATTGCCTTCTTTTCCTTCGGGTCCTTGATGCCCACCCCCTTCTTCTTGGTGTAATAGTACCTGACAATGTGCTTGGTTGACTCCATGGAGAGTTTGCCCAGGCGCAGATTCTCTGCCAGTATTTTGAAAAATACCGCGTTGGTCAGCAGCCCCTTCTGGGAGCTCGAACAGTCGCAGATGTCGGGCAGCTGGGCGAAGTAGCGGAAGAACAGGTCGGTATCGGTGACAACCTCCAGGAAGTCCTCAAAGCATACCTGCCCGTCCCCGTTGGTGTCCAGGAGCCGCAGGAGCTCGCGGAGCTGCGCCTCGGCCAGCTCGACCTCCGCCGCGCGCAGCCCCACGCACAGGTTGTGGACGTCGATCACGTCGTGGGCGGGGGGCGCCGAGAAGAGCTTAAAAAGCTCGTAAAAGGCCTCCAGCTCCATCCGCACCAGGGACTGCCCCTTGTTCCGCCTGACAGATGGGCACTCGTGCAAGCGTTTCGTCTCATAGGAGGGGCACGCCGCCTTCTGGGTGTAAGTCAGCATTGCGGTGGTTGGCAGGCAGGGGGCTGCCAAAAGGGGTATGGAGACTGTGGGCAAGGTGGTGCTCGGGATTCGAGAGCTAGGCTGAAGAGGCCCGTACGCGTGGGATCTTGATGGGTAAGCGGGGATAGATGCACCAAGCTGCTTCACATCAGACTGTTCTCCCTTTGCCTTCTTCAGCAGCTGATCAATTCTGACCAGCGTATTCTTCCCCACATCGTCCTCTACCTTCGGAAATGTTCTCTGTTCCTCCTTTCCCACCAATCTCTTCATATCCACTGTCTCCTCCACTTTCTTCTGTTTGATATCCCCCTTGGCCACCCCGCGCTCCACACTTTGCAGTTCTTCCGTGCTTCTCTGTATATTCTTTCTTTCCAATGTCCTCCTCACACCCTCAGTCTTTCTCTTTGGGTCTTTTCCCGCCTTGGAATTCATCTCCTCCTGCTCCCTTGCCTTCCCCACTTCCTCGTTCCTCCCCCCCTCCACCTTACACAGCATCACTTCCTCCTCTCTCTTTCGCAACTGCCTATCTCTCCTCTTTCTCTCCTTTTTCTCCTTTCTTTCCATCATCTTATACAGCCTCTCTTCTTCAATCTTCATTTTCTTCTCCATTTCTTCTTCCATCTTCCATTTCATCTCTTGTTTAATCTTTTTTGTCACCTCCTCTTCCATCCGGAACTTTTCCTCTTCCAACTTGCGCTTTATCTCCTTTTCGATTTCATATTTCATTTCTTCTTCCAACTTTCGTTTCATCTCTTCTGTCATCTTCAGCTTCTCTTCCTCCATCCTCACTCTCATCTCTGCCTCCAGGTTCTGCTTCATTTTCTCCTCTAACTTAAGCCTCACCAATTCCTCCTCCAACCTGCGCACTATTTCATCCTCTATCTTGCTCTTCAATTTCATTCCCACTTTACTTTCCAAGTCTTCCTCTGTCTCGTACTCCACCTCTTCCTGATCCCATGCCTTCCTCAATTCTTCTCCCATTCTTCCCTCCTTTTCAGCTTTAATCCCTTCTCCCTCTTTCTCCTCACTCGGTTTCATCCTTTCCCCTGCCTGTCCCTTCTCCTCCCTTTCTCTCTCTGCTTCCTCACCTTCATTCCCCTCTTCCTCTGCCCTTTGCTGTCTTGTCTCTGCCTCTTTTGTTTCCATTCTCTCCTCCTCTCTCATCCCCTTTTTCTTTCCTTGTCCCATGCCTTCTTTCTCTTCCTCTCCTGTCCCCTCTCCCTCTTCCTCTCCCATCCTCTTACCTTCTTCCTCTCCTCGCGCCTCTCTCTCATCCTTTCCCATCCCCTCTCTCTCTTCCCCTCTCATTCCCTCTTCTTCTATTCTCTCCTCTTCCTCTTCTTCTATTCTCTCCTCTTCCTCTCCCATCTCTTTCTCATCCTCCACCATCCTCTCTTTCTCTTCCTCTCTTGTCCCCTCTCTCTCTTCCGTCCACTCTCTATCTTCCTCTTCCACCCTTCTCTTCTCTTCCTCTTTCATTATCTCTTTCTCTCCCAGTCTCTCCTTTTCTTCCTCTCCCATACCCCCTATCTCTTCCATCTCCTCTCTTTCTTCCTCTTCCATCTGCTCTCTCTCTTCCTTATCTGTCTTCTCTCTCCCTTCTTCTTCCATCTCTTCTTTCTCTTCCTCTTCTGACTCCTCTCTCTCTTCCTCTTCTGTCTCCTCTCTCTCTTCCTCTTCCATTTCCTCTCTCTCTTCCTCTCCCATCTTCTCTTCATCTCTCATCCCCCCTCTCTCTTCCTCTCCTATCTCTCCTTGCTCTTCCTCTCCCATCTCTTTCTTTTCTTCTTCTCCCATCCCCTCTCTCTCTTCCTCTTTCATTTCCTCTCTCTCTTCCTCTCCCATCTTCTCTTCGTCTCTCATCTCCGCTCTCTCTTCCTCTCCTATCTCTCCTTGCTCTTCCTCTCCCATCTCTTTCTTTTCTTCTTCTCCCATCCCCTCTCTCTCTTCCTCTTTCATTTCCTCTCTCTCTTCCTCGCCCATCTTCTCTTCATCTCTCATCCCCGCTCTCTCTTCCTCTCCTATCTCTCCTTGCTCTTCCTCTCCCATCTCTTTCTTTTCTACTTCGCCCATCTCCCCTCTCTCTTCCTCTTTCATTTCCTCTCTCTCTTCCTCGCCCATCTTCTCTTCATCTCTCATCCCCGCTCTCTCTTCCTCTCCTATCTCTCCTTGCTCTTCCTCTCCCATCTCTTTCTTTTCTACTTCGCCCATCCCCTCTCTCTCTTCCTCTTTCATTTCCTCTCTCTCTTCCTCTCCCATCTTCTCTTCATCTCTCATCCCCTCTCTCTCTTCCTCTTTCATTTCCTCTCTCTCTTCCTCACCCATCTTCTCTTCGTCTCTCATCCCCCCTCTCTCTTCCTCTCCTATCTCTCCTTGCTCTTCCTCTCCAATCTCTTTCTTTTCTTCTTCGCCCATCCCCTCTCTCTCTTCCTCTTTCATTTCCTCTCTCTCTTCCTCTCCCATCTTCTCTTCGTCTCTCATCCCCCCTCTCTCTTCCTCTCCTATCTCTCCTTGCTCTTCCTCTCCCATCTCTTTCTTTTCTTCTTCTCCCATCCCCACTCTCTCTTCCTCTTTCATTTCCTCTCTCTCTTCCTCTCCCATCTTCTCTTCATCTCTCATCCCCCCTCTCTCTTCCTCTCCTATCTCTCCTTGCTCTTCCTCTCCCATCTCTTTCTTTTCTTCTTCGCCCATCCCCTCTCTCTCTTCCTCTTTCATTTCCTCTCTCTCTTCCTCTCCCATCTTCTCTTCGTCTCTCATCCCCCCTCTCCCTTCCTCTCCTATCTCTCCTTGCTCTTCCTCTCCCATCTCTTTCTTTTCTTCTTCGCCCATCCCCTCTCTCTCTTCCTCTTTCATTTCCTCTCTCTCTTCCTCTTCCATCTTCTCTTCATGTCTCATCCCCCCTCTCTCTTCCTCTCCCATCTCTTCCTTTTCTTCTTCTCCCATCCCCTCTCTCTCTTCCTCTTTCATTTCCTCTCTCTCTTCCTCTCCCATTTTCTCTTCGTCTCTCATCCCCCCTCTCTCTTCCTCTCCCATCTCTTCTTTCTCTTCCTCTCCCATCTCTTTTTCTTCCTCTCTCTCCACCTCTTTTTCTTCCATCCCCTTTTTTTCTTCTTCTCCCATCCCCTCTTTCTCTTCCTCTCTCATCGCCCCTCTCTCTTCCTCTCCCATCCCTTTTTCTTCTTCTCCTACCTCTTCTTTCTCTTTCTCTCCCACCCCTTCTTTCTCTTCATCTCCCATCTTCTCTTTTTCGTCTTCTCCCAGTTCCTCTTTCTCTCCCACCTTATCTTTTTCTTCTTCTCCAATCATCTCCTTCTCTTCCTCTCCCATCCCCACTTCCTCTTCCTTGCCCATCTTATTCTCACCTTCCATCTCTTTTTCCTCCCCCTCTTCAGCCTTCTTTTTCTTCTCCTCTTCCAATTTCATTTTCTCTTCCTCTTCTACTTCCATCTTCTTTTCCATTTCTGTCCAGTTTTCCTCTTCCAATTCCACTGCCTCTTCCATATTCTTTCTCATCTCCTCCTGTTTGTCTTTGTCACCAAACCCTGTCTCCTCTTCAGATTGAGATTCCTGTGCCTCTTCATCCTCTTCATCCTCCTCTCCCCACTCAGCTTCCTCCCCCTCTTCCCTTTTCATTTCCTCTTCTTTCTCATCCACTTCCTTCTTTGCCTCCATATTATTACTCTCTTCCTCACTTTCCATCCTCTCTTCCTCATCTCTTCTCCACTCTGCACTTCCCCTGTCCTCCTCTTCCTCAGATTCTAGGTTGAAGATCTCTTCTTCCTCCTCCTCCTCCTCCACCTCATGCTCACTTTCTAGTAGGTTTGCATCTTCTTGCCACTCCACCTGTTCCATTACCCCCTGCTCTTCATTGCTCAATTCACTGCATATTTCTTCTTCGTCCTCCTCCTCCTCCAGCCTTTTCCTTTCCTTCTCCTCCTGCCATCTCCTGTCCTCCTCCTCCTGACGCCTCTTGGTTCCATCCTTTTTCACCTTCGAGCCTTTCTTCGAGCCTTTCTTCGATAAAGATGGCTCTTTACCCTCGTCAGGGTCAAACTGACAGACTTCTTCATCTTCATCGCCATCGTCGATCAGAAATTTATGTCGAGGTTCATTCTTCGTCATCGCCTTCCGTGTCTCCCTGGACTCCATAACCTCCTCCGCCTCTCTGACGTCCTTTCCTTTTCCCTGTGACTGAGGTTATTTTTCCGATGATACATTCACCAATTCACTTTGAAGATTAGCTTTTGTGTGATGCTGCCTGAAACTTTGACGAGGGTATTGGGGTGAACTGCCCTTGCTGTTGGAGTAGGCTTTCAATGTGCTGTTCTTAGTAAGAACTGAGCTTTCTTACGTGGAAGAATGCTTCGGGTACATGGCCTACGAGATTGCTCGCAGGGCCCAGAATCTATCGAGTTCCATGATGCTATTTCTCGAGAATCCCTGGCACGTGGCCATGGACTTAGTTAATTCATGGCATTCAACCTCAGTGCTGATGAACACCCTTTTGGTGCTGTCACACCCTGAGACCCAGGGTGAGGAGTATTCCAATCGTAGAACAGCGTGAAAGGTTCGCCTACATGCATGGGCTTCTTTTGTTGGCGGAGGAGGACCAGGTGTTAACACTCTGCCAAGAATCTTTCCTTTCATGAGATTTTGCTGAGTTTTGAATAGTTGGGAGGGGGTGTGCACTGTGATGTGTCCAATGTTTGTGATGTCACATATGTTAATGCCTCAACTATTCAGCAGCGAGCTCATTCATGATGGGGAGGGGCGGGAGAGCTGGCTGCCCTTTCAGACTTTTCAGTAGGACAGTTGTCTCCCCCACCTCAGGGAATCTGCTCGGAATATTAACGCGTTCCCTGAAAGAGTTAACACATTCCCCAGTATGCCTACAAACTGTCACACTGTTCTCTTTGAGAGCAATCTGTTCGGAATTGCCCCATGAGAAGGTGGTGGGTGAGCCGCCTTCTTGAACCCGCTGCAGTCTCCGTGTGGTGTAGGTACTCCCATGGTGCTGGTAGAGCGGGAGCTCCAAGATTTTGACCGAGCGACAGTGAAGGAAAGGCCGATACATTTCCAAGTCAGGATGGTGTGTGGCTCGGAGAGGAGCGTGCAGGTGGTGGGATTCCCATGTATCTGCTGCCCTTGTCCTTCTGGGTGGTAGTGGTCGTGGTGCTAGCGAAGGAGTCTTTGTGAGTTCCTGCAGCGCATCTTGTAGATGGTACACACGGCTGCCATTGTGCGTCGATGCTGGAGGGAGTGAATGTATGTGGATGGGGTGCTAATCAAGCGGGGCTGCTTTGTCCTGGATGGTGTTGAGCTTCTTGAGTGTTGTTGGAGCCTCATTCATCCAGGCAAGTGGGGAGTGTTCCATCACACTCCTGACTTGTGCCTTGTGGAAAGGCTTTGGGGGAGTCAGGAGGTGAGTTACTCTCTGCAGGATTCCCAGCCTCTGACCTGCTCTTGTAGCCACAGTGTTAATGTGGCTGGGACCAGTTTCTGGTCAATCGTAACCCTCAGGATGTTGATTGTGGGGGTCAATCAGCGATGGTAATGCCAATGAATATCAACAGCTGATGGTTAGATTCTCTCTTGGAGGTGGTTATTGTCTGGTCCCTGTGAAGTGCAAACGTTACCCTGCTGCTTTGTCCTGGAAGTTGTCGAGCTTCTTGAGAAAACCTTCCATGCGGCAAGTGGTTGGGGTCTGGAAGGCGCCTGCCTGAAAGTGTGGCAGCTTCGATCAAGGCTTTCAAGATCCTGGGAAAGGATGAATGTACAGGGTTATGGGGAGAAAATCAAGGAGTGGCACTAGGGGAGTGAATTGCCTATGCACCCATGATGGGCTGACTGGCCTCCTTTTGATTCTCTGCTTTGGAGCACAACCATCACATTCCTGACTCCGGCCTAGTTGGTGGAGCAGTTTTGAGGAGTCAGGAAGTGCCACAGGCTACCAGGTCTCGGACCCACCCAGGTAGTCAAGGCCTTTATGTGGCTGTTCCAGTTGAGTTTCCGGTCAATTGTTAACCAAATCCCTCGCCCGCCATCCCAGGACATTCATGGCATTGGTGGGACTGTGTTATGGCACTGCCATTAGAGAAATGCTATTTGCGTGGGTGTCTTGCTACATAGAACATAAACCACTCTAAAGCCCATCTACACTATTCCCTTATCATCCATATGTCTATCCAATGACCATTTGAATGCCCTTAGTGTTGGCGAGTCCACTACTGTTGCAGGCAGGGCATTCCACGCCCTTACTACTCTGAGTAAAGAACCTATCTCTGACATCTGTCCTATATCTATCTCCCCTCAATTTAAAGCTATGTCCCCTCGTGCTAGACATCACCATCCGAGGGAAAAGGCTCTCACTGTCCACCCTATCCAATCCTCTGATCATCTTGTATGCCTCAATTAAGTCACCTCTTAACCTTCTTCTCTCTAACGAAAACAGCCTCAAGGCCCTCAGCCTTTCCTCAGAAGATCTTCCCTCCATACCAGGCAACATTCTGGTAAATCTCCTCTGCACCCTTTCCAATGCTTCCACATCCTTCCTATAATGCGGCGACCAGATTTGCACGCAATACTCCAAATGCGGCCGCACCAGAGTTTTGTACAGCTGCAACATAACCTCATGGCTCCGAAACTCAATCCCTCTACCAATAAAAGCTAACACACCATACGCCTTCTTAACAACCCTCTCAACCTGGGTGGCAACTTTCAGGGATCTATGTACATGGACACCGAGATCTCGCTGCTCATCCACACTGCCAAGAATCTTACCATTAGCCCAGTACTCTGTCTTCCTGTTATTCCTTCCAAACTGAATCACTTCACACTTTTCTGCATTAAACTCCATTTGCCACCTCTCACCCCAGCGCTGCGGCTTATCTATGTCCCTCTGTAACTTGTAACATCCTTCCGCACTGTCCACAACTCCACCGACTTTAGTGTCATCTGCAAATTTACTCACCCATCCTTCTACATCCTCCTCCAGGTCATTTATAAAAATGACAAACAGCAGTGGCCCCAAAACAGATCCTTGTGGTACACCACTAGTAACTGGACTCCAGTCTGAACATTTCCCATCAACCACCACCCTTTGTCTTCTTCCAGCTAGCCAATTTCTGATCCAAACTGCTAAATCACCCTGAATCCCATGCCTCCGTATTTTCTGCAGTAGCCTACCGTGGGGAACCTTATCAAACGCTTTACTGAAATCCATATACACCACATCAACTCCTTTACCCTCATCCACCTGTTTGGTCACCTTCTCAAAGAACTCAATAAGGTTTGTGAGGCACGACCTACCCTTCACAAAACCGTGTTGACTATCTCTAATCAAATTATTCCTTTCCAGATGATTATACATCCTATCTCTTATAAGCCTTTCCAAGATTTTGCCCACAACAGAAGTAAGGCTCACTGGTCTATAGTTACCGGGGTTGTCTCTACTTCCCTTCTTGAACAAGGGGACAACATTTGCTATCCTCCAGTCTTCTGGCACTATTCCTGTAGACAAAGATGTCTTAAAGATCAAAGCCAAAAGCTCAGCAATCTCCTCCCTAGCTTCCCAGAGAATCCGAGGATAAATCCCATCCGGCCCAGGGGACTTATCTATTTTCACACTTTCCAGAATTGCTAACACCTCCTCCTTATGAACCTCAAGCCCTTCTAGTCTAGTAGCCTGAATCTCAGTATTCTCCTCGACAACACTGTCTTTCTCCTGTGTGAATACTGATGAAAAATATTCATTTAGCGCCTCTCCTATCTCCTCAGACTTCACGCACAACTTCCCGCTACTGTCCTTGACTGGCCCTGCTCTTACCCTAGTCATTCTTTTATTCCTGACATATTTATAGAAAGCTTTAGGGTTATCCTTGATCCTACCTGCCAAAGACTTCTCATGTCCCCTCCTGGCTCTTCTTAGCTCTCTCTTTAGGTCCTTCCTAGCTAACTTGTAACTCTCGAGCGCCCTAACTGAACCTTCATGTCTCATCTTTACATAAGCCTCCTTCTTCCTCTTGACAAGCTTCGACTGCTTTAGTAAACCACGGTTCCCTTGCTCGACCATTTCCTCCCTGCCTGACAGGTACATACTTATCAAGGACACGCAGTAGCTGTTCCTTGAATAAGCTCCACATTTCCATTGTGCCCATCCCCTGCAGTTTTCCTCTCCATCCGATGCATCCTAAGTCTTGCCTCATCGCATCATAATTGCCTTTCCCCCAGATATAACTCTTGCCCTGCGGTATATACCTATCCCTTTCCATCACTAAAGTAAACGTAATCGAATTGTGGTCACTATCACCAAAGTGCTCACCTACCTCCAAATCTAACACCTGTCCTGGTTCATTACCCAGTACCAAATCCAAAATGGCCCCGCCTCTCGTTGGCCTATCTACATACTGTGTCAGGAAACCCTCCTGCACACATTGGACAAAAACGGACCCATCTAAAGTACTCGAACTATAGCGTTTCCAGTCAATATTTGGAAAGTTAAAGTCCCCCATAACAACTACCCTGTTGCTTTCGCTCCTATCCAGAATCATCTTTGCAATCCTTTCCTCTACATCTCTGGAACTTTTCGGAGGCCTATAGAAAACCCCTAACAGGGTGACCTCTCCTTTCCTGATTCTAACCTCAGCCCATACTACCTCAGTAGACGAGTCCTCATCAAACGTCCTTTCTGCCATCGTAATACTGTCCTTGACTAACAATGCCACCCCTCCCCCTCTTTTATCACCTTCCCTGAGCTTACTGAAATATCTAAACCCTGGCACCTGCAACAACCATTCCTGTCCCTGCTCTATCCATGACTCCAAAATGGCCACAACATCGAAGTCCCAGGTACCAACCCATGCCGCAAGTTCACCTACCTTATCCCGGATGCTCCTGGCATTGAAGAAGACACACTTTCAACCACCTTCCTGCCTGCCACTACTTTCCTGCAACTTTGAAACCTTACTCATGACCTCACTACTCTCAATCTCCTGTATACTGGAGCTACAATTCAGGTTCCCAAGCCCCTGCTGAACTAGTTTAAAACCTCCCGAAGAGCATTAGCAAATTTCCCCCCCAGAATATTGGTACCCCTCTGGTCCAAGTGTCGACCAACCCGTTTGTAGAGGTCCCACCGACCCCAGAATGAGCCCCAATTATCCAGGAATCTGAAACCCTCCCTCCTGCACCATCCCTGTTTTTTTCTTTAATTCTATTGGGTGACGTGGTCATCCCTGGCAAGGCTAGAATTTGTTGCTTGCCCCTAATTGCCCTTGAACTGACTGGGTGGCAGGTTGGGAGGTGCTTGCTCAGCCATTTCAAAGGGGCGGTTAAGAGTCGACTACATTGCTGTGTGGGCCTGGAGTCACGTGTAGGCCAGACCGGGTAAGGACATTACTGAAGCTTTTAAAGACAATCGACAATGGTTTCATGGTCATCATTTGTGGTGAATGGAACTACTGTTAATTCACCAGTGCACTGTGATATCATGTTACTGCTGTATCGTGTTACGTTATGTGTTTAACCCTGTGGGCTCCACCTATGGGCCATTGTACGGCTTCACCCACAGGGGGATATGTCGGGGCATGTACGGGCTCGCCCATGGCTCCACCCCTTACAGCAAGTATAAAGGTAGCTGACCTGCGGGGCCACATTCACTGTTGTTCCGGTCACAGGCAGGCTCAGTTCTAAGCTGATTAAAACCACGGTTTACTTCTCAACGTGTCTCTCAGTGAATTGATGGTCGCATCAATTTAATCAGCTTAAAATACTACTATGGAATCAGCCCTCAAACCTGATAGACTGGAACTGGATCCACACGCCGCGGAGGTGAGAGAAATTTTTTCGCACTGGCTTCGATGCTTCAAGGCCTATCTCACCGCTTCGTCTACGCCATCCGTCACGGACGAACAGAAACTGAGTCTTCTCCACGCACGGGTGAGCCATCGTATTTCTGTCCGGCTCGAC
Organism: Scyliorhinus torazame; assembly: GCF_047496885.1. NCBI lineage: Eukaryota > Metazoa > Chordata > Chondrichthyes > Carcharhiniformes > Scyliorhinidae > Scyliorhinus > Scyliorhinus torazame. The sequence continues at coordinate 11,784,589 of NC_092728.1, forward strand.
AGCGCCGCGTCCTATACAGAGGTCCTCGCACTACTCGAACGTATATATGAATGGCCCGTGAACGAGGTCTACGCGCGACACATCTTCACCACTCACCGCCAGCACCCCGGGGAGTCGCTAGATGACTATCTACGCGACCTCAAAGCCCTCGCGCACATCTGTAACTTCCAGGCCGTTACGGCCCCTCAGCATATGGAGCTCGCCGCCCGAGACGTTTACGTGGCAGGGGTCCGATCAAACTATGTAAGACAGCGCCTGCTCGAAAAAGGGGCCCAGGACCTGGAGGACACGGTAACACTAGCTACCTCTCTGGAGGTCGCGTTTCAGAGACTTACTGCGTTCCCCGCCGACCACGCGACCCCCTCGTGGGCCCCCGACCAGAGACTACACCAGGCTTGTGCCGCTCATCATGGGGGGCTGCCCTGTTATTTTTGTGGCCAGTCCCAACACCCCCGACAGCACTGCCCGGCTCGCAACGCGAACTGTAGTAACTGCGGGCGAAAAGGACACTTCGCCAAGGTCTGCCTGGCCAGGTCTAAAAACTCGAACTCACAGACCCGATCCACAGACCCACAGCCCCGCAGACCCCGCAAAGTGGCAGCGTGTCTGCCAACTCCGCCTCTGCACAACACGTGCGACTCATGGGGGCCGCCATCTTGGTCACCCTCCCCCACACGGCCGGCCACGTGCGATCCATGGGGGCCGCCATCTTGGACGCCATCGTCCTCACCGCCCGCCACGCTCGTCCAACGGGGACCGCCATCTTGGCCGCCATCTGCTACACCGCCCAAGGTGTACGAACGACATGGACAGCAGCCATCGTGGGGCCACCCCAGCACCTCCAATCGCGCCGCCGGCTATCCCCAGCTCAGCGCGGTCACCCTGGACCAGTCACGACCGAGGCACCTCCGGAGCTCCATGATGGCTGTCCGGGTAAACGGGTACGAGACACCTTGCCTTTTCGATTCCGGGAGCACAGAGAGCTTCATTCACCCGGATATGGTAAGACGCTGCTCGCTCCCAATTTTCCCGACGCGACAAACTATCTCCCTCTTGGTGCAAATCCAAGGGTGCACTACTGCAACCCTAGCGATCCAGGGCGCAGAGTACGCTAATTTTAAACTATATGTGCTCCCAGACCTCTGCGCTCCTCTCCTCTTAGGACTCGATTTTCAGTGCAACCTCAGGAGCCTAACTCTTAAATTCGGGGGGCCCCTGCCGCCGCTCACCATATGCAGCCTCGCGACCCTAAAAATCGACCCTCCCCCCCTCTTTGCAAACCTCACCGCCGATTGTAAGCCAATAGCCACCAGAAGCAGGCGGTATAGTATGCAGGACAGGACGTTCATTAGGTCCGAGGTCCAGCGTCTCTTGCGGGAAGGGGTCATAGAAGCCAGCAATAGCCCCTGGAGAGCTCAGGTGGTGGTCGTTAAGACCGGGGTAAAGTTCCGGATGGTGGTTGATTACAGCCAGACCATTAACCGCTTTACTCAACTAGATGCGTATCCCGTTCCCCGGATTGCAGACATGGTAAACCAGATCGCGCACTACCGCGTGTTCTCCACGGTGGATCTGAAGTCTGCATACCACCAGCTTCCAATCCGCCCGGAGGACCGCCACTACACTGCATTTGAGGCAGCTGTCCGCCTTTTCCATTTCCTCCGGGGCCCTTTGCCATCACGAACGGGGTTTCGGTGTTCCAACGAGCAATGGACCAAATGGTGGACCAGTACAGGCTGCGGGCCACGTTTCCGTACTTGGACAATGTCACCATCTGCGGCCATGATCAGCAGGACCACGACGCCAACCTCCACCGATTTCTCCAAACCGCCCAAAAACTCAACCTCACCTACAACAAGGAGAAATGCGTTTTCCGCACAACCAGGCTAGCCATCCTCGGCTACGTCGTGGAAAACGGGGTCCTAGGACCCGACCCTGACCGTATGCGCCCCCTCCTCCAATCCCCTCTCCCTCACTACCCCAAGGCCCTGAAGAGGTGCCTTGGATTTTTCTCCTATTTTGCCCAGTGGGTCCCCCAGTATGCGCACAAAGCCCGCCCACTATTTAAGGCCACCATTTTTCCACTGGCAGCCGAGGCTCACAAGGCCTTCAACTGCATCAAGGTGGACATCGCAAAAGCTGCAATGCGCGCGGTGGACAAGTCCGTCCGCTCCCAGGTGGAGAGCGATGCCTCAGAGGTCGCTGTCGCCGCCACTCTCAACCAAGCAGGCAGACCGGTAGCGTTCTTTTCCCGCACCCTCACCACCTCTGAAATTCGACACTCGTCGGTCGAAAAAGAAGCCCAAGCCATCGTGGAAGCCGTACAGCACTGGAGGCACTACCTCGCTGGTAGGAGGTTTACCCTCATCACCGACCAACGATCGGTTGCCTTTATGTTTGACAATACGCAGCGGGGCAAGATCAAGAATGACAAGATCTTGAGGTGGAGGATCAAACTCTCCACCTATAACAACGATATTGTATATCGTCCTGGGAAGCTCAACGAGCCCCCAGATGCCCTGTCCCGCGGCATGTGCGCCAGCGCGCAAGATGACCGATTACGTGCTATCCATGATGACCTCTGCCACCTGGGGGTCACCCGGCTCGCCCACTACATCAAGGCCCGCAACCTGCCCTACTCCATCGAGGAGGTCAAAGCTGTAACCAGAGACTGCCAAATCTGTGCGGAGTGTAAACCGCACTTGTATCGACCAGATAAGGCCCACCTGGTAAAGGCATCCCGGCCCTTTGAACGCCTTAGTATCGATTTCAAAAGGCCCCTCCCCTCCAATAATCGCAACACGTACTTCCTGAACATCATAGACGAGTTCTCCCGTTTTCCGTTCGCCATTCCCTGCCCCGATATGACCACTCCCACAGTCATCAAAGCCCTGCATAGTGTCTTCATCCTGTTCGGTTTCCCCAGCTATGTCCACAGCGACAGGGGCTCATCGTTCATGAGCGACGAACTGTGTCAGTACCTGCTCAGTAAGGGCATCGCCTCGAGCAAGACTACCAGTTATAACCCCAGGGGAAATGGGCAGGTGGAGAGGGAGAACGCGACGGTCTGGAAGACCGTCCTACTGACACTACGGTCCATAAATCTCCCGGTTTCTCACTGGCAGGAGGTCCTCCCCGATGCGCTCCACTCTATTAGGTCCCTCCTTTGCACGGCCACAAACCAGACCCCTCATGACCGTTTGTTTGTTTTCCCTAGGGGAGCTACCTGAGGGGCCTCGCTCCCACCCTAGCTGATGACACCGGGTCCAGTCCTCCTCTGAAAACATGTTCGGAGCCATAAGACCGACCCCCTGGTAGAGAGGGTCCAGCTCCTGCACTCCAACCCACACTATGCGTACGCGAACACCCCGATGGCCGGCAAGATACCGTCTCCCTCCGGGACCTGGCGCCCGCAGGCTCCGACACCACGACCACTACTGCATCCCCCACACTAGGTCCCGTCCAACCTCCCATGTTCAGCGCCCCTACCCCTATCCAACCTCCCAAGTTCAGTGCCCCTACCCCGATATGGTTCTCGCGCTCCCTCCCACCCGCCGCACCCGTCCACAGGACTGAAGCTCCGGAAGAGCCGCTCCAGGAGTCCATGCCTGTGCCCGCTCCGGGCCCAGCTCCACAGCCGCCCGAAATGGCTGCAACACCAGTGCTTCGGCGGTTGCAACGTACAATCCGGGCACCAGACCGACTGAATCTGTAAACCCTTCACCCCCGCCGGACTTCATTTTTAAACAGGGGGTGAATGTGGTGAATGGAACTACTGTTAATTCACTAGTGTACTGTGATATCATGTTACTGCTGTATCGTGTTACGTTATGTGTTTAACCCTGTGGGCTCCACCTATGGGTCATTGTGCGGCTTCACCCACAGGGGGATATGTCGGGGCATGTACGGGCTCGCCCATGGCTCCACCCCTTATAGGAAGTATAAAGGCAGCTGACCTGCGGGGCCGCATTCATTGTTGTACCGGTCACAGGCAGGCTCAGTTCTAAGCTGATTAAAACCACGGTTTACTTCTCAACGTCTCTCAGTGAATTGATGGTCGCATCATCATTACTGACTAATTTCACATTCCAGATTTATCATAGAATTTACAGTGCAGAAGGAGGCCATTCGGCCCATCGAGTCTGCACCGGCTCTTGGAAAGAGCACCCTACCCAAGGTCAACACCTCCACCCTATCCCCATAACCCAGTAACCCCACCCAACACTAAGGGCAATTTTGGACACTAAGGGCAATTTACCATGGCCAATCCACCTAACCTGCACATCTTTGGACTGTGGGAGGAAACCGGAGCACCCGGAGGAAACCCACGCACACACGGGGAGGATGTGCAAACTCCGCACAGACAGTGACCCAAGCCGGAATCGAACCTGGGACCCTGGAGCTGTGAAGCAATTGTGCTATTCACAATGCTACCAATTTCTTGACTGAATTTAAATTCCACTAACTGTCCTGGAGGCAAACATCACCAACTGCCCTTTTCTGCTGCCAGAGGAGCATGAAAGATAGGTTGAGTGGCTGGGCACCTATCTGGCAAATGGAATATAATGTGGGTATGAGGACCCCAGAGGCTCTAGTAAGTGAACAAACGCGGGTTTATCGTAGTTATAGAAAATGGCCGCTAGGGCATCTTACACACAATCAGTCACCGTGTGGACTACCTGAATTCTGGTCCCTGGCTGGGCCCGCTTTCACACGGTCCAGTAATGGGCCCCAACTGGACCGGCCTCAGCCCATTAGCGGGAATGCTCATATTCCATGGATCCCGTGGGGAGATCGATCAGGGTATCCCGCATGAGGGTTGTTACAACCACCTCTCCCCCCCCCCCCCACATCCGAATGATCCCCTCCAGTGGCCAACTTAGGGGGCCTTCTTCACCGCTTCATGGGTGGCTGTGCCTCTGCCAGTGGTGGGACCGGGTCGGGGTGGCGTGGTATTGAGTCGCCTTTTTCATGACGAGCGCCGGAGGGTCACTGCCGGGGGCTCCACTGCAGTTTTGTCGTGGTCCACCTGTGCGGACGCTTCCATGTCCCCGTCTGAGGCCAAGCCGCTGCCGTCCCATCGGCACGGACACTGGACCGTGCTGGGTTGTGCCCTTTGACTGTACAGTGGCACGAGGGGCGATGGAGGCACCTATGTGCCCAGCATGGTTTCTTCCGTTGCGGGTTCTATGTGTTTCCGCATGGTCTTCTCCAGCGTTCTGACCTTGTACAAAATGGGCCCTGTTCTCTCCAACACGGCCCCAGGGACATGCACTGCACCTCCAGGTTTAAAGCCGCTCCCAGGTGCCCGATAGTCATGGTACTTCTTTTTCCTGCTTTGTCCCTACTCACCTGCCTTTGAAATGTCTGGAGGCATCAGCACATTAATCGCTCCACTTGTGCTACCCCTGTTGTGATGTGAAGCATGGTGTGATAATGGAATAGGAACCTTGCCAGTAACGGGCCTGTGTGCTGTTTCCTTCCGCCTTGTTTGAATGTTTGAACCACCCGCTCCGTCAGATCATTCAAGGACGGGTGGATGGAGCAGTCCAGATGTGCCTTAGCCTACTGGCACACATAAATGATTGGAACTCCTCACAAGTGAACGGGGTCCCATTATCCGTGACCAATACCTCCGGTATCCCGTGGGTGCTAAATGATTGGCGTAATTTGTTCGCGATAGTCCTTGAGGTGGTGGTGGGCATTCGGTGCACGTCCAGCTGTTTGGAGTGGGCGCCTACGAGGACCAGCAATTTGGACCCATGAGTAGCCCGGTGAAGCCACCGTGCAATCGCACCCAGGGCCGCCTTGGCCATTCCCAGGCTTGGACCAGGGACCAATGGAGGGAGATTCCAGGCATGCCTGGCACTGCTTTAGTACTCAATGTCACTGTCAATTTCAGGCCATCACACCTAGCTCCTCACTAGCATTTTCACCTTCGAGGTGCCAGGATGTCCATTATGTAGGCCCTTGTAGGATCATCTCTTGACCTGGCCACAGGACAACCATGCAAGCTCCCTATAGGAGGATACCACCCTCCACAGTGAGTCACTGCTGCTTCGTGATGTAGGGCTGTAGAGTTGCCGGGAGGGCTTCCCTGTAACCCGCTGTGCCACGCCCTCATTATTGGCGGGAGAGGGTCAAATGCAGCGGGGGTCAATTGAGGGTGTCGGCGTTTACACCCGGGCGATGTTCAAATGTATACTCGAAAGCCTCTAATAACAAGGCCCGGCGCTGGATCCAGTTTGAGGCTATATGGGGAATCCCCTTGTCCTCCAAGAGAGCCAGCGGGGGCTTATGGTCCGTGATGATAACAGAGTGACGCCTGCACAATTTCTTTACCACATATATTCACTGCCAATTTTTCTTTCTCGATTTGGGTGGAGCGATGTTCCGCATTGGCCAGGGTACATGTGCTATAGGCATTCCATGTGCTATAGGAATTCCGTGCCGTCATCCCGACAATGGGTTAACACTGCGCCAATGACATGTGGAGAGGCGTTGCAAGTGAGGACGAGCGGCCTTGAAGGGTCAGAATATGTCAATTGCTGGGAAGATAGCAGCTGCCTCTTCACCCTGGTAAACGCTCCCTCTTGTGGCGCTCCCCATGCCCATCTTTGGTTCTTCTTCAGCAGCGCGGGAAGGGGTGCCAACGGAGTAACTAACTTCGGGATAAATTTCCCAGAATGTTTCCGAGCCTCAAAAATGACTTCAGTTTCGTCTTATTTTCTCCCTCTTATGGCCTGGACCTTCTCTTTTTTTAATAAATTTAGAGTACCCAATTATTTCTTTTCCAATTAAGGGGCAATTTAGCGTGGCCAATCCACCTAACCTGCACATCTTTGGGTTGTGGGGGTGAAACCCACGCAAACACGGGGAGAATGTGCAAACTCCACACAGACAGTGACCCAGAACCGGAATTCGAACCCGGGACCTCAGCGCCGCAGTCCCAGTGCTAACCACTGCGCCACATGCCGCCCCTTGGACCTTTTCTTGTACTGGATGCAAGCCATCGGTGTCCAAGCGATATCCCAGGTACGTGACTGCCTTTGCTTGGGAGAACCGCCCGAGGACCTCTTGTCCCATGTGTTCCCTCTCGGTGGCCCCCGAAATGAGCACACAGACCAGGTACATTGCCGCTATGGGGAGCCCCTAGGCGATGCCTTCCATTACCTATTGGAATACCGCACATGCGGATGAGATTCCGAAGGGGAGCTGAGCATACTTGTACAGGGTGGGTGTTGATGGTCATGTACTTCCGTGATGCCACTTCGAGCTCCAGTTGGAGATACGCATGGCCCGTGTCCAGTTTTGTGAACGATGGCCTCCAGCTAGCTTCGGGTACAGATCCTCTGCACGCAGCGTGGGATATCGGTTCAGGCGGGTGTAGTGATCTCTGTGTATGTTAATACATGATTAGTTAATGTGCAGTCAGTACAGACAGATGATCACTAGATGGCAACACTAACAGGAACTATATAAGGAGTTTCCCGCTCTTTCTGCAGGTTAGTGTGTGTGTGTAGTGCAGCTAGAGTAGAGACGTGACCAGCTTAGAGTGTAGTGTATTATCATAATTGCTAGTCAAAAAGGACCTGCAGGGATGGAACACACTCCCACTCTCCCTGGCGGGGAGAATGCAGATGATCAAAATGAACGTACTGCCCAGGTACCTCTTCCAACTAAGATCCATCCCGATCTATATACCCAAGGCCTTTTTCAACTTACTGGGCAAATTAATCATGGCGTTTGCATGAGGGGGGTGGGGGGGGGGTGAGGGGTGGGGGGGGGGGGGGGGGGGGGAGGTCGGGGGGGGGGGGGGGAAGAATGCTAGGATCCCAAAGAAGGTCCTACAAAAAACAAAGTCCAGGGAAGGGCGAGCCCTCCCAAACCTACAATACTACCACTGAGCGGCGACAGCCAAACGGGTAAGAGGATGGATTAAGGAGCCAGAAGCCAAGTGGGTGCGCACGGAGGAGGCCTCCTGCAGGGGGACCTCGCTCCGGGCCCTCGCCACGGGTGCACTGCCATCCCCACCCAGAAAACACTCCAGCAGCCCAGTGGTGGTAGCCATCCTCCAGACCTGGAACCAATTACGGCCGCAATTCAGCCTGACCGAAATGTCCGACAGATGGCTTCTTCAGCACATGGGAGCCATTCGCCCATCTGTTCCGGGACATGTTTGTGGCCAATGAACAAGCAGATAAGTAGTCAAGTAGCCAAGAGCCATGGGAAAGTAGCCAAAACGTGAGAAAAGAGAAGGAATGAGGGAAAGCCCCTGCAAGAGGGGGTAGCTAAACACAATAGAAAAGAAAGGGGAGCTGCGGGAGGGACGGGGGGGGGGGGGGGGGGGAGGAAGGAGGAAGGATAGGGGACAAAGAACAATAGAGGGGAACCAGAGGAGGGAGAAAGACGAGGGAACACAAACTGGAAAGGGAGCACGGGAAACGGCAACGACCATGATGAACACAGCAGGGCAACAGAGAGTGAGAAAGTACAGGAGGAAAAAACGAAGGCCGGCCGAAGTGGAGGCAAACGCACAACAACAACAGCGAAAACTGACTGGGCGAAGCAACCCCCTCCCTCCAGATCTATTATGTATGACTGGTGTTGTATGTCGATTTCGGCGGCGTGAGAGCAGCTGGTTAGTCAATTTCAGCGGGAGCATTGCGGAAGGAGGTTGCTGGGAGGTAAGTCAACCTTTAAAAGCACTTCTCTTTGCAGGGGCAGGCCAGTCGATTTCGGCGGGAGAACAGCTGGTTAGTCAATTTCAGCGGGAGCATTGCGGAAGGAGGTTGCTGGGAGGTAAGTCAACCTTTAAAAGCACTTCTCTTTGCAGGGGCAGGCCAGTCGATTTCGGCGGGAGAACAGCTGGTGAGTCAGTTTCAGCAGGAGCTGAGAATTTTTCTTTTTTTTTTAAAATTAGTTTTTTAGGCGGGATCAGGAAGTCGACCCGCGGACGTCTGGGAAGACCCTCACCAATAAATTCTGGTGGAGAGGAAACCCGAGACACTACACGTGTAGTGTCTCCCACCCGCCCTCCTCCTCTAACCTAATAATAAAACCCATTGGTCTGAGGTAAGTACCATATTTTTATTATATTATTATTATTTTTTATAAAAATTTAATTTAGTTGTTAGCCAGATCTTGGTAGAAAGTTAGAGGAATGGCAGGGAAGGGAGTGCAATGTTCCTCCTGCAGGATGTTTGAGGTGAGGGATGCAGTTAGTGTCCCTGCTGATTTTACCTGCAGGAAGTGCTGCCACCTCCAGCTCCTCCAAGACCGAGTTAGGGAACTGGAGCTGGAGTTGGAAGAACTTCGGATCATTCGGGAGGCAGAAGGGGTCATAGATAGCAGCTTCAGGGAATTAGTTACACCAAAGATTGGAGATAGGTGGGTAACTGTAAGAGGGACTGGGAAAAAACAGTCAGTGCAGGGATCCCCTGCGGTCGTTCCCCTGAGAAACAAGTATACCGCTTTGGATACTTGTGGGGGGGACGACTTACCAGGGGTAAGCCATGGGGTACGGGCCTCTGGCACGGAGTCTGTCCCTGTTGCTCAGAAGGGAAGGGGGGAGAGGAGCAGAGCATTAGTAATTGGGGACTCTATAGTCAGGGGCACAGATAGGAGATTTTGTGGGAGCGTGAGAGACTCACGTTTGGTATGTTGCCTCCCAGGTGCAAGGGTACGTGATGTCTCGGATCGTGTTTTCCGGGTCCTTAGGGGGGAGGGGGAGCAGCCCCAAGTCGTGGTCCACATTGGCACCAACGACATAGGTAGGAAAGGGGACAAGGATGTCAGGCAGGCTTTCAGGGAGCTAGGATGGAAGCTCAGAACTAGAACAAACAGAGTTGTTATCTCTGGGTTGTTGCCCGTGCCACGTGATAGTGAGATGAGGAATAGGGAGAGAGAGCATTTAAACACGTGGCTACAGGGATGGTGCAGGCGGGAGGGTTTCAGATTTTTGGATAACTGGGGCTCTTTCTGGGGAAGGTGGGACCTCTACAGACAGGATGGTCTACATCTGAACCTGAGGGGCACAAATATCCTGGGGGGGAGATTTGTTAGTGCTCTTTGGGGGGGTTTAAACTAATGCAGCAGGGGCATGGGAACCTGGATTGTAGTTTTAGGGTAAGGGAGAATGAGAGTATAGAGGTCAGGAGCACAGATTTGACGTCGCAGGAGGGGGCCAGCGTTCAGGTAGGTGGTTTGAAGTGTGTCTACTTCAATGCCAGGAGTATACGAAACAAGGTAGGGGAACTGGCAGCGTGGGTTGGTACCTGGGACTTCGATGTTGTGGCCATTTCGGAGACATGGATAGAGCAGGGACAGGAATGGATGTTGCAGGTTCCGGGGTTTAGGTGTTTTAGTAAGCTCAGAGAAGGAGGCAAAAGAGGGGGAGGTGTGGCGCTGCTAGTCAAGAGCAGTATTACGGTGGCGGAGAGGATGCTAGATGGGGACTCTTCTTCCGAGGTAGTATTGGCTGAAGTTAGAAACAGGAAAGGAGAGGTCACCCTGTTGGGAGTTTTTTATAGGCCTCCAAATAGTTCTAGGGATGTAGAGGAAAGGATGGCGAAGATGATTCTGGATATGAGCGAAAGTAACAGGGTAGTTATTATGGGAGACTTTAACTTTCCAAATATTGACTGGAAAATATATAGTTCGAGTACAATAGATGGGTCGTTTTTTGTACAGTGTGTGCAGGAGGGTTTCCTGAAACAATATGTTGACAGGCCAACAAGAGGCGAGGCCACGTTGGATTTGGTTTTGGGTAATGAACCAGGCCAGGTGTTGGATTTGGAGGTAGGAGAGCACTTTGGGGACAGTGACCACAATTCGGTGACGTTTACGTTAATGATGGAAAGGGATAAGTATACACCGCAGGGCAAGAGTTATAGCTGGGGGAAGGGCAATTATGATGCCATTAGACGTGACTTGGGGGGGATAAGGTGGAGAAGTAGGCTGCAAGTGTTGGGCACACTGGATAAGTGGGGCTTGTTCAAGGATCAGCTACTGCGTGTTCTTGATAAGTATGTACCGGTCAGACAGGGAGGAAGGCGTCGAGCGAGGGAACCGTGGTTTACCAGGGAAGTGGAATCTCTTGTTAAGAGGAAGAAGAAGGCCTATGTGAAGATGAAGTGTGAAGTTTCGGTTGGGGCGATGGATAGTTACAAGGTAGCGAGGAAGGATCTAAAGAGAGAGCTAAGACGAGCAAGGAGGGGACATGAGAAGTATTTGGCAGGAAGGATCAAGGAAAACCCAAAAGCTTTCTATAGGTATGTCAGGAATAAGCGAATGACTAGGGAAAGAGTAGGACCAGTCAAGGACAGGGATGGGAAATTGTGTGTGGAGTCTGAAGAGATAGGCGAGATACTAAATGAATATTTTTCGTCAGTATTCACTCAGGAAAAAGATAATGTTGTGGAGGAGAATGCTGAGCCCCAGGCTAATAGAATAGATGGCATTGAGGTACGTAGGGAAGAGGTGTTGGCAATTCTGGACAGGCTGAAAATAGATAAGTCCCCGGGACCTGATGGGATTTATCCTAGGATTCTATGGGAGGCCAGGGAAGAGATTGCTGGACCTTTGGCTTTGATTTTTATGTCATCATTGGCTACAGGAATAGTGCCAGAGGACTGGAGGACAGCAAATGTGGTCCCTTTGTTCAAAAAGGGGAGCAGAGACAACCCCGGCAACTATAGACCGGTGAGCCTCACGTCTGTAGTGGGTAAAGTCTTGGAGGGGATTATAAGGGACAAGATTTATAATCATCTAGATAGGAATAATATGATCAGGGATAGTCAGCATGGCTTTGTGAAGGGTAGGTCATGCCTCACAAACCTTATTGAGTTCTTTGAGAAGGTGACTGAACAGGTAGACGAGGGTAGAGCAGTTGATGTGGTGTATATGGATTTCAGCAAAGCGTTTGATAAGGTTCCCCACGGTAGGCTATTGCAAAAAATACGGAGGCTGGGGATTGAGGGTGATTTAGAGATGTGGATCAGAAATTGGCTAGCTGAAAGAAGACAGAGGGTGGTGGTTGATGGGAAATGTTCAGAATGGAGTACAGTCACAAGTGGAGTACCACAAGGATCTGTTCTGGGGCCGTTGCTGTTTGTCATTTTTATCAATGACCTAGAGGAAGGCGCAGAAGGGTGGGTGAGTAAATTTGCAGACGATACTAAAGTCGGTGGTGTTGTCGATAGTGTGGAAGGATGTAGCAGGTTACAGAGGGATATAGATAAGCTGCAGAGCTGGGCTGAGAGGTGGCAAATGGAGTTTAATGTAGAGAAGTGTGAGGTGATTCACTTTGGAAGGAATAACAGGAATGCGGAATATTTGGCTAATGGTAAAGTTCTTGAAAGTGTGGCTGAGCAGAGGGATCTAGGTGTCCATGTACATAGATCCCTGAAAGTTGCCACCCAGGTTGATAGGGTTGTGAAGAAGGCCTATGGAGTGTTGGCCTTTATTGGTAGAGGGATTGAGTTCCGGAGTCGGGAGGTCATGTTGCAGCTGTACAGAACTCTGGTACGGCCGCATTTGGAGTATTGCGTACAGTTCTGGTCACCGCATTATAGGAAGGACGTGGAGGCTTTGGAGCGGGTGCAGAGGAGATTTACCAGGATGTTGCCTGGTATGGAGGGAAAATCTTATGAGGAAAGGCTGACGGACTTGAGGTTGTTTTCGTTGGAGAGAAGAAGGTTAAGAGGAGACTTAATAGAGGCATACAAAATGATCAGGGGGTTGGATAGGGTGGACAGTGAGAGCCTTCTCCCGCGGATGGATATGGCTGGCACGAGGGGACATAACTTTAAACTGAGGGGTAATAGATATAGGACAGAGGTCAGAGGTAGGTTCTTTACGCAAAGAGTAGTGAGGCCGTGGAATGCCCTACCTGCTACAGTAGTGAGCTCGCCAACATTGAGGGCATTTAAAAGTTTATTGGATAAACATATGGATGATAATGGCATAGTGTAGGTTAGATGGCTTTTGTTTCGGTGCAACATCGTGGGCCGAAGGGCCTGTACTGCGCTGTATCGTTCTATGTTCTATGTACTCTCTTTGTTAAAAAAAACACACAGAAAGAAAGGGGGGGGGGCTTTCCCTCCCCTACCAAAGACAATGTAATTGTCTCGCCAGTACGACGACGTCAACAGGCCCCCAGGATCAGCGATCCTGCTCCTCACAGGGGGCCAACACGGCGCTGGAGCGACCCCCGCAGCTCCAGCTGCTGATACTGGCGTCAAACAGGCCCCGCGGGTCTGCGCATGCGCGCTCCAGCCGACGGGAATTCGCGCACGCGCTTTACGACCGGCGCGAACTTGCGCATGCGCGGCGCGGAGTGAAATGGGCCCCCGTCAGGAGAAGCCGGCCCGCCGATCGGCAGGCCCCGATCGCGGGCCAGGCCACGGTGGAGCCCCCCCCGCGGGGTCGGATCCCCCCCTCTACCCCACCAGGCCGCCAACCGCAGGCTGAACGCTGAGGTCCCGCCGGGCAGGACCACACGTGAACAGCGCCAACGGGACTTGGTAGCCACTCGGCCCAACCCGCGCGGAGAATCACCGGGGGGGGGGGGGGCACCACGCCGGCGCTAATGGCGCCGATTCTCCGGTGACCGGAGAATCAGCGGACCGGCGTCGGATTGGTGTCATGTGAATCGCGCGCCCCCCCCCCCGGCGATTCTCCGACCCGGCCCGGGGTCGGAGACTCCTGCCCACAGCGTTGTTATTTTTATCTTGGTTTTATTATCTTCACTTTTTTCTTCTTCTCTTCTTTGCGCGCAGCGGTAAATGTACGATGTGCGAAAAACCCAATGAAAAAAACATTTTTTTTAAACAAATCAAATTCTGTGGCTTAACACGAAGACTCTCCTGCCCCGGCAGCTCTTTCCTTCTTGCCCCACTCCGAGTCCGTGGATCCATCCACCAGCCACACCAGAGGAGTAAAACCTTCCCTGGGCGCTCCCGCACCGCTTGCTCTCAAATACCTCGCCCTCTGGGCGCGGAAAAGACCGAAAAAAATCCACCTTGAGCGGGAGCCACCAAATGTGGGACCGCTCATTCCATGGCCGCCACCAGGGGTCACCTTTGAGTAGATTTAAGGTGAGGGTGGTAAAGCAAGAGGTTATTGGGGTGGGGGTAAGTAAGCAGGAGGCATATTTGAGGTTCCAATCAGATCAGCCCCGATCTGATTAAATGGCGGAGAAGGCTCCTGTTCCTTATCTTTATGTCCACAAATCAATCATACCCAAAAGAAACTGCACTTCCTTTGAAACTCGCCCTTTAGTGCGCAAAGCCCCTGAGCCCCTCTGGGCAGGCAGTGACGCGCTGCTATTGTCACTGGGCTAATAACCCAGGGACCCAGGGTAAGGCCCTGGGGATCTGGGTTTGATCCCCACCAGGGCAGACGGTGGAATTTGAATTCAATTGTTGAATGTCTATTGTTGTAAAAACCCGTCTGGTTCACTAATGTCCCTTTAGGGAGGGAAATCTGCCGCCCTTACCCGGTCTGGCCTACATGTTATTGCAGACCCACACAGCAATGTGGCCGACTCTTCAGACATTTCCCTCTGAAATGGCCAGAGGCGATTGGCAATAAATGATAGCCCATCCAGCAATGCCCACGACCCATGAACGAATAAAATTAAAAATGACCCAAAGCAACGCCACCCAGTGAATTGTAACATACGGCATGCAGTACCCCACTGGCGGCATCTTCTGGTGACCGCTCCCCACCCAGGGGCAGGCTCTCTGGCGGTGGGAGGGGTGAGCCACACAAGGCGGCGTGGACAGGGGCGGGACTGGAAGATCCAGGCCTCAGTTTCGAGAACCCACCTACCATCTGACAGGAGGTTGGCACTCGACGACTGACTGACCAACGACCCGTTACAATCCCACCCATTGTTGTTTCTTTTTTGAGAAACCGTGGAGGTCAGTCACTGAACACATTCACAAGAATCTGCCAGTGCAAAGAACAAAATGTTTATTAAACAAGAAAAAAATGAATTCTATTACACCAGACAAAATGTTTGGTAAGGTTTCAATACAGGGCAGCACGGTGGCGCAGTGGTTAGCACTGCAGTCTCACAGCGCGAGGTCCCAGGTTCGATCCCGGCTCTGGGTCACTGTCCGTGTGGAGTTTGCACATTCTCCCCGTGTTTGCGTGGGTTTCACCCCCACAAACCAAAGACGTGCAGGGTAGGTGGATTGAACACGCTAAATTGCCCCTTAATTGGAAAAAATGAATTGGGCACTCTGTGGTATTATAGGTATTACGGTACCTGAGAGGCTGAAGTACCATTGGTAGAACCTGTGTGCTTGCTATTGGCTAGAGTATATAATAGCTCCGCCCTGATAGGCGGGGTATAAGAACCCGTGCCGCCCCAGCAGCCCTCATTCTGTACCTGAGCTGCTGGGGGAAACATCTAGCTTATTAAAGCCTTCAGTTGTACTACAACCTCGCTTTAGTGGCCATTGATCGTGCATCAATTTAATAAGCTAGATTTTTAAGAAGAAAGGATGGAGCTCCGAATCAAGCCGGAGTGTCTGCAACTTAGCCCCCACGCGGCGAACTCAGCGGCAATCTTTAAGCACTGGCTGGCGTGTTTTAAAGGATATCTCGAAACGGCAGAAAACGCACCCAAGGGAGAGCAGAAACTGCACGTCCTGCACTCAAGGGTGAGCCCGGAGATCTACACTCTCATCGAGGAAGCGGAAGACGTCGATGCAGCAATCGAGCTGCTAAAAGGACACTGTATTCGCCCGGTATACCAGGTCTATGCCCGGCATCTGCTTGCAACCAGGTGGCAAATCCCTGGGAAACGTTGGAGGAATTCTACCGCGCACTCCTGGTGCTGGGCAGAAGCTGCGACTGCAGCCGGGTGCCACGCTTGAGGGATGGGCGCCGCCATTTTGTGCACCCCCGGCCATGTGCGACCAATGGGAGACGCCATCTTGGATGGGCCCCCAGGACCGCAGCTCGGCCGACCACACACTGCCTGAACAGAATTCTCAACTGCTGCGATTAGCCTCGCTGACTCTGGATCAATCTCAACCTCGAACACTCTCAACCGCTACGACGACCGTTTTCATCAACGGGCACGAGACGTCCTGCCTAATCGACTCTGGGAGCGCGTAGAGCTTCATACACCCCGACACGGTAAGGTGCTGTTCCATCCTCATCCACCCTGTTAATCAAAAAATCTCCTGGCCTCCAGTTCCCACTCAGTGGAGATAAAGGGGTGTTGTTTAGCAAACCTCACAGTCCAGGGAAGGGAGTTCAAAAATTTCCGTCTCTACGTCCTTCCCCACCTCTGCGCGGCTACACTCCTGGGTTTAGACTTCCAGTGTAACCTTCAAAGTCTGACCTTCCAATTCAGTGGCCCTATACCCCCCCTTACTGTCTGCGGCCTCACGACCCTTAAGGTCGACCAGCCTTCCCTGTTTGCGAACCTCACCCCGGATTGTAAACCCGTCGCCACCAGGAGCAGACACTACAGTGCCCAGGACCGGATCTTTATTAGATCAGAGGTCCAAAGGCTCCTGAGGGAAGGAGTCATTGAAGTCAGTAACAGTCCCTGGAGAGCCCAAGTAGTGGTGGTAAAGACCGGGGAGAAGCATAGGATGGTCATCGACTACAGTCAGACCATCAACAGGTTTACGCACTGGACGCGTACCCCCTCCCCCGCATATCCGACCTGGTAAACAGGATTGCGCATTATAAGGTCTTCTCCACGGTGAATCTCAGGTCTGCCTACCTCCAGCTCCCCATCTGCACTAGTGACTGCAAATACACTGCCTTCGAGGCAGACGGGCGGCTCTATCACTTCTTAAGGGTTCCCTTCGGTGTCACTAACGGGGTCTCGGTCTGCCAGCGCGAGATGGACCGAATGGTCGACCAGTACGGTTTACGGGCAACGTTCCCGTATCTCGATAATGTCACCATCTGCGGCCACGACCAGCAGGACCACGACACCAACCTCCGAAAATTCCTCCAGACCACAAAGATCCTTAACCTAACGTATAACAAGGATAAATGCATGTTTAGCACCGACCGTCTAGCCATTCTCGGCTACATAGTGCGAAATGGAGTTATAGGCCCCGACCCTGATCGCATGCGCCCCCTTACGGAGTTCCCCCTCCCTCACTGCTCTAAGGCCCTGAAGCGCAGACTAGGGTTTTTTAGCAACTACGCCAAGTGGGTCCCCAACTACACGGACAAGGCCCGCCCCCTGATCCAAACCACAGTTTTTCCCATGTTGATAGAGGCCCGCCAGGCCTTCAGCCGCATCAAAGCAGACATTGCAAAGGCCACGATGCACGCCATCGACAAATCCCTCCCCTTCCAGGTCGAGAGCGATGCGTCCGATGTAGCTCTGGCCGCAACCCTCAACCAAGCAGGCAGACCCGTGGCCTTCTTCTCCCGCACCCTCCATACTTCCGAAATCCGCCACTCAGTCGAAAAGGAGACCCAGGCCATAGTAGAAGATGTGCGACATTGGAGGCATTACCTGGCCGGCAGGAGACTCACTCTCCTCACGGACCAACGGTCGGTGGCTTTCATGTTCGATAATGCACAGCGGGGCAAGATAAAAAACGACAAGATCTTGAGGTGGAGGATTGAACTCTCCACCTACAACTACAAGATCTTGTAATCGTCCCAGGAAGCTAAATGAGCCTGACGCCCTGTCCCGCGGCACATGTGCCACCGCACAAGTGGACCGCCTCCGAGCCCTCCACGAGGACCTCTGCCACCTGGAGGTCACTCGCTTTTTCCATTTCGTCAAGACCTGCAACCTGCCCTATTCCATCGAGGAGTTTAGGACTGCCACCAGGGACTGCCAAATCTGCGCGGAGTGCAAGCCGCACTTCTACCGGCCAGAGAAAGCGCACCTGATAAAGGCCCCGTCCCTTTGAACGCCTCAGCATGGCCTTCAAAGGCCCCCTCCCCTCCACCGACCGCATCACGTACTTCCTGAACGTGATTGACGAGTACTCTCGGTTCCCATTCGCCATCCCCTGCCCCGACATGACTGCAACCACCGTCATCAAGGCCCTCCATAGCATCTTTGCACTGTTCGGGTTCCCCGCTTACATACACAGTGATAGGGGGTCCTCCTTTATGAGCGACGAACTGCGTCAATTCCTGCTCAGCAAGGGCATCGCCTCGAGCAGGACGACCAGTTACAACCCCCGGGGTAACGGACAGGTAGAGAGGGAGAACGGAACGGTCTGGAAGACCGTCCTACTGGCCCTACGGTCCGGGAACCTCCCAGTCTCCCGCTGGCAAGAAGTCCTCCCGGATGCCCTCCACTCCATCACTACTTTGTACAACCACCAATCAGACACCTCACGAACGTCTCCTTGTCTTCCCTAGGAAGTCCTCCTCCGGGACCTCGCTCCCAACCTGGCTGGCAGCACCCGGACCCATCCTGCTCCGAAAACACGTGCGGGTGCACAAGTCGGACCCGTTGGTCGAGAGGGTCCATCTGCTCCATGCTAACCCCCAGTACGCCTACATGGCGTACCCCGACGGCCGACAAGATACGGTCTCCCTACGGGACCTGGCGACCGCCGGAACTCCACCCACATTCCAGCCACCAGTCCCACCCTCCCCTCCACCGCAGCACCTTACAGGAGGATCGGTCCTCCCGCCGCCCCTGCCTAGGCCCCCCCACCCACCGACGCCCCCCGCAGGAGTTCCCTCCCCAGGTCAGCCGTTTTCCCCACCAGCGCCGTCAAGGGGTGACGAAGCTGCCATGGAGATCAAAGCCACACTCCTGGAGTCACAGACGCCCGAGCCTAACCGGAGTCACCACCGAAGCTCCAACGATCACAGAGGACGACCAGGGCCCCCGATCGACTGATTGCTTCATTTTAACCGTAATCTGTAAATATAAAACACCAAATGTACATAGCTATCAGAATTGTAAATAGTTACTAAACACTGTACGGAGGTATTACGGTACCTCCATAACTAATTATACCATGTTGTTATGTTTTGTAGTTGCTGGCCACCACCCCCGCCGGACATTTTTTAACAGGGGGTGAATGTGGTATTATAGGTATTAAGGTACCTGAGAGGCTGAAGTACCATTGGTAGAACCTATATGCTTGCTATTGGCTAGAGAGTATAATAGCTCTGCCCCGGTAGGCGGGGTATAAGAACCCGTGCCACCCCAGCAGCCCCCATTCTGTACCTGAGCTGCTGGGGGAAACATCTTTCTTATTAAAGCCTTCAGTTGGACTACAACCTCGCTTTAGTGGTCATTGATCGTGCATCACACTCTAAAATTATTTTTTTTAAAAACAAAGATTTCAATACAAACATTGCACAAAATAGATTCAAACTCGCATTATTCCTTTTATCCCAGCAATACTCTTACAGACACAAAACCCCAGTGAAGATTTACCACTATCTCAGCATCAGTTACAAACGGTTTGCTGTCGGCCCATTTCTGAGCTTCTTGATGCTCTCCCCCCCCCCCCAGCTAATACCTTGCCCCAAGGCACCTAAACACTCAACCAAAACTCACTATTCATTAGGTGTTAAATAGCGTGGGGAAGGGGGGGGGGGACATTACAATCAGACTAACCATGATCTTAGTGAATGGTGGAGGCTCGAGGTGTCGAGTGGCCGACTACCGCTCCTAATTCACCTGTATGAATATCCAGGGACATGAGTCCCTCCGGGATCTTGCCCATTCCGAGCCAGACGAGATGTTGCAGTGGGGCGGACGGGGCCTGGGATGGGAAGCCCTTGCCCCAAATTGAGGCTCTTAAGAGGCCATTCCCATTTTCCAGACCTTGGCCCATAGGCCGGGAGGTTGAGGCAGCGCAAGCGAATATCTAAGTGCTTCTTAGACGTGATGAGAGTTTCTGTCTCACCCACCCTTTCAAGGCAGTGGAACCGGAGGCTGCTATGGGCGTTCCCTCGCTTCGATGATGGGGATGAAATCCCTCCAGTGAGTGCCCACGGGTACGCCAGAGAGACATCTGGTTACGGAAGGGTCCCGGTTCCTTCCTTGCCAGCTTTCAAGTTTTCCTGTAGACGGTTATGAACACTCGAATTAGGAGCAGAGGAGTAGGCCGTTCAGCCCCTCGAGCCTGTCCCTCAGAGCGGGTGGGGAAATGGGATCATGTGTATTAAACAGTGAATGGTCCCCTCCAGTTCCTATTTCTTTATATACGTTCATTATTTTTATTTAAATTTAGAGCATGTTTTCCAATCAAGGGGCAATTTAGCGTGGCCAATCCACCTAGCCTGCACATCTTTGGGTTGTGGGGGCGGGGGGGGGCGAAACCCACGCAAACACGGGGAGAATGTGCAAACTCCACACAGACAGTGACCCAGAGCCGGGATCGAACCCGGGACCTCGGCGCCGTGCTGCCCTTTTTATTCGTTCATGGGATGTGGCATCGCTGGGCCAGCATTTATTGTCCATCCCTGAGGGCAATTAAGAGTCAACCACATTGCTGTGGGTCTGGAGTCACACGTAGGCCAGACCAGGTAAGGACGGCAGATTTCCTTCCCTAAAGAACACTAGGGAACCAGATGCATTTTTACGACAATCGACAGTGGTTTCATGGTCATCAATTCAAACTTCGCCATCTGCCAAGGCGGGATTCGAACCCAGGTCCCCAGAGCATGACTTTGGGTCTCTGGATTACTAGTGACAATACCACTACTCCACTGCCTCCCCGGCACTGTTCCTTATGTTTGTTTACTTGTTCCTGAATTGTTTTTTAGCCGTGCTCTACCGATTCTTGCATTGAGCTTTTCTGTCTGCGAGTCCCTAAATATTAATGGATAAGTGAACCACCAGCACTTGGAGAGGACCAATTTTGCAGTGTTATGGGGGAGAAAGGCCAGCGGTTATAGATTCATAGACATTTACAGCGCAAACAGGCCATTCGGCCCATCGTGTCGACAAAGACCTGACTACGCTAAACCCATTTTCCAGCACTTCGCCCACAGCCCTGGAGGTTTGGGCCGCGCAAGTGACTATCTAAATACTTCCGAAATGGTACGCAAGTTTCTGACTCACTCAGACTTTCAGGCAGCGAGTTCCAGACTCCCACCACCCTCTGGGTGTCTCGTCAATTCCCCTCAATTCCTGTGAAAAGACTTTCCCCCCCTTTATCTAAGGAAAGACATACTGGCAATTGAAGGCAGTCCAGAGAAGGTTCACTGGGTTGATCTCCTTGTGCTGCCATGCAAGAAGAATTCATGGGACATTGGTACAAGTAATGGGGCAGAGGGGACCTGTTCCAAAGGGATGGCCTTCATCTGAATCATGCTGGGACCAGAGTCCCAGCGAGTCGGATAACTAGCGCTGTAGATGGGCAGCAGGGCAGCACAGTGGTTAGCACTGTTGCTTCACAGCGCCAAGGTCCCGGGTTCGATACCCGGCTTGGGTCACTGTCTGTGCGGAGTCTGCACGTTCTCCCCCGTGTCTACGTGGGTTTCCTCTGGGCGCTGCGCTATCCTCCCACAAGTCCCTGGGTGAATTGGAAATTCTGAATTCTCCCTCTGTGTACCCGAACAGGCGCCGGAATGTGGCGACTCGGGGATTTTCACAGTAACTTCATTGCGGTGTTAATGTGACAATAAAGATTATTATTAAATGGGGGGGGGGGGGGGGGTCAGATGTAGGGGAAGCTAGAAAATCAAATTTAAAGGCAGACGTAAGAGTGCAGGTTGGCAATGTGGTGGATGGTTACCAGAAAATAAAAGTTTTTTAAAAAAAAATTTTTAGTGGACCCAATTAATTTTTCCAATTAAGGGACAATTTAGCGTGGCCAATCCACCTACCCTGCACATCTTCGGGCGAAACCCATGCAAACACGGGGAGAATGTGCAAACTCCACACAGACAGTGACCCAGAGCTGGGATCGAACCTGGGACCTCGCTGCCGTGAGGCAGCAGGGCTACCCACTGCCACTGTGCTGCCCACCAGAAAATAAAAGTGAGGGACAGAGCAGGTGACTGTCTTTATGCACCAAGGAATTATAGAAGAGTAGGGAAATCTAACAGTGAACAAATTTAAAAGCTTTGTATCTAAATGCAAGAAGCATTCGTAACAAACTTAATGAGCTAACAGCACAAAAAGAAACAAAAGGTAATGACTTGGTGGGGGTTACTGAAACGTGGTTACAAGGAGTAACAGGTCTGGGAATTGAATATCCAAGGGTACGCAGTATTTCAGAAAGATAGGGTGAAAGGAAAAAGAGGTGGCGCAGCCCTGCTGGTGAGGGATGGGATCAGTGCTGGAATGGGAAAGATATATGAACTGGAGATCAATATGTGGAATTAGTCTGGGTAGAAATAAGAAATAGCAAAGGGTAGAAGTCTTTGGTAGGAGTAATCTATAGGTCCCCAAACAGTAGTTCTGCAGTGGGGCACAGTATAAACCAGGAAATACTGGGGGCTTGCAAGAAAGGTACAGCAATAATCATGGGTGATTTTAATATGTACATAGACTGGAGGAATCAAATTGGCATTGGGTAGCCTGGAGCCAGAGTTCATTGAATTTATTCGAGATTGTTTCCGGGAACAGTGGGCGGAATTCTCCCCCCCGCACGCCGGACGGGAGGATCGCGGGGGGCGCCGTGCGTGTCCCGCCACGAAGCCCCGACACCCGCACGCGATTCACCGCCCCCCCCCCCAAACCGGCGCGGCGAGAATCACGGCTGGCCGCTGGGAGTATCGCCGCTCGCCGTTTATAATGGGTGAGCGCCGATTCTCCGGCCCGGATGGGCCGAGCGGCCTGCCCAGCACGACGGGTTGCCGCCGGCGCCATCCACACCTGGTCGCTGCCGGCGGGAACAGCGCGGGAACGCTGGGGGGGGCGGCCTGTGGGGGGGATAAGGGGGATTCCTGCACCGGGGGGGGGGCCTCAAAAGGGGTCTGGCCTGCGATCGGGGCCCACCGATCGGAGGGCCGGCCTCTCTGAATGAGGACCTCCTTTCCTCCGCCGCCCCGCAAGATCCATCCGACATCTTCTGCTAGACGTTTTAGTTGCTGTGAATTGAAGAGTCTAAAGTTCTTGTTTCCTTTTCACCAAACACCATTTATTTCACTTCACAGCCTCTGCACAAAAGTCTTAACAACACACCACCTGACAGAGGCCACCTGAAGGCCCTTTACATATCAGTGTCAATTAATGGATACTTAACATAAATGAGACAACTAATTGCAATGTCTCTTAACCTATTACTTAACATCTTCTTGCGGGGCGGCCGCGGGGAGGACGGCAACGCGCATGCGCGGGTGACGTCATTTACACGGCGCCGACCACGTCATTTACGCGGCGCCACTTTTGCGCGGCACCAAGGCCCAGCGCGTGTAAATGATGCGGCAATGCTCCTAACCCCCCCCGGGGGCGGGAGAATAGGGGTCTGGGAGCGGCCTCCGACGCCGGAGTGAAACACTCCGGTTTTCACTCTGGCGTCGGGACTTAGTCTCCCGATGGGAGAATTGAGCCCAGTATGTTTGGGAAGCAACCAGGGAGGAGGCCACTCTGGATTTTGTAATGAGGCGGGATTAATCAATGGTCTCATAGTTAAGGATCCATGGGGGCAGCACGGTGGCGCAGTGGGTTAGCACTGCTGCCTGTGGCGCTGAGGCCCCGGGTTCGATCCCGGCTCTGGGTCACTGTCCGTGTGGAGTTTGCACATTCTCCCCGTGTCTGCGTGGGTTTCGCCCCCACAACCCAAAGATGTGCAGGGTAGGTGGATTGGCCACACTAAATTGCCCCTTAATTGGAAAAGAAAATGAATTGGGTACTCTAAATTTACAAAAGGAAAAGTTCAGGATCCACGAGGGAGTAGTGACCGTAGTATGGTAGAATTCCAGATTCAGTTTGGGGGGGAGAAAGTGCAGTCCCACACGAGCGTTCTGGAATTGAACAAAGGAAATGACACAGGCTTGAGGACAGATTGGGCCCGTAGAGATTGGGCAGGAAGGCGAAAAGGCAGGACAGCTGATGGGCAGCGGCAGTTGTTTAAGGAGATACTCAATTTCTCACAACTAAAATATCTCCCAGTGAGGAAGAAAGATGGGAAGAGGGGAAACAAACACCCATAGCTAAACAATGAGGTCAAGGACAACATAGAGACCAAAACTAAGGTGCATCATATTGCAAAGGCCAGTGGCAGGCTGGAAGATTGGGAAACCTTCAAACATAAACAAAGGGATACTATAAAATTAATAAAAAAAGCTAAGGTGAATTACAAAAAATAACTATCACAGAATAGCAAAAAGGATAGCAAAAGCTTTGACAGGTACATAAAAGGGAAAAGAGTCACTAAGATAAATGTTGGGCCCTTGGAAGATGAATAGTGGGGAATACAGGAGGGGGATTCAGGACAGGGTAGTTGCTAGAGGGTGGGTAGGGGAGGGGAGTGTCTCGGACATCTATAAGGAGCTTATGGGGTCGGAGGAGACGCAGAACGAGGAGCTGAAGCGCAAGTGGGAGGAGGAGCTGGGAGGAGAGACAGTGGATGGTCTATGGGCAGACGCATTGAGTAGAGCCAACGCGTCCGCAACATGTGCCAGGCTCAGCCTGATACAATTTAAGGTTGTGCACCGGGCTCACATGACAGTGGCCCGGATGAGCAGATTCTTTGTGGTGGAAGACAGGTGCACAAAATGCGTGGGAGGACCAGCGAACCATATCCACATGTTCTGGGCATGTCCGAAGCTTAGGGGATTTTGGCAGGGGTTTGCCGATGCCATGCCCACGGTGTTGAAAACATGGGTGGTGCTGAGTCCAGAGGTGGCGATTTTTGGGGTGTCAGAGGATCCGGGAATCCAGGAGGAGAAAGAGGCAGACGTTCTGGCCTTTGCCTCCCTGGTAGCCCGGAGACGGACACTATTGGCATGGAGGGACTCAAAGCCCCCGAAGTCGGAGACCTGGCTATCGGACATGGCAAGCTTTCTCTGTATGCAGAAAATTAAGTTTGCTTGAGAGGTTCACTGTTAGGGTTCACCCGGAGGTGGCACCCGTTCATCAACTTCTTTGTGGAATATTAATCGTCAGCAGATGAGGTGGGGGTGGGGGGGGGGGGGGGGGGAGTAGTTTAGGTGAGAGTAGGGGGGTAATAAGGGTGGGACCTGTACGAAAGGTAAATGGCTTTTGCACTGTGTTTATGGTTTCATGTATATTGTTTATTTTGTTGTTACTGTACCAAAAATACCTCAATAAAATGTTTATTAAAAAAACAAAATAGTGGGGAACACAGAAGTGGCAGAAATGTTAAATCAATACTTTGCCTCAGTTTTCACGGTGGAGGCACGGTTTTCACTAGTACAATTCCTATAAGAACGGACAATTCAGAGGTAATAGAAAGGGTGGGACTTCGAACAATCAGCATCAACAGGGAAACGGTACTCAATAAACTCTGGGATTGAGGGCAGACAAGTCCCCTGGGCCTGAAGGCCTATATCCTAGGGTGTCAAAGGAAGTGGCAGGGGAGATAGTGGATCCATTGGTTATAATATTCCAAAATTCCCTGGACACGGGAAAGGTTCCTGTGGATTGGGAATATGATAGTGTAACGCCCCTATTCAAAAAGGGAGAGAGGCAGAATTTGTGGGAAATTACAGATCAGTTAGTTTAACATCTATTGTTGGAAAATTGTTAGAATCCATTATTAAGGAAGTAGTATCAGGACATTTGGAAAGTCAGAACGCAATCCATCAGAGTCAGCATGGTCTTATGAAGGGTAAATAGTGATTGATTAACTTGCTAGAGTTCTTTGAAGATGTAACAAGCCAAGTGGATAATGGGGATCATGTAGATGTAGTATATCTGGACTTCCGGAAGGCTTTGATAAGCTGCCGCACAGAAGGTTAATACACAAGGTTAGATCCATGGGGTTAGGGGTGATTTATTCACTTGGATAGAAGACTGGCTGACGGACAGAAGGCAGAGAGTCGGGATAAATGGGTCTTTTTCTGGATGGCAAGATGTAACTAGTGGGGGGCCACAGGGTTCAGTCCTTGGTCCCCAGCTATTTACAATCTATATTAACGACTTAGATACAGGGATAGAAGGTTCTGTAGCCAAATTTGCAGATGACACAAAAATAGGAGGGACAGTAAGTTGCAACGAGGGAATAAGAACCTTACAAATGGATATAGATAGATTAGGAGAGTGGGCCAAAATGTGGCAGAAGGAGTTTAACGTGGATAAGTGTGAGGTTTGGTCGGAATAATGGAAAGGCAACTTATTATCTAACTGGGGAGAGATTGTGGGGATTCCGGTGCAGAGGGATCTGGGAGTCTGAGTGCATGAGTCACAGAAAATGAGGATGCAGGTGCAGCAGATAATATAGAAAGCAAATGGCATGTTGACATTTATAGCTAAAGGAATTGAGTGTAAAGGTAAGGAAGTATAGTTGCAACTGACTGTACAAGGTATTGTTGAGACTGCACCTGGAGTATTGTGCACAGTTTTGGGCCCCTTATTTGAGGAAAGATGTAGTGACATTGGAGGAGGTTCACCAGATTGATTCCAGAGATGAGGGGTTTGTCATATGAGAAGCGATTGAACAGTTTAGGCCTATACTCGCTGGAGTTTAGAAGAATGAGGGGAGATCTAATTGAGGTATACAAGATGCTAAAAGGTCTGGATAAATTAGACGTGGAGCTGATGCGTCCTCTTGTGGGACATTCTGAAATGAGAGGTCATAATCTTAGAATGAGAAGCAGCAAATTTAAAACAGAGATGAGGAGAAGCTACTTCTCCCAAAGGGTCGTGAATCTGTGGAGTTCGCTACCCCAGAGTGCGGTGCATGCTGGGACAGTGGAAAATTTAAGGAGGAGTTGGACAGATTTTGAATTGGTAATGGGTTGAAGGGTTATGGAGAACGGGCAGGATGGTGGAGTTGAGGCCAGGATGGCATCAGCCGTGATCACATTGCGGGTGTTAGGCTCGGGAGGCTAAATTGCCTACTCCCGCTCCTAGGTCATTTTGTAGGCACTTAAAATGGCCAACTCCCGATTTAAAATGGCGAACAGCAAAGGCTGATGGGAAAGTCAGCCAGCAAGACAAAAACAAGCAGCTGCAGGTTGGCTGTGTATTTACCTCTGGAAAGGCCAGACACTATCGATACCAGCAACCATCAGCATAACAAAACACCAGCCATCTGCATACTAATGAGCAATCCCCGGGAACAATAAGCAACATTTAGACACACAAAGCAAAACCAGACTCTTCGGCGCCAACAGGAGCCGACACAAAAGCAGGTGAACGAGCACCTCAAGACCGCCCATCGATCAGGGAACTGCTCCAGCATTGGAGAAAATCGAACCAAGCGATTGGGACAAAGTCCAATCACTTGGAACCAGGCACAGGGTCCGCCCCGAAAGGCGGGAAGCCCCTGGGGACTATAAGAATTGAGCCCCAAGTTCAAATCGCTCTCTTCTCTTCCTCTCCGCCTCTTCGAGTTCTTCGTCCTGCCCGGGTCACCCAGAAACAACGAACCAACATTGACCGTGACCGGAGCAGTGAAGATCGAATCGTAAGTTTAATTCAACACTCGCTACGAGATAGGCGCTCCTAGCTACCAATCTGTACCAACTTCGAATCCCGCAGGCTCAGAACCCGAACGAAAGGCCATTCGTTTCCCTGACCTGGTGGGCCAGTTCCAAGTTAAGTATAGGCCTGTTAGTTGTAGAAGTAGCTTAGACGTAGAATTTATGCATGAGTAGCGATTACTGTGTATAATAAATGTGCTTTGATTTAAACCTTACTAAGCGGTGTGTTGGATTATTGATCATTACTCGGACTTGAACCACGTGGCGGTATCATAAAGATACCTGGCGACTCAAGAGCAAAGGTAATAAAACAGAGCAATTGAACTAAGGCAAAGTTAGCAACATTATTTGGCGACACCCTGACGGGACCCGATCTAGAAGTGGAAAACCACTCCGGGAGAACCCAAGAATTTGAATTAGAGATCCAATTGGAAACAGAAAACCACAAGTGTTCAAGCAGTTCTGATCAATACTCATAATTCGGAAGTGTGTTAAATGCATGCGTAACTAACAGGGCGATAAGGTAAAACTGATAGATTTTTTGTTGCGACAAAAGTGTCGGAAGTTTGTATTTCGGAAAGTAGCGAAAGCCGTACCCATATTTACAGCACCGCCTTAATACCCCTGTCCCAAATTTGAAGAGCAGCATTCGGATTAAAACCCCTGTCCCCAAATTTGAAGAGCAGCATTCGGATTGGAAAGGTGGCAATGCAGGCAATGCAACGCCTAATGAACCCAGAGGAATGTGCGGTCGCAGCGACCAGCAGCAGTAGAGTGGGACAATGTCCCATTTGGGAGGAAGAGATCAGGAAATATCTCAAAGGGAAAGGATGGCCCCTTTGGAATGAATTCTGTGACAACGAGGAATCAGGTCCCGGGAGTATAGGGCATACTTGGTGGGAGCACCTGAGCGAGATCCACAAAAATAGCTTAGGGAAAGCTCGCAAGCCGATGGCAATCGTGTCCTGCTTGGCACAATTGCGAGGCACAGAGGAGGTCGTTAGGACACTCCGGAAAGAAGTTGAGGGCATACATCGAATGGAGTAAGCGAGGTAGAAAAGGAGAATTTGGAATTGAGAAGGAAGTTGGCAGCAAAAGATGTAGAGGTGGAGGATGCCAAAAGGGCACACCAGTCTTGTCTGGCGCACGTAAGCAGCTTCCAGTCTCAATATGAAAAGGCCTATCAGGACACGCAACGTGAAGAAACGGAAAAACAGGTAGAGACATTACAGAAACAGTGTAGTGACCTAAAGGCAGCATTAAGATCACTCCATGCTGCCACCACAGAACAAAGACAAAGCACGCTAGATCACGCAAAGTGCCGGAATAAGATTGCAGAGCTGCAATCGCTGCTTTCAGTCCAGAAAGGTTTCCAGGAAACCTTTGGAGACAAATTAGATCAGGAAGACGGCCCTATTTGGGAAGAATTGAACGAAACAGCGCAGAGATATGTTCAGGGAACATGTGCACAGGGAAAGCCACAAAAAAGGAAAGCGCCCCAACCCCCCAACACAGCAGATAGTTCAAGCTCCAATGAACCCAGTAACCACCCACCGCACAGCCACATCGGACGATGCGGAATTTCTATATTCCACCCCCTTAACAGTGACCCAATTACGGGACGCGTGCGATAAGGTCACACCGTTCCTCCCCACCTCAGACCCCCACCATTTCCTTGCCACAGTTAAGCATCAGGCGACCATGTGCGGCCTGGATGAGAGAGAGCATGTAAAGCTCACGGTTTTAAGTTTAGACCCTTCAGTAGCAGCAGCCCTTCCCGACCCACAGAATGTAGGAGGAGGCACCCTTGCAGAAATGCATACCGCGATCCTGGATGCGATCGGGTATAACCGGGAGATGGCCTCAACAAATGTAGGCAAAAGAAATCCGAGCACCCCACAGCGTTTGCTGGACGCCTGTGGATCCACTTTGCAGCAGTCTTTGGAGACTTAGACCACGCCCATTTGTCCCCAGACAACATGGCCAAATGGACCCGCACCCTTATCTCCCATGCCACAGAAACAGGACAGAAAGCTTGCAAGGGTTATGATCCCTCAGAGGAGGCCCATAACGAGAAGTGGGTAGTGAAAAGATTGTCCCGCGCTTGGGAGCAATCTATACAGAGCAAACCCGCTGTTAAGAATACCGAGGAAAAGCAGGCCGACGCAGATATGCAGGCAGTAAAAACAACACACCACGACCCCGCATGGGTGAATGAGGGAAAGAACAGCCCCCCACCCAAGTCACAGGAGTGTTACAACTGCGGACAGTTGGGACACTTCGCAAGGGAATGCAATGCCCCTAAAAAGCCACCGAGAGCCCAGCAGATGGGCACTCTGAATAAGAATAGGACAGAGCCCATTCATAGCGTTAGCGCCCGTTCAGATCAGACGGACTTGACCGGAACGAACTGACGATGTACGGGCTCCCCCAGTTGGGTCTGCGACACCCTTTGGGATAGGTCCGGACGACCGGTAGTTGCAGCAATAATTCGGGGACAGCCCATCGAATTTCTCTGGGACACAGGTGGGTCCCGCAGCACAATAAATTCCTCCACCATGTTCCAAAGAGACACGTGGCCCACTACAGCCACCATCACCCTCAGCGGCTTTACAGACCACTCACAGCAGGGACACATCACAGCCCCAGTACCCATTCAAATTGGTACCATCACCACCAAGCACCCCGTAGTTTTAGTTGACCTGCCCCACACAGCAGAACACATTCTGGGAATCGATTTAATGAATTCCCATAATCTTTCATTCGATCCAGTCAACCAGTGTGTCTGGAAGATGGCAAAATCCATAAGAGCCCCCGCAATGCTCAACAAAGGAGAGTACGTGAATAAAATTGGCGCCGTAGGCAAATTCTGGTTCAACCCGCCCACACTTAGCACAGACAAGCAGGTTAGGGCAGTTCTGCAAAAGAACAGGGCAGCATTCGCGACCCACAAGCACGACTGTGGACGGATGACTGGCTCCGTACAAATAACAGGACCTGACCCTAGACCCCCAAAACAGTATGGATTTCCCCAAGAGGCAGAGGGAGAAATCTCCAAGGTAATAGAAAGCTTATTAGATCAGGGCGTACTTAGATCAGTAGCCTCCACTAATAATGCCCCGATTTGGCCAGTGAGAAAGCCCGATGGATCATAGCGACTGACCATCGATTACCGGGAACTCAACAAAATCACCCCCGCAGCAGCCCCCACGGTAGCCACAAGTCCCGAGACCATGCTCAAGCAGGGACTCAATTCCCGATTCTTTACGGTTTTGGACGTCAGTAATGGATTCTGGTCCATTCCATTGGCAAAGGCGTGCCAGTACAAATTTGCCTTCACTTTTAAAGCACAGCAGTACACGTGGACATGCCTTCCACGAGGATTCCACAACTCCCCCTCCATTTTCCACCGACAGCTGGCAAATGGTTTAGCCAAATTCTCTCGCCCCGAATGTCTGGTCCAGTACATAGACGACCTACTACTGCAGACAGACACCAAGGAAGAGCACATTGAGCTTCTGTCCGAACTCCTGGAACTCTTACACTCAATCGGTTATAAAGTCAACCCCAAAAAGGCCCAGATTTTGGAAGAAAAGGTGATATATTTGGGAACAATTATCACACATGGTAAACGCGAGATCGAGCATAAAAGGATTGACTCAATTGCTAAATTGCCCCTTCCCCAGAACGTTTCAGCCCTCCGGTCGTTTTTAGGACTGGTTGGCTACTGCCGAAACCACATTGACAGTTTCGCCAGCAAGGCAGCGCCCCTCTCAGACCTCCTAAAGAAAGGAGCCCCCTGGGAATGGCTTCCACAGCATACGGATGCTGTGGACTCTTTAAAACAGGCACTCATAGCAGCCCCCGCACTACAAGTTCCAGACCCGCTTTCCCCTTACGCCATAGAGGTAGCGACCACAGACCACACCCTTTCGGCCGTGCTCCTCCAGGAACGGCACAACCAGTTAAGGCCCGTAGCTTACGCCTCCAGACTTTTAGATGCTGTGGAGCAGGGATTTTCAGCCTGTGAGAGGCACCTGCTCGCAGTATTTTGGGCAGTGCAGTATTTTTCATATATTACCGGACTGAACCCCATTACAATTCTCACCGAACACACCCCCACCCAACTTTTACTGGACGGACGACTCAAGGACGGTACAGTAAGCCAGATTAGAGCAGCGAGATGGACCCTTCTCTTTCAGGGACAGGACATCACTGTGAAAAGGACAAAGACGCACACCTATTTAGCCGACAACTTACAGTACCCCGGAACCCCCCATGAATGCGAAATTATCTCTCCACACCACGACACAGGCCCCTTTATTGCAAAAACACCCCCCAGAAAGATAGATAGTTCAACCCAGAGCCCCCCCGCACACAGACACGTGTGAGCCCATAAAGATCTATGTGGATGGATCTTCCACAGTCTTGGATGGGAAGCGCATAACAGGTTGCGGTATATATGTCGAGGACGCGCAGGGATGCGCCCTTGAGGAAATATCGTTAAAACTTCCAGGCCAATTAGGCGCTCAGGCAGCAGAGCTCGCGGCCATCGCGTATATAGTGGAACACCCAGATTCCTTCCCCAGCCCAGCAGACATATACTCGGAGAGCCTCTATGTCTGCAACAGCCTCATGGAATTCCTGCCCCTGTGGAAAGCAAGAGGATTTGTTTCCGCAGACGGAAAACCCCTCCCCTCAGCCCCATTGCTCCGTCACATTTTAGAGAAAGCCCAGAACAGGACTTTTGGGATAATCAAAGTCCGTAGTCACCATCGTCCCTCCCCCGCTGGAAATGTGAAAGCCGACGCACTGGCCAAAGCAGGTTCCAGGCATGGATACCTTTGGACACCCCCCGAAAGCGCACCAGTGAGTGCAGTTCAGGTCTCACAGACAAAGATCGAGGATCTAGTAGAGGCCCAGAAGCAGGACAGCAATCTCAGGGAGATTGTAAAAGGACAATATCCAGCACCCTATGAGAGGTTCAAAAATGCACTGACCGCACATGACGGTGTGGTGTTAAAAGACACCCTTTATGTGGTTCCTGAACAGGACAGGGATCAACTGATTTGTTTGTTCCATGACGGCCATGGACATCAGGGAATCGATCCCACTACAGCCCACCTCAAGCAGCTTTGTTGGTAGCCAAATTTAAAGGAAGATGTAAACCATTACATCGAGAATTGTCTTATCTGCGCCCAGAATAATCCGGACAGATATGCCAAAAAAGCTCAACTCAGCCACACCCGACCCGTTAATGGCCCCTGGATTAACCTCCAGATTGATTTAATAGGACCATTGCCCTCTTGTAAGAATGGCTATAAATATGTACTTGTGGTAATTGACACATTTACGAAATGGATGGAAGCATTCCCAGCCCACACATACACTGCAAAAACCACAGCCAAGATTTTGACTCACCACATCTTTACAAGATGGGGACTCCCCCGCAGCATTGAATCGGACCAAGGCTCCCGTTTTACGGGACGTGTCATGCAGAACGTCCTCACGATATTTGGCATCACCCAAAAATTCCACATAGCATACCACCCACAATCGAGTGGTATCGTGGAGCGCATCAATCGGACCCTAAAATCCACCCTGAAAAATGATCCAGCAGAACAACACCACTTGGGACTCAGTCCTCCCTTTTGCGCTGATGTTTTTGAGTAATACAATTTCTACTTCCACAGGTTACACCCCACACACCCTCATGACCGGACGCCCCATGAAAGGCACAGAATATTTATTAGGTTTAGACTTGACCAGCCCCGATGTGACGTCCCTCACACACGAGAAAGCAGTGGAGCAATTAGTTGAAAATGTTAAAACGGCTCAGCTAGCAGCCGCAGTAAAATTGGGCACCAGAAAGAAACAGAGCAAGGCTTGTTTCGACAGGACAGTGCATGTGACTGAGTACAGTATAGGACAGCAAGTTATGCTCTCTGTATATAACCCCAGCACATTCCTGTCACCAAAATACTCATGTCCGTACTCCATTGCGGACAAAGTAAGCACTTCTGTATATAAAATAAAGTACCCCAATGGTAAGACTGCGTGGTTCCATATAAACCAGCTGAAGGCATACGGAACACAGTCCAACCACGCACACCACGTCATGCTCGACGCAGCACACCACGCCCCTCCCACCGCCAACGTAACCCTACCATCCCCCAACACGTCCAGCCCAGCCACGGACTCGACCTCGACTCCACCCCCGAAATATACACTCCGCCCCAGAACGCCCACAGACTGCAGCAGCAGAGACAGCGACTGTGACTCGGACGATAGCCACAGCACGCCTCCATACTATCCCCATGCAAC
Source organism: Scyliorhinus torazame (assembly GCF_047496885.1). Lineage (NCBI taxonomy): Eukaryota > Metazoa > Chordata > Chondrichthyes > Carcharhiniformes > Scyliorhinidae > Scyliorhinus > Scyliorhinus torazame. The sequence goes on from NC_092728.1 coordinate 11,818,453, forward strand.
AGGACCCACACCCAGCGATTCCGACTACGATCCAAGTGATCCCTTCACGATCACTTTCCTAAACAAACCCCACAACCGACCACCGAACTACCATGACGACCCCGATTCTGTCCCAACACAACTAGACACCAATTATTTGCACCGAGATAACTCGTTCCGACTCGTCCGCAACGACGAGAGCAACCCCAAGTCACACCATGCAGCCCTTTCAGCCCTGATACACTCAAGAGTTTGGCACCCTGGAGAAGATGACGACCTTGGGTCTGACTCCCAAACCGAGAACTCCTTTGCGACCCTGTTCGCAACCGAGAACTGAGGTGTCAAGATGATGTTTTATAAGGAACCGTTTGGGAGAAGTGGTGTCCTTTCTGATGGAACCTGCAGAATGTTTTATGTTGTTTGCAAGTTTGTTAAATGTTGTATGTCCGACAGGAAAATTTCATTTTTTTCACTGCCCCACGCCTATTCGGCCGATACCTCTGAGAACTTGTCCGCACGCCTTTTCAGCAGAAACCTCTGAGGACTTGTCTGCAGAGACTGGTTAAGGTACCAGACGTCCGTTCGTAACTGCCCTTCTGGTTCGACGGAAAGAACCACTACGGCAGCCCCACCACGATGACTACATTTTTTGCCCGTTCGTGTCGTTTGCTCAGGCAGTGGAGAAACGGCTTGGGACCCGCCCTGCCTGGGAACCCCCCTCTAGTCAGCTACGCTCGGGTAGGAGAGATACGGCATTGGTAGCCGTCCTACCCGGGGACTCCATTCAACTCTTACCCGTCGTGGCCCAAACGCACCTCATTTTGGCACTTTTCGTTCAAAAAGTTTTGTTTTGTTTAGGTAACCTTTAGGTTGCCAACCACATGCTATTTACATCCTGAAACATTGGGATGGTAAATTGCACAGTCTGCGAGATGGTAAATTGCGAGTCTGCGAGACGGCTCGCACTGGTTCATTATTGGGAAGTGTGTCTTGTCCTAAAATTCAATTTTTGAAAAAAAAAATGAGGGAGTCACACATCGTGACCAATTATAAAGGGCGTAATTGGCACTATAGGACAGACACACTATCGTACGAGATATTAAACAAAGATAGTTACAGACACTATGCTTGTTTCCACAGGACTCCAGAAGCTCCAGGACCGGAGAAGAGAAGAAAGAAAAGGAACAAGAGCCATGAGGACTTCCTTCATATGGATCAGCATCATGTTTATGGACTTTTGGTTGCGAGTGAACACGAACCCCATGACTTCAAGCCCCCCAGCCGTTAATGTTTCACTTCCCCGCAGTACTCAGAGCCTAGTCACCAGCGACACCACATCATCTTGTTGTGCCAGGTTTATAACCTGGTACTCCCTGTCATATGTAATAGAAACTTTACTAGCATTAGCGATACTCTGCTGCATCGTGCAGACTATGCGTCTACGGAAATGGAGAAGAAGAGCCTACCGCGCTCGAACCCCGGTATATAGGGTCAGATCCCCTATTTTCGGATACGACCATGCCCGCGATCTATAATAAAGAGCATTCACTTGCGTTTATTGTAAATAAAGAAATGTAAAGAAACGTTCATGAGCAAATTGTACGATCCTGAGCTTGACTGGCAAGCCAGGAAAGCTGTGTATAAACTGCTATGATTTTGTTGTATGGTTGAGGAAGTTAGGATAATGAAATGTTTAAGTGAGTGTAGTGTATTAAGAATAGTTAGAGGTTCCCAGTTTATTGTTTTGTAATGCATGTCCCTGTTTGACATAGCGCCCTTAGACCTGTCAGTTAAAAATATTTTGCATAGTTATGGTCAGTGTAGAGGCCATAAAAGAAGTGCCCCCCCCCCCCAGGTCAGAGAATGGAAAGCAACATAGTTATGTGATCCTTCACGCTTCGCCTTAGGATCACAAGGAGGGAATGTAGCCACTTAAAATGGCCAACTCCCGATTTAAAATGGCAAACGGCAAAGGCTGATGGGAAAGTCAGCCAACAAGACAAAAACGAGCAGCTGCAGGTTGGCTGTGTATTTACCTCTGGAAAGGCCAGACACTATCGATAGCAACCATCAGCATAACAAAACAACAGCCATCTGCATACTAATGAGCAATCCCCGGGAACAATAAGCAACATTTGGACACACAAAGCAAAACCAGACTCTTCGGCGCCAGCAGGAGCCTACACAAAAGGAGGTGAACGAGCACCTCAAGACCGCCCATCGATCAGGGAACCGCTCCAGCATTGGAGAAAATCGAACCAAGCGATTGGGACAAAGTCTAATCACTTGGGATCAGGTACAGGGTCCGCCCCGAAAGGCGGGAAGCCCCTGGGGACGATAAGAATTGAGCCCCAAGTTCAAATCACTCTCTTCTCTTCCTCTCCACCTCTTCGTCCTGCCCGGGTCACCTAGTAACAACGAACCAACATTGACCGTGTCCGGAGCAGTGAAGATCGAATCGTAAGCTTAATTCAACGCTCGCTATGAGATAGGCATTCCTAGCTACCAATCTGTACCAACTTCGAATCCCGCAGGCTCAGAACCTGAACGAAAGGCCATTTGTTTCCCTGAGCTGGTGGGCCAGTTCCAAGTTAAGTATAGGCCTGTTAGTGGTAGAAGTAGCTTAGACACAGAATTTATGCATGAGTAGCGATTACTGTGCATAATAAATGTGCTTTGATTTAAACCTTACTAATCGGTGTATTGGATTATTGATCATTACTCGGACTTGAACCTCGTGGCGGTATCATAAAGATACCTGGCGACTCAAGAGCAAAGGTAATAAAACAGAGCAATTGAACTAAGGCAAAGTTAGCAACATTATTTGTTCTAGGGAGGAGATGCTCTCTGATTTTGCAATGCAGCTCTTGGACTGTAACATTGTAGATAGCAGATGAGGAACATATCAGCCATGATAGAATGGCGGAGCAGACTCGATGGGCCGAATGGCCGAATTCTGCTACTAAATCCTATCTTACTCCCACCTTAAATCTATTATCCCATGTTATTTTTTAAAAAATTGAGAGTACCCAATTAATTTTTTCAAATTAAGGGGCAATTTAGCGTGGCCAATCCACCTACCCTACACATCTTTGTGTTGTGGGGGTGAAACCCACACAAACATGGGGAGAATGTGCAAACTCCACACGGATAGCGACCCAGAGCCGGGATCGAACCTGGGACCTAGGCGCTGTGAGGCCGCAGTGCTAACCCACTACTCCACCGTGCTGCCCATTACCCCATGTTTTTGTTTTATAAATTTAGAGTACCCAATTCATTTTTTCCAATTAAGGGGCAATTTAGCGTGGCCAATCCACCTACCCTGCACATCTTTGGGTTGTGGGGTCGAAACTCACGCAAACACGGGGAGAATGTGCGAACTCCACACAGTGACCCAGAGACGGGATCGAACCTGGGACCTCAGCGCCATGAGGCAACAGGGCTAACCCACTGCCCCACCGTGCTACCCCCTTTTACCCCACGTTATTGATCAATCTACTAATAGAAAAAGTGCCTCCCTATCCGCCCTAACTATGCCTCTCATCATCTTATACGCCTCTGTCAGCTCCCCTCTTAACCATTGCTGAGCTAGGGAAAACAGCCCCAGCCTATCCAAACTATCCTCACAGCTCAGACTCTGCAGCCCGGGCAGCATCCTGGTAAATCTCCTCTGCATCCTCTCCAGCGGAATCACTTCCTTCTTACAATGTGATGACCAGAATTGCACGCAGCTATGGGCGAACTGTTATGGGCCAAGGTTTAGAGAACCCCAAAGTGTACCATGGAGTTCACCTGACCCACAACTTTGAATAGATTGTGGTCATGGGGAAACACACGGGCCTACTCTGCAGGTGTGGTGCATCAGAGAGTTAAAGTACTTTTACATTAAAACAATGTTTATTTATGAAACCATTTAACACTTTAGAAACCCACAGTAAACATCTTAACAACTATCAACATCAATCCTCTCCACAGCTACGATATTCTATAAGTAAACCGTAATCTTTCCTTATTAACATCCATAAGAAAAAAGACCCTTTTTAACACAGTGATCAGGTTTAAATTCACTATTGAGAACAGTTAGCACTTTGAAATCTCCCAATTGATCTGGAGACAGTCTTTAGTTTGCAGAGAGAGATCCTTATACCGCTCCTTGTTTTGCCTGCAGCTATCCAGCTCTCAGAACGAAACTAACCACACCCTGTAGCAAACAGCCTAAAACGAAAGTAAAGCAGACAGACAACCCAGCTCCACCCACACTCTGACATCACTAATAAACACCCCTTTCTTTTAAAAAAAAAATATTTTATTTAAAATTTTTTGGCCAAACAAAACAATACAAAGGTTTTCCTTTTTTCAACAAATAAACAGTATAAATAACAGTGGCCGATTTAACAAATAAATAAATAATATATAAACTAAATGGCAACTGTCATAACAAAAATAATAACTCTCCAAAAATAAAATCAAGCAATCCAATAGACATAACCAAGTGCAAATATCTATACAAAAACCACCCCTGGGGACCCACCCGCCCCCACCCGCCCCCCCCCCCGGGTTGCTGCTGTTACCGTCCCATTTCCTTTATCGTTCTGCGAGGTAGTCAATGAACGGTTGTCACCGCCTGGTGAACCCTTGAGCCGAACCCCTTAGTGCGAACTTTATCCGTTCTATTTTTATAAACCCTGCCATGTCATTTATCCAGGTCTCCACGCCCGGGGGTTTGGTTTCCTTCCACATAAGCAATATCCTTTGCCAGGCTACTAGGGACGCAAAGGCCAAAACATCAGCCTCTCTCGCCTCCTGCACTCCCGGCTCTTCTGCAACCCTGAATATAGCCAACCCCCAGCCTGGCTCGACCCGGACCCCCACCACCTTCGAAAACACCTTTGCCACCCCCACCCAGAACCCCTGCAGTGCCGGGCATGACCAAAACATGTGGGTGTGGTTTGCTGGGCTTCTCGAGCATCTCCCACACCTATCCTCTACCCCGAAAAATTTACTGAGCCTTGCTCCGGTCATATGCGCCCTGTGCAAAACCTTGAATTGTATCAGGCTTAGCCTGGCGCACGAGGACGACGAGTTTACCCTACGTAGGGCATCAGCCCACAGCCCCTCCTCAATCTCTTCCCCCAGCTCTTCTTCCCATTTCCCCTTCAGCTCATCCACCATGATCTCCCCCTCGTCCCTCATTTCCCTGTATATATCCGACACCCTACCATCCCCCACCCATGTCCCTGAGATCACTCTATCTTGAATCTCCTGCGTCGGGAGCTGCGGGAATTCCCTCACCTGCTGCCTCGCTAAAGCCCTCAGTTGCATGTATCGAAATTCATTCCCTTGGGGCAACCCATATTTTTCCGTCAGCGCTCCCAGACCCGCAAACGTCCCGTCTACGAACAGATCTCTCAGTTGCACAACCCCAGCTCTCTGCCATGCTCCAAATCCCCCATCCATTCTCCCCGGGCCAAACCTATGGTTATTTCTTATCGGGGACCGCACCGAGGCTCCTGTCCTTCCCCTATGTCGTCTCCACTGCCCCCAAATTTTTAGTGTTGCCACCACCACTGGACTTGTGGTGTATTTCTTCGGGGAGAACGGCAACGGCGCCGTCACCATTGCTTGTAGGCTGGTACCCTTGCAGGACGCCATCTCCAATCTCTTCCACACCGCTCCCTCCCCTTCTCCCATCCACTTACACACCATTGAGATATTGGCGGCCCAGTAATATTCACTTAGGCTCGGTAGTGCCAGCCCCCCCCTATCCCTGCTACGGTGCAAGAACCCCCTCCTCACTCTCGGGGTCTTCCCGGCCCACACAAAACTCATGACACTTTTCTCAATTCTCTTGAAAAAAGCCTTCGTGACCATCACCGGAAGGCACTGAAACACAAAGAGGAATCTCGGGAGGACTACCATTTTGACCGCCTGCACCCTATCCACCAGTGACAGGGGCACCATGTCCCATCTCTTAAAATCCTCCTCCAACTGTTCCACCAATCTTGTTAAATTAAGCCTATGTAAGGTTCCCCAACTCCTGGCTATCTGAATCCCTAAGTACCGGAAATCTCTTGTTACCTTCCTCAGCGGTAAGTCCTCTATTCCCCTGCTCTGCTCCCCCGGATGCACCACAAACAACTCACTCTTACCCATATTCAATTTGTACCCCGAGAATTCCCCAAACTTCCCGAGCGTCTGCATTATCTCAGGCATCCCCTCCACTGGGTCCGCAACATACAGCAATAAATCATCTGCATACAAGGATACCCGGTGTTCTTCTCCTCCCCGAAGCACTCCCCTTCACTTCCTGGAGCCCCTCAGTGCTATGGCCAGGGGCTCAATCGCCAATGCAAACAGTAACGGAGACAGGGGACACCCCTGCCTCGTCCCTCTATGAAGACGGAAGTAATCAGACCTCTGTCTGTTCGTGACCACGCTCGCTGTATAGGGGCCCTATACAGCAGCTGTACCCATCCGATATACCCTTCTCCAAAACCAAATCGCCTCAGCACCTCCCACAGATAATCCCACTCCACTCTGTCGAATGCTTTGTCGGCGTCCATCGCCACCACTATCTCCGCCTCCCCCTCTGGTGGGGGCATCATCATTACCCCTAGCAACCTCCGTATGTTCGTGTTCAACTGTCTCCCCTTAACGAACCCAGTTTGGTCCTCGTGGACCACCCCCGGGACACAGTCCTCTATCCTCGTCGCCATCACCTTGGCCAGGAGCTTAGCATCTACATTTAAAAGGGAAATGGGCCTGTAGGACCCACACTGCAGCGGATCTTTTTCCTTCTTCAAAAGGAGCGATATCGTTGCCTCTGACATAGTCGGGAGCAGCTGCCCCCTTTCCCTAGCCTCATTAAAGGTTCTCGTCAAAAGTGGGGCCAGTAAGTCCATATACTTCCTATAAAATTCCACCGGGAATCCGTCCGGTCCTGGGCCCTTCCCCGCCTGCATGCTCCCAATCCCTTTTACCACCTCCTCCATCTCAATCTGTGCTCCCAGTTCCGCCCTCTCCTGCTCTTCCACCTTAGGGAATTCCAGCTGATCCAAGAAACACATCATTCCCTCCTTCCCTTCCGGGGGCTGAGCCTTATATAACCTCTCATGGAATGCCTTGAACACCCCGTTCACTCTCTCCGCTCCCCGTTCCATCTCTCCCTCCTCATCTCTCACCCCACCTATCTCCCTCGCTGCTCCCCTCTTCCTCAATTGGTGGGCCAGTAGCCGACTCGCCTTCTCTCCATACTCATACTGTACACCCTGTGCCCTCCTCCACTGTGCCTCTGCCTTACCCGTGGTCAGCAGGTCAAATTCCACATGTAGCCTTTGTCTTTCCCTGTACAGTCCCTCCTCCGGTGCCTCCGCATATTGCCTGTCCACCCTCAAAAGTTTTTTCAGCAATCGCTCCCTTTCTTTACCCTCTTGCTTCCCTTTATGTGCCCTTATGGATATCAGTTCCCCTCTAACCACCGCCTTCAACACCTCCCAGACCACTCCCACCTGAACCTCTCCATTGTCATTAAGCTCCAAGTACCTTTCGATGCACCCCCTCACCCTTAAACATACCCCCTCATCCGCCAATAAGCCCATATCCATTCTCCAGAGTGGGTGCTGTTCTTTTTCCTCTCCCACCTCCAGGTCTACCCAATGTGGAGCGTGGTCCGAGATAGCTATGGCCGTATATTCCGTCCCTGTCACCTTCGGAATCAGTGCCCTTCCCAAGACAAAAAAGTGTATCCGTGAGTGAACATGGGAGAAAAATGAGAACTCCTTACTCCTAGGCCTACTAAATCTCCAGGGGTCTACCCCTCCCATCTGCTCCATGAAGTCCTTGAGCACCCTGGCCGCTGCCGGCCTCCTCCCGGTCCTGGACCTCGACCGGTCCAGCCCTGGATCAAGCGCCGTATTGAAGTCTCCCCCCATTCCAAACTTTACCGCCTCCAGGTCCGGGATACGTCCCAACATACGCCTCATAAAATTTGCATCATCCCAGTTCGGGGCGTATACGTTCACCAGAACCACCGCCTCCCCTTGTAATCTGCCACTCACCATCACATATCAACCCCCACTATCCGCCACTATGGTCTTTGCCTCAAACAGTACCCGTTTCCCCACTAAGATAGCCACCCCCCTGTTCTTCGCATCTAAACCCGAATGAAACACCTGCCCCACCCATCCTTTACGTAGTCTGACCTGGTCTATCAGTTTCAGATGCGTCTCCTGCAACATAACCACATCTGCCTTTAATTTCTTTAGGTGTGCGAGTACCCGTGCCCTTTTAATCGGCCCGTTCAGCCCTCTCACGTTCCACGTGATCAGCCGGGTTGGGGGGTTCTTTACCCCCCCCACTTGTCGATTAGCCATTCCCTTTTTTAACCCAGCTCCTCACCCGGTTCCCACGTACCCGTGTATCCCCCCGACGGCGCCCTCCCGCCTCGACCACCCCATCCCATAACAGCTCCCCCTTCTCCTTAGTAGCAGCAACCCAGTTAACCCCCCCCTCCCCCAGATCCCTTTCTAGCGTAGTTGCACCCCCCATGTTGCTCCCAAAAGTCAGCGAACTCTGGCTGACCTCGGCTTGTCCCCTTGTCCTCGGCCCCCACTGTGCGAGGCCCCCTCCTTCCTGCGTCCCTATTCCTGCCATAATTACCATAGCGCGGGACAAAGCCCGCGTTTCCCACTCGGCCCCGCCCCTAATGGCCGGCGACCACAGTTCCTCATTCTACTCCCCGCCCCCCCCCCCCCCCCCCCCCCCCAACATGGGGAAGAGAGAAAAGTTACAGGATCACAGAATTAACAAATTGAAAAATCATCCCCCCCCCCCCTTTTCCTCGCCCCACATAATCACCCCACCACTTTGTCCCAAAAGTTCTTTCTCTCGCCAGACTATTCCAGCTTCTCGTCCACAATGAATGTCCACGCCTCTTCTTCCGTCTCAAAGTAGTGGTGCTTCCCTTGGTGTGTGACCCACAATCTCGCCGGTTGTAACATTCCAAACTGGATCTTCTTTTTGTGAAGCACCGCCTTAGCCCGATTAAAATTTGCCCTCCTTCTCGCCACCTCCGTACTCCAATCCTGGTATACGCGGATCACCGCGTTCTCCCACCTACAGCTCCGAGTTTTCTTTGCCCACCTGAGGACCGTCTCTCTGTCATTGTAGCGGAGAAACCTCACCACTATAGCTCGAGGTATTTCTCCAGCCCTCGGTCTTCGCGCCAAAACTCGATAAGCTCCCTCCACCTCCAAAGGGCCCGTCGGGGCCTCCGATCCCATTAGTGAGTGAAGCATCGTGCTCACATATGTCCCGAAGTCCGCCCCTTCTGCGCCTTCGGGAAGACCCAGAACCCTTAAATTCTTCCTCCTTGAATTATTCTCCAGTACTTCCAGCCTTTCCACACACCTTTTGTGCTGTGCCTCGTGCGTCTCTGTCTTCACCACCAGGCCCTGTATTTCGTCTTAATTTTCAGCAGCCTTTGCCTTCACGACCCGAAGCTCCTGCTCTTGGGTCTTCTGCTCCTCCTTTAGCCCTTCAATCGCCTGTAATATCGGGGCCAACAGCTCCTTCTTCAACTCCTTTTTCAGCTCTTCCACACAGCGCCGCAGGAACTCTTGTTGGTCCGGGCCCCAGAACAAGCGGCCACCTTCCGACGCCATCTTGCTTTGAGCTTCCCTTCCTTGCCGCTGCTCCAGAGGATCCTCCGCAATCCGGCCGCTATCCTCTCCCTTATCCATGCGTGTCCGGGGGGGATTCCCTTCTGGTTTACCGCACAGTGTTTTTGGCCGTTTAAATTGCCGTTGGGGCTCCTATTAAGAGCCCAAAAGTCCGTTCCAATGGGAGCTGCCGAAACGTGCGACTTAGCTGGTCATCGCCGCACCCGGAAGTCAAAACACCCCTTTCATAAAGGTACATCCACTACTTTTATTTCTAGAATGTGGAGTTGCCGGCCTTGGACTGGGGTGAGCACAGTAAGAAGTCTTACAACACCAGGTTAAATTCCAACAGGTTTGTTTCGAAATCACTAGCTTTCGGAGCGCTGCTCCTTCCTCAGGTGAATGAAGAGGTATGTTCCAGAAACATATATAGACAAATTCAAAGATGCCAGACAATGCTTGGAATGCGAGCATTAGCAGGTGATTAAATCTTTACAGATCCAGAGATGGGGTAACGCCAGGTTAAAGAGGTGTGAATTGTGTCAAGCCAGGACAGTTGGTAGGATTTCGCAGGCCAGATGGTGGGGGATGAATGTAATGCGACATGAATCCCAGGTCCCGGTTGAGGCCGCACCCGTGTGTGCGGAACTTGCCTATAAATTGGCTATATGTGCTGCCCTTAGCACCTATTTATTCTAATCCCACATTCCAGCACTTGGCCCATAGCCTTGTGCGCTCTGGTGTTTCAAGAGCTCATCTAAACACCTCTTAATTGTTGTTAGAGTTCCAGCTTCTACCACCCTTTCAGACAGCGAGTTCCAGATTCCCACACCCCTCTGTATGAAAACATTTTTCCTCAAATCCTGTCTAAATCTCCTGCCCCTTACCTTAAGCCTATGCCCCCTGGTTAGCGACCCCTCTCCTAAGGGGAAATGTCCCTTCATATCCACCCTATCTATGTCCCTCATAATTTTATTCACCTCAATCAGGTCCCCCCTCAGCCTTCTCTGCTCTGAGGAGAACGACCCCAGTGTAACCAGCCTCTCTTCACAGCTGAAACGCTCCAGTCCAGGAAACATCCTGGTGAATCTCCTCTATACCCTCTCCAGTGCAATCACATCCTACCTATGGTGTGGTGACCAGAACTGCACACAGTACTCCAGCTGTGGCCTAACCAGCTCCATCATAACCTCCCTGCTCTTATATTCTCGGTTAACAAAGGCAAGTATGGGCATCACGGTGGCACAGTGGTTAGCCCTGCTGCCTCACGGCGCCGAGGTCCCAGGTTCGATCCCGGCTCTGGGTCACTGTCCGTGTGGAGTTTGCACATTCTCCCCGTGTCTGCGTGGGTTTCACCCTCACAACCCAAAAGATGTGCAGGGTTGGTGGATTGGCCACACTAAATTGCCCCTTAATTGGAAAAGAATTGTGGACTCTAAAATTGTTGAAAAAAAAACCTCTACCGGTCCTGCTGACTTTGGGGATCTTTCGATATGCACACCAAGGTCCCTCTGATCTTCTGCACTTCCTAGCATCCTACCGTTCATTGTCTATTCCCTTACCATGTTAGTCCTTCCAAAATGCATGACTTGCACAATAGCAGAGTGGTTAGCACTGTTGCTTCACAGCGCCAAGGACCGGGGTTCAATTCCCGGCTTGGGTCACTGTCTGTGCAGAGTCTGCACGTTCTCCCTGTGGCTGCGTGGGTTTCCTCCGGGTGCTCCGGTTTCCTCCCACAAGTCCAGAAAGACGTCCTTGTTGGGTGAATTGGACATTCTGAATTCTCCCTCTGAACAGGCGCCAGAGTGTGGCGACTCCGGGATTTTCACAGTAAGTTCATTGCAGTGCTAATGTAAGCCGACTTGTGGCACGAATAAAGATTATTATTGAGGGTTAAATTTTATTTGCCACTATTCTGTCCAATTATATCGTCCTGTAATCTTTTTTTTTAATAAATATTTTTTATTGGGTTTTTGAATAAAGTATATTTACCGTTATGTACACAAAATAGAATGCACATATATATATATCATAGAATTTACAGTGCAGAAGGAGGCCATTCGGCCCATCGAATCTGCACCGGCTCTTGGAAAGAGCACCCTACCCAAGCCCACACCTCCACCCTATCCCCACAACCCAGTAACCCCACCCAACACTAAGGGCAATTTATCATGGCCAATCCACCTAACCTGCACATCTTTGGACTGTGGATATATATAGAAGAGAAGGGAACACTCACAAAAAACAACAAAAAAAAGTTAGAATAAAATAACTGGTAGGGTATTATGTGCTAGCTGAACAACAGCAGCTCCGTACAATTGGCAGTATTGTTTTTAGCACATAAGTAGGCACCTGTTTATGGGGGGGGGGGGGCGAAACTTGGGGGGGGGGGGGTACATGTAAATTTGGACGCCGGGGACAGAACAATTACAGAGGGCAATCCGCGAATGGATCTGGTGTTGTCGCTTGCTTCTCCCGGACGGGTTTCGCTGCTGTTGTCGGCTCGCGATCACCTCTGCTACAGCCGTTCGTCTCGTCTTTTGCCTGGATTGTCCTTGTTCTCTGCTCCTGTCGATGCCAAGTTTGCTATTGTCTCCCGTGCCCTCCTTCCGGCTGTCATTCCCTTGCCCCCCCCATTTCACTGGTTCCCCCCTATTGTTCCCTGTCTCCTCCCTCTTCCAACACCCCCCGCCCCCCCCCCTGTGGTTCGCCTCTCTTTTCTCTTAGGTTTAGCTGCTATCCGCTCCCCCCCTGCCCTCCGGTCTATCCCTCCCTCCCCCGCGTCGGCTACTTTCCCCTGATTCCTGGCTATTCTTCTGTTTGTTCGTTGGCCACAAACAGGTCCCGGAACAATTGGGTGAATGGCTCCCACGTTCTGTGGAAGCCGTCGTCTGACCCTCCGGATGGCGAATTTGATTTTCTCCATTTGGAGAGATTCGGAGAGGTCGGACAGCCAGTCTGCAGCTTTGGGAGGTGCTGCTGACCGCCAGCCAGTCTGCAGCTTTGGGTGGTGCTGCTGACCGCCAGCCAAACAGGATTCTACGGCGGGCGATCAGGGCGGCAAAGGCAAGGACGTCCGCCCTCCTCCCCAGGAATAGATCTGGCTGGTCTGAAACCCCGAAGACCGCCACTTTCGGGCATGGCTCCACCCTCACCCCCGCCACCTTGGACATTGCCTCGAAGAAGGCTGTCCAGTACCCCGCAAGTCTGGGGCAAGACCAGAAAATGTGGGCGTGGTTGGCCGGGCCTCCTTGGCACCGCTCACATCTGTCCTCCACCTCCGAGATGAATCTACTCATACGGATTCTTGTTAAGTGGGCTCTATGTACCACTTTTAGTTGCGTCAGGCTGAGCCTTGCGCACGTGGAGGTGGAGTTGACCCTATGCAGTGCTTCGCTCCAGAGTCCTCACCCTATTTCAATCCCCAGGTCCTCCTCCCACTTCATTCTTGTTGCATGCAGTACGGTGTCGGCCCTTTCTACCAGTCAGTCATACATGTCGCTACAGTTTCCTTTATCGAGGACGCTTGCGTCCAGTAACTCTTCCAGTAATGTCTGTCATGGCGGTTGTGGAGACATCCTTGTCTCCTTTCGTAGGAAGTTTTTGAGTTGCAGGTACCTTAGCTCGTTCCCCCTGGCTAGCTGGAATTTCTCTGTCAGTTCGCCCAGTGTTGCGATCCTGCCGTCCGTGTATAGGTCCCTGACTGTCAGTGTCCCGCCGTCCTGTCCCCACCTTTTGAAGGTGGCGTCAGTCAGCGCTGGTGTGAACCTATGGTTGTTGCAGATGGGAGCTTTGTCTGACATTTTGGTCAGGCTAAATTGCTGCCATAGTTGGTTCCAGGACTGGAGGGTGGCTATTACCACCGGGCTGCTGGAGTGTTTTTTGGGTGGGGATGGGAGGCCTCCTCCACGCACACCCACTCGGCTTCTGGCTCCTTGATCCGTCCCCTTATTCGCTCGGCCGTTGCCGCCCAGTGGTAGAATTGTAGGTTTGGGAGGGCAAGCCCCCCCCCTGGATTTTGTTTTTTGTAGGACCTTCTTTGGGATCCTAGCATTCCTCCCCCCCCGCCCCCATACAAACACTATGATTAGTTTGTCTAGTGCTTTGAAAAAGGCCTTGGCGATGTAGATCGGGATGGATCTAAGTAGGAAGAGGTACCTGGGCAGCACGTTCATTTTGATCATCTGGACTCTCCCCGCAGGGAGAGTGGGAGTAGTGGTCCATCTTTGCAGGTCCATTTTTACTTCCTCTGTCAGACTGGTAGAACCCTCAAGAGTATTGAAAGTCAAAGAGATCTAGGAGTACAGGTCCACAGGTCACTGAAAGGGGCAACACAGGTGGAGAAGGTAGTCAAGAAGGCATACGGCATGCTTGCCTTCATTGGCTGGGGCATTGAGTATAAGAATTGGCAAGTCATGTTGCAGCTGTATAGAACCTTAGTTAGGCCACGCTTGGAGTATAGTGTTCAATTCTGGTCGCCACACTACCAGAAGGATGTGGAGGCTTTAGAGAGGGTGCAGAAGAGATTTACCAGAATGTTGCCTGGTATGGAGGGCAATAGCTATGAGGAGCGGTTGAATAAACTCGGTTTGTTCTCACTGGAACGAAGGAGGTTGAGGGGCGACCTGATAGAGGTCTACAAAATTATGAGGGGCATAGAGAGAGTGGATAGTCAGAGGCTTTTCCCCGGGGTAGAGGGGTCAATTACTAGGGGGAATAGGTTTAAGGTGAGAGGGGCAAGGTTTAGAGTAGATGTACGAGGCAAGTTTTTTACGCAGAGGGTAGTGGGTGCCTGGAACGCGCTACCGGAGGAGGTGGTGGAAGCAGGGACGATAGTGACATTTAAGGGGCATCTTGACAAATACATGAATAGGATGGGAATAGAGGGATACGGACCCAGGAAGTGTAGAAGATTGTAGTTTAGTCGGGCAGCATGGTCGGCACGGGCTTGGAGGGCTGAAGGGCCTGTTCCTGTGCTGTACATTTCTTTGTTCTTTGTTGTTTTGGTGAGGTTCCATTTGTGGATCTCTTTCCAGTTATTGTCCTGTAATCTAAGGCTTTGCTCCTCGCTATTTATCACGCCACCAATTTTCGTATCATCATGCGAATTTACTCATCATAACGCCCACATCTCCACACTCCCGTCCAATCTGTGGGAATCCCTCGCTGGACACCAGCCAAATCAAGAAAGAACCATCCGTGAAGATGCCAACAATTTTGGGCATCACCAATAGGCCCAGGTGGAGGCCGAGCACAAATGGTGGAAGGTGCGGACCGAAAATAAAGCTTCACCCCCACCCAACCAGCTCATCAAACACCGACCTGACCATCCTGCGGCAGGGTGCGTGCATTGCACCTTTCTTTTTAGTCAGCATGGGATCCACAACCCCAGAGTGGAAGAAAGAGACAGGAGAGTGGCCATCGATTGTTGTGACAAATCCACCTGGTTCGCTAATCTCCTTTTGGGGAGGGAAATCTGCCTTTCTTACCCGGTCTGGCACCACGCAGAAACCCGGCTGACTCTTAACAGCCCCTTGGGCATGGCTGAGCAAGACATTTGTTTCGAGCGGTAAACTAGGGATGGGCAACAAACGCGCCCAATTCCCACGATAGGATAAAAATGAAGTTCTTTCAAAGAGCTAGCAAAGGCACGAAGGGCCGAATGGGCTCCTCAGTGTCTACGATGCACGAAATGTTTACAAGGAAATAGACATCCCGGGGTTTTCCAGAACTTGCCAGCCTTTTCCATGCCAGAGCTGTCCCGCGCCCCCGCCACGCCACTCTACCAGGAAAATCCCAGAATCCGTTCCATTTCCTGGTACTCCATTCCGGGTCTTCCACTGGCTCGCCACGGTAGCCAGTACGCAGGCGCCAGCTGTGTGTGTGTGTGTGTGTGTGTGTGCGGCCTCCCAGCCGGCAGGGCAGAGCCGGTTGCGGAGGACCCTCCCCGGGACCAGGCTCCACACGCTTGCGCATGCGAGGGCCGGCGATGACAAGTCGGCGGCTGCGGTTTGCGCAAGCGCTAGGCTGGCTCCACCTTCCCCGTGCAGGCGGGACCGCTGCTTCCAACCCCCTCGTAAAAAAAAAAGGTCCCCTTGCGCCTGCGCATTAGGGCCGCAGTTGGAAAGTGGCGGAGGGGACTGCAGTTTGCGCATGCGCGACCGTCCCCTGGGCGCCTCGTTCGGAGCAGGGCGGCGCCAGCGCAGGAGGACCGACCTCTCTTCCGCCCCCTTCACCCATCCCCTTCCAGCTGCGCAGTTGAAGAGGCTGAGGGTAACATCTGCGCACGCGCCAAGCGATCCGGCCTCCTCCTCCTCCTCCAGCCGCGCCAGTTCCCCCACCCACCCAAAGAGCAACACTCTCTTCCACCAGCAGGGCGGTGCCGACGGCGGCGGACTTCCCTCACCTCCAGCATTCCCCACCTCCCCCCCCCCCCCCGGAAAGGGAGCTGTCTTCCCGCGCCTGCGCAGCAGGGCCGCCATCCGGGCATCCCGGCGGCGGCGGCGACAACATGGCCGATGTTGTTCAGGTGAGAGAGAGAGAGGGAGGGAGAGAGAGGGGGGGAATAAGCGTCCCTCTTCATCTCCAGTCCCCCGCAACCCCCCACCCGCGGCCTCGACCCCGACGGAGGAAAACGGGCCCCCGACCCGAGCGCCCTCAAACATTCAACAGAGCTCGTTCTGTATGTTCGAAAAAACGTCGCCCTCCCCCCCCCCCCCCGAACCACCATTTTATTTAAAGTCAAACCCCTCCTTCCCCCTCCCTAAAATATCCCCCCCCACCCCCAAACCCGCCCCACAGCATCAAATATCCCCAACTGGACACAGTCAACTCACACTGGAGCAGGGGGGGCGCCATTTTAATTTAATTTAATTTGGGTTTTTTTGTTTTTGTATGAAGTATTTCTCTGAAATGAAAAGGTGTTGGGGGCCAGGATCAGGAGGTGGGGGTTGTATTTCTCCCCTTCATTTTAAATACCAAGGAGAAACAGGGTTTTAAAAAGGGGGAAACAGCCTCAATCTGGCCCTTCCCCCCCTTCAATCCAGCCCTGTCTCCCCCCCCCTCAATCCTGCCCCCCCTTAATCCTGCCCTGTCCCCCCCCCTCAATCCTGCCCTGTCCCCCCCTCAATCCTGCCCTGTCCCCCCCTCAATCCTGCCCTGTCCCCCCCTCAATCCAGCCCTGTCCTTCCCCCCCCCTCAATCCAGCCCTGTCTCCCCCCCCTCAATCCTGCCCTGCCCTGTCCCCCCCTCAATCCTGCCCTGCCCTGTCCCCCCCTCAATCCTGCCCTGTCCCCCCCTCAATCCTGCCCTGTCCCCCCCTCAATCCAGCCCTGTCCTTCCCCCCCCCTCAATCCAGCCCTGTCTCCCCCCCTCAATCCTGCCCTGCCCTGTCCCCCCCTCAATCCTGCCCTGCCCTGTCCCCCCCTCAATCCTGCCCTGTCCCCCCCTCAATCCTGCCCTGCCCCCCCCTCAATCCTGCCCTCCCCCCTCAATCCTGCCCTCTTCCCCCCCTCAATCCTGCCCTCTTCCCCCCCTCAATCCTGCCCTCTACCCCCCTCAATCCTGCCCTCTCCCCCCCCCTCAATCCTGCCCTCTCCCCCACACCTCAATCCTGCCCTCTCCCCCCTCAATCCTGCCTACTCCCCACCTCAATCCTGCCCCCTCCCCTCCTCAATCCTGCCCTCTCTTCCTCGATCCTGCCCCCTCCCCTCGATCCTGCCCTCTCTGCCCCCATGATCGCCCTCTCTGCCCCCATGATCGCCCTCTCTGCCCCCATGATCGCCCTCTCTGCCCCCATGATCGCCCTCTCTGCCCCCATGATCGCCCTCTCTGCCCCCATGATCGCCCTCTCTGCCCCCATGATCGCCCTCTCTGCCCCCATGATCGCCCTCTCTGCCCCCATGATCGCCCTCTCTGCCCCCATGATCGCCCTCTCTGCCCCCATGATCGCCCTCTCTGCCCCCATGATCGCCCTCTCTGCCCCCATGATCGCCCTCTCTGCCCCCATGATCGCCCTCTCTGCCCCCATGATCGCCCTCTCTGCCCCCATGATCGCCCTCTCTGCCCCCATGATCGCCCTCTCTGCCCCCATGATCGCCCTCTCTGCCCCCATGATCGCCCTCTCTGCCCCCATGATCGCCCTCTCTGCCCCCATGATCGCCCTCTCTGCCCCCCAGATCGCCCTCTCTGCCCCCCAGATCGCCCTCTCTGCCCCCCAGATCGCCCTCTCTGCCCCCAGATCGCCCTCTCTGCCCCCCAGATCGCCCTCTCTGCCCCCCAGATCGCCCTCTCTGCCCCCCAGATCGCCCTCTCTGCCCCCCAGATCGCCCTCTCTGCCCCCCAGATCGCCCTCTCTGCCCCCCAGATCGCCCTCTCTGCCCCCCAGATCGCCCTCTCTGCCCCCCAGATCGCCCTCTCTGCCCCCCAGATCGCCCTCTCTGCCCCCCAGATCGCCCTCTCTGCCCCCCAGATCGCCCTCTCTGCCCCCCAGATCGCCCTCTCTGCCCCCCAGATCGCCCTCTCTGCCCCCCAGATCGCCCTCTCTGCCCCCCAGATCGCCCTCTCTGCCCCCCAGATCGCCCTCTCTGCCCCCCAGATCGCCCTCTCTGCCCCCCAGATCGCCCTCTCTGCCCCCCAGATCGCCCTCTCTGCCCCCCAGATCGCCCTCTCTGCCCCCCAGATCGCCCTCTCTGCCCCCCAGATCGCCCTCTCTGCCCCCCAGATCGCCCTCTCTGCCCCCCAGATCGCCCTCTCTGCCCCCCAGATCGCCCTCTCTGCCCCCCAGATCGCCCTCTCTGCCCCCCAGATCGCCCTCTCTGCCCCCCAGATCGCCCTCTCTGCCCCCCAGATCGCCCTCTCTGCCCCCCAGATCGCCCTCTCTGCCCCCCAGATCGCCCTCTCTGCCCCCAGATCGCCCTCTCTGCCCCCCAGATCGCCCTCTCTGCCCCCCAGATCGCCCTCTCTGCCCCCCAGATCGCCCTCTCTGCCCCCCAGATCGCCCTCTCTGCCCCCCAGATCGCCCTCTCTGCCCCCCAGATCGCCCTCTCTGCCCCCCAGATCGCCCTCTCTGCCCCCCAGATCGCCCTCTCTGCCCCCCAGATCGCCCTCTCTGCCCCCCAGATCGCCCTCTCTGCCCCCCAGATCGCCCTCTCTGCCCCCCAGATCGCCCTCTCTGCCCCCCAGATCGCCCTCTCTGCCCCCCAGATCGCCCTCTCTGCCCCCCAGATCGCCCTCTCTGCCCCCCAGATCGCCCTCTCTGCCCCCCAGATCGCCCTCTCTGCCCCCCAGATCGCCCTCTCTGCCCCCCAGATCGCCCTCTCTGCCCCCCAGATCGCCCTCTCTGCCCCCCAGATCGCCCTCTCTGCCCCCCAGATCGCCCTCTCTGCCCCCCAGATCGCCCTCTCTGCCCCCCAGATCGCCCTCTCTGCCCCCCAGATCGCCCTCTCTGCCCCCCAGATCGCCCTCTCTGCCCCCCAGATCGCCCTCTCTGCCCCCCAGATCGCCCTCTCTGCCCCCCAGATCGCCCTCTCTGCCCCCCAGATCGCCCTCTCTGCCCCCCAGATCGCCCTCTCTGCCCCCCAGATCGCCCTCTCTGCCCCCCAGATCGCCCTCTCTGCCCCCCAGATCGCCCTCTCTGCCCCCCAGATCGCCCTCTCTGCCCCCCAGATCGCCCTCTCTGCCCCCCAGATCGCCCTCTCTGCCCCCCAGATCGCCCTCTCTGCCCCCCAGATCGCCCTCTCTGCCCCCAGATCGCCCTCTCTGCCCCCCAGATCGCCCTCTCTGCCCCCCAGATCGCCCTCTCTGCCCCCCAGATCGCCCTCTCTGCCCCCCAGATCGCCCTCTCTGCCCCCCAGATCGCCCTCTCTGCCCCCCAGATCGCCCTCTCTGCCCCCCAGATCGCCCTCTCTGCCCCCCAGATCGCCCTCTCTGCCCCCCAGATCGCCCTCTCTGCCCCCCAGATCGCCCTCTCTGCCCCCCAGATCGCCCTCTCTGCCCCCCAGATCGCCCTCTCTGCCCCCCAGATCGCCCTCTCTGCCCCCCAGATCGCCCTCTCTGCCCCCCAGATCGCCCTCTCTGCCCCCCAGATCGCCCTCTCTGCCCCCCAGATCGCCCTCTCTGCCCCCCAGATCGCCCTCTCTGCCCCCAGATCGCCCTCTCTGCCCCCCAGATCGCCCTCTCTGCCCCCCAGATCGCCCTCTCTGCCCCCCAGATCGCCCTCTCTGCCCCCCAGATCGCCCTCTCTGCCCCCCAGATCGCCCTCTCTGCCCCCAGATCGCCCTCTCTGCCCCCCAGATCGCCCTCTCTGCCCCCCAGATCGCCCTCTCTGCCCCCCAGATCGCCCTCTCTGCCCCCCAGATCGCCCTCTCTGCCCCCCAGATCGCCCTCTCTGCCCCCCAGATCGCCCTCTCTGCCCCCCAGATCGCCCTCTCTGCCCCCCAGATCGCCCTCTCTGCCCCCCAGATCGCCCTCTCTGCCCCCCAGATCGCCCTCTCTGCCCCCCAGATCGCCCTCTCTGCCCCCCAGATCGCCCTCTCTGCCCCCCAGATCGCCCTCTCTGCCCCCCAGATCGCCCTCTCTGCCCCCCAGATCGCCCTCTCTGCCCCCCAGATCGCCCTCTCTGCCCCCCAGATCGCCCTCTCTGCCCCCCAGATCGCCCTCTCTGCCCCCCAGATCGCCCTCTCTGCCCCCCCCAGATCGCCCTCTCTGCCCCCCAGATCGCCCTCTCTGCCCCCCAGATCGCCCTCTCTGCCCCCCAGATCGCCCTCTCTGCCCCCCAGATCGCCCTCTCTGCCCCCCAGATCGCCCTCTCTGCCCCCCAGATCGCCCTCTCTGCCCCCCAGATCGCCCTCTCTGCCCCCCAGATCGCCCTCTCTGCCCCCCAGATCGCCCTCTCTGCCCCCCAGATCGCCCTCTCTGCCCCCCAGATCGCCCTCTCTGCCCCCCAGATCGCCCTCTCTGCCCCCCAGATCGCCCTCTCTGCCCCCCAGATCGCCCTCTCTGCCCCCCAGATCGCCCTCTCTGCCCCCAGATCGCCCTCTCTGCCCCCCAGATCGCCCTCTCTGCCCCCCAGATCGCCCTCTCTGCCCCCCCGGGGTTCTCTTTCCCCCCCCCCCCACGCCGGGGTTCTCTTTTCCCCCCCCCCCACGCCGGGGTTCTCTTTTCCCCCCCCCCCACGCCGGGGTTCTCTTTTCCCCCCCCCCCACGCCGGGGTTCTCTTTCCCCCCCCCCCCCCCCCCACGCCGGGGTTCTCTTTTCCTCCCCCCCCCCCCACGCCGGGGTTCTCTTTTCCTCCCCCCCCCCCACGCCGGGGTTCTCTTTCTCCCCCCCCCCCCCCCACGCCGGGTTCTCTTTCTCCCCCCCCCCCCCACGCCGGGGTTCTCCCCCCTCCCCCGGATATTCTCCCCCCTCCGCCCTCCTCCACCCGGATTCTCTCCCCCCCCCCCCCACCCCGGATTTTCACCCTCCTCCCCCCCCGGATTCTTCCCCCCTCCCCCCCCCCGGATGCTCCCCTCGGATCCTCCCCCTCCCCCCCCCGGATTCTCCCCCCCCCCCCGGATTTCCCCCCCTCCGCCCTCCTCCACCCGGATTCTCGCCCCTCCTCTTCCCCCCCCTCCCCCCACCCTGGATTCTCACCCTCCTCCCCCCCACCCCGGATTCTCCCCCCTGGATTCTCCCCACCCCCCGGATTCCTCCCCCCCAGGATCCTCCCCCCCCCCCCCCCCCGGATTCTCCCCCCTCCCCTCCCCCCGAATTCTCCCCCCCCCGGACTTCTTCTCTCCCCCCCCCCCCCCGGACTTCTTCTCTCCCCCCCCCCCCGGACTTCTTCTCTCCCCCCCCCCCCCCCCCGGACTCTTCCCCCCACACCGGACGCTTCCCCCCCCCCGGACTCTTTCCCCCCCCCCCCCCCCCGGACTCTTTCCCCCCCCCCCCCCGGACTCTTCCCCCCCCCCCCCGGACTCTTCTCTTCCCCCCCCCCCCCCCCCGGACTCTTCTCCCCCCCACCCGGACTCTCTCCCCCCCCCCCCCGGACTCTTCCTCCCCCTCCCCGGACTCTTCCCCCCCCCCCCCCCCAACTCTTTCCCCCCCCCGGACCCCCCCCCGACTCTTCCCCCCCCCCCCCCGACTCTTCCCCTCCCCCCCGGACTCTTCCCCCCCCCACCCCCCCGGACTCTTCCCCCCCGGACTCTTCTCCCCCCCCCCCCGGACTCCCCCCCCCCCCCAGACTCTCTCTCCCCCCCCCCCCGACTCTTTCCCCCCCCCCCGACTCTTTCCCCCCCCCCCCGACTCTTTCCCCCCCCCCCCGACTCTTTCCCCCCCCCCCCCCGACTCTTCTCTCCCCCCCCCCCGGACTCTTCTTCCCCCCCCCCCGGACTCTTCTTCCCCCCTCCCGGACTCTTCTCCCCCCCCCCCCCCCGGACTCTTCTTCCCCCCACCCCCCCCGGACTCTTTCCCCCCCCCCCCGGACTCTTTCCCCCCCCCCCCCGGACTCTTCTCCCCCCCCCCCCCGGACTCTTTCTCCCCCCCCCCCCCCGGATTCTCTTCCCCCCCCCCCCGGATTCTCTTCCCCCCCCCCCCCGGATTCTCTTCCCCCCCCCCCCGGATTCTCTCCTCCCCCCCCCCCCCGGATTCTCTCCCCCCCCCCCCCGGATTCTCTCCCCCCCCCCCCCCGGATTCTCTCCCCCCCCCCCGGATTCTCTCCCCCCCCCCCGGATTCTCTCCCCCCCCCCCCCCGGATTCTCTCCCCCCCCCCCCCCCGGATTCTCTCCCCCCCCCCCCCCGGATTCTCTCCTCCCCCCCCCCCGGATTCTCTCCTCCCCCCCCCCCGGATTCTCTCCCCCCCCCCCCCCGGATTCTCTCCCCCCCCCCCCCCGGATTCTCTCCCCCTCCCCCGGATTCTCCCCCCCCCCGGATTCTCTCTCCCCCCGGATTCTCTCTCCCCCCCCCCCCTGGATTCTCTCCCCCCCCCCCCCCCCCGGATTCTCTTCCCCCCCCCCCCGGATTCTCTCCCCCCCCCGGATTCTCTCCCTCACCCCCCCCCACCCCCGGATTCTCCCCCCCTCCCCCGGATTCTCCCCCCCTCCCCCGGATTCTCCCCCCCTCCCCCGGATTCTCCCCCCCTCCCCCGGATTCTCCCCCCCTCCCCCGGATTCTCCCCCCCTCCCCCGGATTCTCCCCCCCTCCCCCGGATTCTCCCCCCCTCCCCCGGATTCTCCCCCCCTCCCCCGGATTCTCCCCCCCTCCCCCGGATTCTCCGCCCCCTCCCCCGGATTCTCCGCCCCCTCCCCCGGATTCTCCCCCCCCTCCCCCGGATTCTCCCCCCCTCCCCCGGATTCTCCCCCCTCCCCCGGATTCTCCCCCCCTCCCCCGGATTCTCCCCCCCTCCCCCGGATTCTCCCCCCCTCCCCCGGATTCTCCCCCCCTCCCCCGGATTCTCCCCCCCTCCCCCGGATTCTCCCCCCCTCCCCCGGATTCTCCCCCCCTCCCCCGGATTCTCCCCCCCTCCCCCGGATTCTCCCCCCCTCCCCCGGATTCTCCCCCCCTCCCCCGGATTCTCCCCCGGATTCTCCCCCCTCCCCCGGATTCTCCGCCCCTCCCCCGGATTCTCCGCCCCTCCCCCGGATTCTCCGCCCCTCCCCCGGATTCTCCGCCCCTCCCCCGGATTCTCCGCCCCTCCCCCGGATTCTCCGCCCCTCCCCCGGATTCTCCGCCCCCTCCCCCGGATTCTCCGCCCCCTCCCCCGGATTCTCCGCCCCCTCCCCCGGATTCTCCGCCCCCTCCCCCGGATTCTCCGCCCCCTCCCCCGGATTCTCCCCCCCCTCCCCCGGATTCTCCCCCCCTCCCCCGGATTCTCCCCCCCTCCCCCGGATTCTCCCCCGGATTCTCCCCCCTCCCCCGGATTCCTTCCCCCCCCCCGGATTCCCCCCTCCCCCCCCCCGGATTCTCCCCCTCCCACCCCCCGGATTCTCCCCCTCTCCCCCCCCCCGGATTCTCCCCTCCCCCCCCGGATTCTCCCCCTCCCCCCCCCCGGATTCTCCCCCTCCCCCCCCCTGGATTCTCCCCCTCCCCCCCCCCCCCCCCGGATTCTCCCCCTCCCCCCCCGGATTCTCTCTTCCCCCACCCCCCCGGATTCTCTCTTTCCCCCCCCTTTTTCTCCCTCCCCTCCCCCCCCCGGATTCTCCCCCTCCCCTCCCCCCCCCGGATTCTCCCCCTCCCCTCCCCCCCCCGGATTCTCCCCCCCCCGGATTCTCCCCCTCCCCTCCCCCCCGGATTCTCCCCCTCTCCCACCCCCCCTGGATTCTCCCCCTCCCCCCCCGGATTCTCCCCCCCCCCCCCCGGATTCTCCCCCTCCCCTCCCCCCCCCCCGGATTCTCCCTCTCCCCTCCCCCCCCCCGGATTCTCTCCCCCCCCCCCCCGGATTCTCTCTTCCCCCCCCCCCCCCCGGTTTCTCTCTCCCCCCCCCCCCCCGGATTCTCTCTCCCCCACCCCCCCCGGATTCTCTCTTCCCCCCCCCCCTTTTTCTCCCTCTCTCCCCCCCCGGATTCTCCCCTCCCCCCGCCTCCCCGGATTCTCCCCCCCCCCCCCCCGGATTCTCCCCCCTCCCCCCCCCCGGATTCTCCCCCTCTCCCCCCCGGATTCTCCCCCTCCCCCCCCCCCGGATTCTCCCCCTCCCCCCCCCCGGATTCTCCCCTCCCCCCCCCCCCTGGATTCTCCCCCCTTCTCCCCCCTCCCCCGGATTCTCCCCCCCCTCCCCCGGATTCTCCCCCCCTCCCCCCGGATTCTCCCCCCCTCCCCCGGATTCTCCCCCCCTCCCCCGGATTCTCCCCCCCCTCCCCCGGATTCTCCCCCCCCCTCCCCCGGATTCTCCCCCCCTCCCCCCGGATTCTCCCCCCTTCCCCCCCCCGGATTCTCCCCCCTCCCCCCCCGGATTCTCCCCCCCTCCCCCCGGATTCTCAACCCCGGATTCTCCCCCCTCCCCCGGATTCTCCCCCCTCCCCCGGATTCTCCCCCCTCCCCCGGATTCTCCCCCCTCCCCCGGATTCTCCCCCTCCCCCGGATTCTCCCCCTCCCCCGGATTCTCCCCCCTCCCCCGGATTCTCCCCCCTCCCCCGGATTCTCCCCCCTCCCCCGGATTCTCCCCCCTCCCCCGGATTCTCCCCCCCTCCCCGGATTCTCTCCCCCCCTCCCCCCGGATTCTCCCCCCCTCCCCCCCCGGATTCTCCCCCCCTCCCCCCGGATTCTCAACCCCGGATTCTCCCCCCCGCCCGGATTCTCCCCCCCGCCCGGATTCTCCCCCCCCCGCCCGGATTCTCCCCCCCCCGCCCGGATTCTCCCCCCCCCCGCCCGGATTCTCCCCCCCCCGCCCGGATTCTCCCCCCTCCCCCGGATTCTCCCCCCCCCCCGGATTCTCCCCCCCCCCCGGATTCTCCCCCCTCCCCCGGATTCTCCCCCCTCCCCCGGATTCTCCCCCCACCCCCGGATTCTCTCCCCCCCCCCCCGGATTTCCCCCCTCCCCCCCGGATTCCCCCCCTCCCCCCCCCCCCGGATTCTCCCCCCCCCGGATTCCCCCCCCTCCCCCCCCCCGGATTCCCCCCTCCCCCCCCCGGATTTCCCTCCCCCCTCCCCCCCCCGGATTTCCCCCCCCTCCCCCCCCCCCGGATTCCCCCCCCCTCCCCCCCCGGATCCCCCCCCCTCCCCCCCCCGGATTCCCCCCCCCCCGGATTCCCCCCCCCCTCCCCCCCCGGATTCCCCCCCCCGGATTCCCCCCCCCTCCCCCCCCCGGATTCCCCCCCCTCCCCCCCCCGGATTCCCCCCCCTCCCCCCCCCGGATTCCCCCCCCCTCCCCGGATTTCCCCCCCCCCGGATTTCCCCCCCCCTCCCGGATTCCCCCCCCGGATTCCCCCCCCTCCCCCCCCGGATTCCCCCCCTCCCCCCCCCCCGGATTCCCCCCCCTCCCCCCCCCGGATTCCCCCCCCCTCCCCCCCCCGGATTCCCCCCCCCCCCCCCCGGATTCCCCCCCCTCCCCCCCCCCGGATTCCCCCCCCTCCCCCCCCCCGGATTCCCCCCCCTCCCCCCCCCCCGGATTCCCCCCCCTCCCCCCCCCCCGGATTCCCCCCCCCCCGGATTCCCCCCCCCCCGATTTCCCCCCCCCCGGATTCCCCCCCCCGGATTCCCCCCCCCCCCGGATTCCCCCCCCCCCCGGATTCCCCCCCCCCCCGGATTCCCCCCCCCCCCGGATTCCCCCCCCCCCGGATTCCCCCCCCCCGGATTCCCCCCCCGGGAATTGGGAATCGCTTCTGTTCGGAGTCCCGCCCTCCATTCCCGCGAAATAATCCCCCCCTCCCCATAAAAATACGGAATCTGGGCGGCGATGGTGCTCGGGGGGTCCTGCAGCCTGAGGCCCTGTGCAGGCACTGACTAAGCAGCAGGAGCCGACACGCCGCACCGGGCCCTGCCCCTGCCTGCTCGCTGCCGGCTGCACCAGGCCCTGCCTCACTGCTGCCGGCACCGGCCCGCCACCCTCTCCCCCGGCCTCCTCTTTAATTTCACAACCTTGTCTTTCAGGTGCAGAGAATGGGGATGGATCGCGCCTGATCCCGCAGTGCTGTACGTTTCCTCTTTTTCTTAAATTTGGGGTCTGTGTACATATTCAACGCTTGGGGGGGGGGGGGGGGGGGGGTGTTAAAAGAAACTATTTGTATATTCGTCCAAATGGCGTAAGGCATAGCAACGTGAGGAGGGAAATGTGATATAAAGGTGGTCGTGTGTGTTTGGGTGGGTGGAGGGGGGGTGCGGGCAGGCCATGCCGAGGAAAGGAGCTGCTTGTTACTAAAATGTTTGCTTTTCTTGCTCTTAACCTGAAGCATTTTCGCTCTATTTTTGGAGAGAAGGAAAAGGGCATTCCATCAGCGAGATAGATAAATGGGGTTCAGCTCGCGAGGGTGCCAGTCCTGTGTGCAGCAATGTGCTCTCTTTCGTAAAAGGATATTAGTTTTGGGGGGGGGGGGGGGGTGAGCTGTATTTTCTTGTTGCAGGATTGCTGCTTTGTCAGAGGTGTATTTTGCCCCTGCAAAATGAGCTGATCATTGTGTGCAGAAGGTGTTTGTGAAATTTAGTTTTTTCCCCCCCCCAATGAAGGATTTTGACCGGGCAGCCTGTCTCTGTCTGTGTGTTGGTGGATGTGCGCTTGTATCTGTAGATGACTTTAAAGGGAAAACTGTGCCTTCTAAGTGCATTAGTAAAGATACTCTGCTAGATGCAGCCATTGAAATGGCCTTTTATGAAATGCAGGCATTCTCCCTGCTGGGTGAGGTTTTAAAATTATATTTGTGTTTCTTGTGGGACGCACAAGTTGATTTCTGCTCAGTACCGTTTAAATCTTCTGCAACTGTTTTATTTTACTTTGTCTTTGTGGGGAAACCTGAATGTTGCATTTCGCGTGCTGTTTTTTTAATGTGGATCTTTAGCAGGTTGTCTCTGAGCTTAACTTCCTCTTTAATTACACGTGGTTTTGAGTTGTAGAAATTGCTCAGGGGCCGAATGATTTTTGTTCAACAATTTTTGACGCGTCCCGTGTCTGAATGAGGGGCAGTAATTAATTTAATTTTGGGGTGGCACGGTAGCACAGTGGTTAGCACTGTTGCTTCACAGCACCAGGGTCCCAGGTTCGATTCCCGGCTTGGGTCACTGTTTGTGTAGAGTCTGTACATTCTCCCCGTGTGTGCGGGGTTTCCTCTGGGTGCTCTGGTTTCCTTCCACAGGCCAAAGATGTATGGGTTAGGTGGATTGGTCATGCTAAATTGCCCTTTAGTGTCCAAAGCGTTTGGTGGGGTTGCTGGGTTATGGGGATAGGGTGGAGGTATGGGCTTCGGTAGGGTGCTCTTTCTGGGACCAGTGTAGACTCGATGGGCCAAATCGCCACCTTCTGCCTGTAATTTCTATGCTTCTAACCACCTTTTCAGGCAATGGGTTCCAGATTTCAACCACCCTATGGATGAACCTTTTTTTCCCTCAAATTCCATCTAAATCTCCTGCCCCTTACCGTAAATCTATACAGCCTGGTTATTAACACTCTACTAAAGGGAAATGATCCTTCCTACCCACCCTATGTCCCTCATGAATTTATAATGTAAAGGTAAAGTTGGTATAGTCTCAGATGACTATAGGCTGCTTCCCCCTTTTGAGGAGAAGAGCTGACTGGTGGTGATTTAACCTGAGGGTTACCACACCTCCGGCGAGGGAAAAGGTTGAGAAGGCTTTGTGCTCATGAATGAGCTCGTACAAAAATTGAACCTGCGCTGCTGGCCTCGTTCTGCATTACGTACCACACCTCACTCGGGTCCTTCCTCCGCCTTAGCTGCTCTAAAGAGCAGCCCCCACCTAACCAGCATCACTTCATAGCTGAAACACTCCAGCCCAGGCAACATCCTGGTGAATCTCCTCTGCACCATCTCTAGTGCAGTCACATTGTTCCTATAGTGTGGTGACCAGAACTGCATGTAGTAAGCCAACTTGACCCAGATCGCCGTCTCCTATCTTAATATCTTTTGTGTGGTTCAGTGTCAAATTGTGTCTGGTAATGCTCCCAGGATGTGTCTCAGGATGTGCAGGGTGCCAGATAAATGAATATTTTTATCTCGTTGATGTTGTTAACAGCTTTATATGCATTCAGCATACTCACTCGGCGCAGACTCAGTCCTTTTGCACCTCACCCTCTCAAAGATCCAGTGATTCTATTCGAGTCTGGTGTCGTTTGCTCGAGGTTAGTAGGAGGACCAGCTAACACTGTGAGCCACCCCGTAACCTGGTGAAACGTGGCACAATAGAATGGGGTTTACAAAATACAATTTGCCTGCATCGTGTTTGTAAATTCTTTCACACGTTGGCAGACTTGTGTTTTCTATTAACTGAATAATGGTCGAATGGGATGCTGTAGTGAGCAGAATGTCAGGAGAATTTGTATTGTGCGTATCACTGACTTGGCACTGATGTGCATCAGTGACCTGGACGCCGAATGTTAGGGTAACCTTACATGACCTCCAAATGAGTATTTTTCATTCTAGAATTTTCTCTCCGCACTATGCAGCACCACAAATCTCACGGGCCAGCATGTCCATTTGGTGTTGTCCACCGTTGTTGTGAATTTGCTTTGGTCTTGTAAAAGTATGTTCCCCGCCAGCCTTGCCGAGAATTCTTCACGGTTTTCCTGTGCACAAAGCAGAGTAGGAAGTGACTGAGTTTGACTGCTGTTGAGCTTGGGGTGCAGTCTCTTGTCAAAGTACCTGACATCCTTGGCTGGCTGGAAATGCGCCGTGTAAGCAAACTGCATGATCATGGTGGACCTTGCACCCCAGAAGGGGAGACCATTCGGCCCACTGTCCACGCGCCAGCTCTTTTGATTGTCCTCAGAGGAAAGATGAAATAAACTGACCCTTTGTTCTCCCTGGAGTTGAGGATGAAAGGTGATCTCGTTCTAACACGCAGGGCACAACGGTGTCAGTGGAGGAAGGATGTTTCTTCTGGCTGGGGCGTCTACAACCAGGGGACACTGTCTCTGATAAGGCCATTTAGGATTGAGATGAGGGGAATTTATTCACTCGAAAGGTGGTGAATCTTTAGAATTCTCTGCTCCATTGAGTATGCTCAAGACTGAGATCAGTACATTTCTACCAATTTAGAAATGTCAAAGGATGTGGGATATTGCAGGCAAATGGTGTTGAATTAGGAGATCGGCCTTGAGCTCATTGATTGGCGTAGTGGGCTCGATGGATAGAATGACCTTCCTATTGATCCGCTCCTATTTCTCATGTTCTTATGAAATAGTTATCTAATGGGTCCCACTCCTTTACTTGTTCTCCCCCCCCCCCTTCTTTGTAATCTAGAAAAAAAGATATTTATCCAATTCCCTTTGGGAAGCTCCTGTTGAGCCTGCTCCTACCACTCTTTCAGGCAGCGTATTCTCGCTCGCAATTCTTCTGCATTTTATATTTAAAACAATGCCCTCTGGTTCTTCTATCGATTCTCTTCAATCTGTTTCCCCCCCCCCCCCCCCCAACCCTCTCTGGTTACCGGCACTTTTTTTGGAGGGGGGAGGGGCAGTTACCACTGTAGTACATCTCCTCCACACCCTCTCCAAGGCTTTGGCATCTAAAAAGAAAGACTTGTATTTATATTGCACATCAGTGGATGTCTCGGAGCGCTCTACTTTTTGCCCCTGCCTTGCTACTCTTCAGAATAGTGCTGCAGGATCTTCTATATCCTCTTAAGCTGACGGCTGGCGTCTTGGTTTAATGTCTCATCGGCAAGACAGCGCAACACTCCCTTAGTACTGCTCTGAAGTGTCAGCCTTGATTTTTGAGCTTGCGCCCTGGAACCTTGAGACATGGAGGAGAGAGTGCTGCTGACTGAGATGTGGCTGACGTGTGGCACCCTGAGTTGGATTGAGGCCTGGCTGGGCAGCGATTGATTTATTTAAAAAAATGGTCCGCATAACCTCCTTTGGAGTCTGTCAGGAGCATCGGTGGAGTAGAGTGGTTACTGATGGGGTGGGTGGGGGAAAATCAGCGTTGGCTATGATGGCCTCTCGGGTTGGAGATGAATGACCATGGGAATGAGTCATGAGTGGGCAGCTCGTCAAACCCCGGGCTCCAGCATGAGTCAGAGGTGGGGAAGTTTTTCAGAAAGCTCCTGCATGATGAACCAGCACCAAGTCCACCACTAACATGGTTTTACAAGCAACTGATGGGCGTGCATCACTGAGGCGGTGCCGTTCGATCTAAAACGACTGCTGGTGCTTTTGGTAACTGTGTTGATCTGGATTCATGACTCTTATTAATAATAATCTTTATTAGTGTCACAAGTAGGCTTACGTTAACACTGCAATGAAGTCACTATGAAAATCCCCTAGTCGCCACACTCTGACGACTGTTCGGGTACACAGAGGGAGAATTCAGAATATTCAATTCACCTAACAGCACATCTTTCGGGACTTGTGGGAGGAAACCGGAGCACCCAGAAGAAACCCACGCAGACGGGAAGGACGTTCAGACTCTGCACAGGCACTGACCCAACACGGGAATCGAACCTGGGGTCCTGGCACTGTGAAGCAATAGTGCTAACCACTGTGCTACCGTGCCGCCCCACGTTCTGCGCTGCTGTCGATGATCCCGTTTGCAATCCTTCCAAATTTAATGAAGCCTTTGCAAGGTCCATTAGCTCCAAGCCAACTCACTGTAGTCTTGTAGCCGTGTGGAAAATTGCCTAGGGATTGGTATCTTGACTCCCAAAAGCCTGTCCACCATCTATAAGGCATAAGTCAGGAGTGTGAGGAAACTCTCCATTTGTCTGGATGAGTGTGGCTCCAACAACACTCAAAATGCTCGACACTGCCCAGGACAAAGTCACCCCCGTTTGATCACCTCATCCACAAACGTTGGCTCCCCCCATCACCAAAGCACAGCGACAGCCCTGTGTACCATCTACAAGATGCACTGCAGGAACTTGCCAAGGCTTCCTCGATAAGCGCCTCCCTAACCCGCAACCTCTACCATGTAGAAGGATGAGAACAGCAGACACGAGAACACCGTGTTCCCCTCCGAGTCACTCACCATCCTAAATTGGAAACATATCCGTCGTTCCTCCACTGTCATTGGGTCACAATCCTGGAACTCCCTCTCTAACCGCACATGGGGGACAGCAGCGGTTCAAGGCGGCGGCTCACCCATCGCCTTCTGAAGGGGCAATTAGGGATGGGCGATAAATGCCGGCCTTGTCTCCATTAGAGACTGAACACTTGTGTTGAACTTTTGAAATTGCTGAGTACTTGGCTGCCTTAGGGCAAAAAGTTATTGCCTCTGGCTCCATTTTCCTGCTTCCCCTAGAAACTCAGGAATGTGTGATTGCACGAGCTCTGCTTTGACGAGGAACAGCGTAACACTTTCCATTTACCGCAGTTTGTTTATTCCTTGGGCAAAAATGCATTTGAGGTGTCGCTTGTGGGGTTGTTTTCAGCTTCAGTTACCTTGCAGTGGCTCAACTCATTCGCCAGATGTAAATTATGCCCCATTTCCAGTTCCCCCTCCCTGACAGAGCAGTGGTCTGCTGTTGCTTTGAAGCAGTTGGAACATAGGAACAATTGGGAGAGGGGGGTCACCCCTCCGAGCCTGTTTCACCATTCAATTTGATAATGGCTTGGTCTGTTGTTGTTCACCCTCCGTTCCCTTGATGACCTCACTCGACAGAGACCTACCAATATCATGCTGAAAGTGTCACTTGGCATGGTATTTCCAACCTTTTGTGGCTCCCCTTAAACTAGTCTATGGCATACCTGACTGAATGCTCCAGCATTTTACCTTCCCTGAAACCAATGTGGATGTTATGGCAAGCTTGTTTCTTTCACTCCTGCATTCTTTGAATGAAGGTGACGCAATTTCCCGTTGCGGTGCTCGCTAGGGCAGTGGTGTTGGAAAGGGTGGGGGACGGACGGACCCTGTTGAGTGTCTTTAGGATCTTGCTTTTAAAATCTTCCTCCTTCTGTACCCCAATGGATATAGGCTTAACTTGTTCAATCTGACCTCTCCAGGTAGGCTTTGAGGAGATTCCTGAAGCGTTTCCACTCCCTCCTGGGAGTCTCCTGCCATGAGTTCTGAGTGGAGTAATGGCTTTGTGGAGTCTGGTGTCAGGCATACGAGCGACGCGCCCAGCAGAGCTGATTTTGAGTGATTAGCACCTCGATGCTGGTCATGGTGGCTTTGGAGGGGTAATGGTAAAATTGGCCATAGGCTGCTTCCCGCCTTGACAGGGAGAGCTGACTTCTGATTTAACCTGAGGATCGCCACACTTCAGGCGAGGGGAACGGTTGAGAAGGCGGAGCCTCCATTAATAACTTCAGCCGGTACGGGAATTGAACCTGTGCTGCTGGCCTTGCTCTGCATCACGAGCCAGCTGTCTAGCCAACTGAGCTAAACCGGCAGGGGATGCTGCTATGGGACCACCTTGCCACTAATTTGGAGGATGCAGTGAAGGCTGGTCGTAGTTGTTCAATAATTTGAGATTGTCCAAGTTTCTGAACCCGATTGCTGTGCGAGGATTACTGCTGCCCACTAAACCATTATCAGCCTCCAGTTTGAGATCATGTTCTTCAAATACTCATTTTCTCAGTCGACCGGCTTGCTGGAGATGATCGATGAATTTAATTGTCCAGGGATCATGTGGACCATGTTTTGCGACTCTTGGTGTTCTACTATCCGTATGACATAATTTCTGCAAGAGCTGGACGTTGGTACCATCGCTCATTTAACCTCCTAGGAAGGAGCCATCAGCTGAGATTAAGCCTAGTTATATCCTTCTATAACTTGCAGATATGATCCCTGCTTCTTTCCACCTTTCCAATTGAAAGAACATCTAAACACTCATCCCATCATTATTATAGATTTTTTCGAAGTTCTGCCTTATAGAAGTATGTAGACAAAGCTTTTAAGGCTCGTTTTTAATCAATTTGTGGGAAATGGACGTCGCTGACTATTGCCCACCCCTAATTACCCTTGAAGGTGGTGGTGAGCTGCTGCCTTGGAACTGCTGCAGTCTGTGAGGCCTAGGTGCACCCAGTGTTTTTTGGGAGGGAGCTCCAGGATTTTGACCCAGTGACAGTGAAGGAATGACCAATATATTTCCAAGTCAGGATGGCGAGTGACTCTGAGGGGAATGTCCTGGTGGAGGGGTTCCTAGGTATCTGCTGTCCTCGTAGATGGTAGAAGTCGTGGGTTTAGACGTTGCTGCCTAAGGAGCCTTGGTTTGGGAACCATCCAAGTGGTTTGGGAACCATCCATATCTACCTACGGTTCTGTAACCACTCGTTTCCACAGCATTTTGCTTGTAATTGACTTCTGGGAGTGAATATGCTCAAAGTGCGGTCTACTGAGTAATGGCGTGATTGATTCTAATCTGAAATATCAGATCAGTGAACAGGAAGTAGGACTGTCGTGTACTCCCTTGTGTGTTGACCATTAAAAAAAATCATGTTCCTTTGCACATCGGGATGAATTCTAAATCGCTTTAAATTTATACCCTGCTCAAAATGTTGGTTTGGAGTGAGTTCTGTGACCATAATCAAATCTGAGTTGTACACCATTGCATTTCTGGCTACTGCTTCTGATCTTGGTTTCCCCCCCCTCATGTAAAGGTTACTTCAGTTATCACTGTGAGCAGTAGTACTAAGGAAACAGCTCCCAGTGTACTTTTTATTTTTATTCATTTGCAGAATGTGGGTGTTGCTTTTAGGCTAGCATTTATTGCCATCCCTACCGAGTTGCCCTTCAGAAGGTGGTAGTGACTTGTCTTGAACCGCTGCAGTCCTTGAGGTGTAGGTACTCCCACTGCTGTTCGGGAGGGAGTTCCAGAATGTTGCCCCCAGCGACAGTGAAGGAACGGCGATATATTTCCAAGTCAGGATGGTGAGTGGGGTTCCCAGGTATCTGCTGCTCTTGCCCTTCTAGATGATAGTGCTGGGTTTATCTGTGGGTGGGTTAGCAATCAAGCGGGTCCTGCTTTGGATGGTGTTGAGCTTCCTGCGTGTTATTGGAGCTGCACCCATCCAGGCAAGTGGGGAGTATTCCATCACACTCCTGTAGATGGTGGACAGGCTTTTGTTTAGGAGATTAGTTACTTGCATAGGATTCTTAGCCTTTTATCTGGCCTAGTAGCCACTGTAGTAATAGGATAGTCCAGTTCAGCTTCTGATCAGTGCTAACCCCCAGGATGTTGATTGAGGGATGGTAATGCCATTGAATGTCAATGGGCGATGGTTAGATCCTCTCTTGTAGGAGATGGTCATTGCCTGGCACTTGTGTATGTAACTTGCTCCATGTCAGCCCAAGCCTGGATATTGTCCAGGTCTTACTGCATTTGGACATAGACTGCTTCATTATCTGAGGAGTTGCAAATGGCGCTGGATATTGTGTAGTCATCTGCAGCCGTCCCCAATTTATGATCTTATGATGGAAGGGAGGTCATTCATGAAGCAGCTGAAGATGGTTTGGCCTAGGACACTTCCTTGCGAAATTCCTGCAGTGATGTCCTGGAGCTGAAATGATTTACCTCCACCCACCACAACCATTGTCCTTTGTGGCAGGTATGACACCAGCGGAGAGTTTTCCCCGATTCCCATTGACTCCAATTTTGTAGGGCTCATTGATGTTAAGGGCAGTCACTCTCACTTCTGGCATTCGGCTCTTTTGTCCATGTTTAAACCAAGGCTGTCATGGGGTCAGGAGCTGAGTGACCCATGCGGAACTCCAACTGAGCGTCCGTGAGCAGGTTATTGCTGAGTAAGTGCCGCTTGATAGCACTGTTGGTGACTCCTATCTCTTTGCTGATGCTGGAGAGTAGACTGATAGGGCAGTAATTGACTGGGCTGGATTTGTCCTGTTTCTTGCGTACAGGGCATGTTATGTAACTGAGTCGCAGCTTGTACACGATGACAAGTTGGGAAGTGCTGCATCGCAGAAAAGTGCCAATTTGTGGTGTCAGAATATTGGGATACAGCATTAACGTGCCTGTTAGCCTGTCCCCGCTGATGTCTTGTTTTCCCCAATCCACTCAAGAATTGTACAAATAGGATCTGAGGTCTCAACTACAAGTTCTGCTTTGCAGCATTCTACTCTGCCTTTGTAAACTCCATTTAACAGTAGTGGAACCTGCCTTCCGACTCTTGTCTCCCTCTTGGTCTATCCACCGCTGTCATAATTGCCCCCCACTCCCTCAAAAAGAAACCCCGTGACTCTGTTTAAGGGCAATGGGCAACAAATGCCACATCCCAAGAACAAATGTTTTTTAAAAAAAAACTCATGCAGTGTAGGTACACCCGCAGTGCAGTTCGTGAGGGCGTTCCAGGACTTTAATTCCGCGACAGTGAAGGAACTGCTGATGGAGTTCTGGTGTGTGTGAGGGGAACTTGCATGTGGTGGTGTTCCCATGTGTCTGCTATCCTTTTCTTTTTAATTTAGAGTACCCAATTCATTTTTTCCAATTAAGGGACAATTTAGCATGACCAATCCACCTACCCTGCACATCTTTGGGTTGTTGGGGAGAAACCCACGCAATCACGGGGAGAATGTGCAAACTCCACACGGACAGTGACCCAGAGCCGGGATCGAAACTGGGACCTCAGCGCTGTGAAGCAGCAATGCTAACCCTGCCCTTGCTGTCCTTTTCAATGGTAAGTGGTAAAGGTCACGGGTTTGACAGGTGCTGTCGAAGGAGTCTTGATGAGCTACTGTGGTAGTGCAGCCTATAATTGGTACACAAGGTAGCCACTGTGCATCGGTGGTGGAGGGAGTAAATGGCGGTGGTGGATTGGGTGCCGAACAAGCAGGGTTGCTTTGTCCTGGATAGTGTTGAGTTTCTTGAGTGTTGGAGCCGCACTCATCCAGGCAAGTGGGAGTATTCCATCACGCTCTTGACCTGTGCCATATAGATGGTGGACAGGCTTTGGGAGGAGGCGATTTACTCGCGACAGGATTCCCAGCCTCTGACCTGCTCTTGGAACCTGCTCACAGTATTTATATGGCTGTGCCCAGTTAGGTTTCTGGCCAGTGGTGACCCAGGATGTTGATTCAGTCATGGTATTTGAATGGCCCTTGAATGTCAAGGGCTGTGATTAGATTCTCTCTTGTTGGAGAAGGTCATTTCCTGGCACTTGAATGACACGATTTACCACTTATCAGCACAGCTCTGAATATTGTCCAGGTCTCTCAGTGTATGGACACTGACTGTTTCAGTATCTTGTGAAGCCTGTCCGTCACCTTGCTTTGAAAACATGCCACTGAGAAACCCAAGTGAAATATGCTGGAAATGCACAGCAGGGCTGGCAGCACCTGTGGAGAGAGAAATGAGTTTCAGGCCTGTTAGCAAGTATCATCTTGGGGCCACATTTATCCCAGATATGGCCCAGGTATTCTCT
This sequence comes from Scyliorhinus torazame, assembly GCF_047496885.1. NCBI lineage: Eukaryota > Metazoa > Chordata > Chondrichthyes > Carcharhiniformes > Scyliorhinidae > Scyliorhinus > Scyliorhinus torazame. The sequence goes on from NC_092728.1 coordinate 11,855,047, forward strand.
CTCCACCTCCCCTGTAGAATTGTCATTGGTTTGTCAGACAGCTGGGGAGTATGGTTTGGTTTCCTGGTAATCTGCATATGGGCGACATGGTAACACAGTGGTTAGCACTGTTGTTTCACAGCGCCAGGGTTCCAGGCTCACTGTCTCTGCAGAGTCCGCATGTTCTCCCTGAGTCTGCGTTGGTTCCTCCTGGTTCTGCGGTTTCCTCCCACAAGTCCCGAAGTGCTGTTAGGTATTTTAGACATTCTGAATACTCCCTCTGTTACCCGAACAGGTGCCGGAGTGTGGCGATTAGGGGCTTTTCACAGTAACTGCATTGCAGTGTTAATGTAAGCCTACTTGTGACACTAAAGATTATTACTGGGAAACATATGGGAAGTTGGGAGTGTCACAGTTGATTGAGCACATTGGCACCATCATTCTAACCTGAGGATTAATACCCGGCTCGATGCGTTCCACCAGATTGTGGGTGGTACTGCAGCAGCCACTTCTGATTCTGCAGGTGCCTCTGCCCATTCTGGGACTGGTTTACTTCAGAAAGGATGTTATTGCCACAGGAGCAGTCCAACAAATGTTCACCAGACTTTTTGCAGGGACGGCGGGACTGTCCTGTAAAGAGGGATTGGGGCAAACTGGGCCTGTATTCTCTAGTGTCTCGAACAATGAGAGGTGATCTTGTTGAAATCTGCAGAATACTTGAAGGAATAGACAGGGTCGATGCGGGCAACATGCTTCCCCTGGTGGGGGAGTCTAGAGCCAAGGTGCACAATCTGAAAGTAAGGGGGAAGCCACTTGGGACCAATATGAGGAGAAATGTTTTTACCCCATGGGTTGTGAATCTTTGGAATTCCCTTCCCCAGAGAGCTGTGGTAGCTCAGTCACTGAGTATGTTTGCCGCAGAGATTGGCAGATTTCTAAATGCCAATGACATAGAGGGATATGACTAGCAGTTGCCCAAAGAGCTTCGCAGACGATGAAGTCCTTCTGTAGGAAATATAAGAAACGGGGCAGTCACATTGCACAGAGCAAGCTTCCATAACAAGCAGTGCGGCGATGAGCATATGTCCAGTTTTTAGGATTTAAAAAAAAATTTAGAGTACCCAATTCATTTTTTCCAATTAAGGGGCAATTATTGTGGCCAATGCACCTACCCTGCACATCTTTGGGTTGTGGAGGCGAAGCCATGCAGACATGGGAAGAATGTGCAAACTTCACATGACAGTGATCCAGGGCCGGGATCGAACCTGAGACCTCGACGCTGTGAGGCAGCAGTGCTAACCACTGCGCCCCCGTGCTGCCCTAGTTTTTCGTGATGTTGATTAAGCGGTACATATTGCCCAAGCCACCCAAAGCGAGCTCCCCTGATCTTTTGGAGTGGTGGTAAGGGACGTTTAACACCAGCCCTTTGTGCAGCAATCCCTCAGTACCATGCTGGGATTGTGAGCTAGCACCTTTTGCTTGTGCCACTGGCTGGGGCTAGAATCTGCAATCCTTCTGGGACTGGTGCTAGCTGCTGCTCCTGTTCATCCCCTGGGTTTAAGAAATGTTGTAATTTGGCAACCAGTTTATCAGCATGTTTGAAAGTGCCTCACTCTGTTCCTACCCTAAGTAATGCCTTTTTTTTAACCCCCCCCCTCCGAATTGGTGGCTTTAGTAAATACTCCAGGTTACTTTTTCTGGGACCTGAATATTAAAGCGGTTGAGATGATTTTGAGCCTGTTGGAATGCACTCTTTGACCTGATGACCTGGCATCCAGAGTTTTCGTTTACGCGGAACAGACACTCTCCAAATGTTCGGCATTGTGTAACGCGCAGTGTTCAAATTGAGCACAGGCGGAGGTTTTGTTTTCTGTCCAGAAGCTTTGTCCATTTGTGGGGGAGTGTTGGGTTTGGGCAGATAACATGGCCAATCAGGCCTGTGTGTTTCTCTGAGCTCAGTTTGGGAGGGATGTGTCATGCTTTTATCACATGCAAAGCAATCTTTTAAAGGAGGAAGCCTGTGACTTATATGTGGGTCCTTTCCACCCAGAGTCAAAACTGATGAGAGCACTTTTCCGTGGCAAAGTTTGCGAACCAACAGTGAAACTAAGACCTGCACTATTTTTCGTTTAGACTTAGTGACGCCCTCTTTTTCAAAAAAAAAAAGCAGAACAGAATATTTTATAATGTGTCTCGTACTACTGTCATCGTAAAATGATGTGGAGATGCGAGCGTTGGCCTGGGATGAGCACAGTAAGAAGTCTTGCAACACCACCGTAAAATGATTTGCATCTAACTTCTGTTCATGTGGTCAACACAAACCTCTTGTATTGCAAGTACCAACACCCCCCCCCCCCACACTTTCTCCCCGAAACTCCTCCCCAACCATATTTATTCGATTGGTCCTGGGAAATCAAATCATTTTAGAATCTTCGAGAAGCTGGAGTAAGGCTGTTTTACTCCTCGAGTCTCCTCTCATTCAGTGAAAATCATGGCTGCTGAACCTCAATTCTCCTTTCCCATCCCACTCCTAATTTTTTTCAAATAATTTTTTATTTGTGTCACAAGTTGGCTTACATTAACACTGCAATGAAGTTACTGTGAAAATCCCCTAGTCGCCACACTCCGGCGCCTGTTCGGGTACACAGGGAGAATTCAGAATGTCCAATTCACCTAACGAGCATTTCTTTTGGGACTTGTGGGAGGATATTAGGGGGAAGGCGGGATCAGGCTATCGAGTTGGGTGATCGGTCATGGACAGGTGGAGCAGGCTTGAAGGGCCTATTTTCTATGTTTCGTGTACAGGGTACTCAAATCCTTTGTGTGGGGAGGGGCAGACTTTTTCCTGTCATTCCTACCAATGTGGGTAATTTCACATGTCGCCCGAGCCAGCGGTGTGGACTGTAAACAGCTGAGGCCCAAGCACTGTTTCTTGCCTAATAAAAACAGAAAATGCTGGACAAGCTCAGCGGGTCTGGCAGCATTTGTGGAGAGAAGAAACACGGTTAATGTTTCCAGTCCGGATGCCCCTGAACTGGGACAGAGTGGATGGGGCAAAACTGTTCCATTGCCGTCGAACCAGTGGGACAAAGGCTAAGGCGACTGGCAAAATGGAGTCGCGAGGGGAAACCTTTTCACCCAGCGAGCGGTTAGGGTCTGGAATGCACTGCCTGAGAGTGTGGTGGAGGCAGGGGCAATCAGGGCTTTTTTGATTACCCGCAAATATTGAATGTGCGGATGCTCCGTGGAGAAGGCAGGGCCGAATTCTACCTTTGGAGAGCCGGCATGGACAGGATGGGCCGAATGGCCCCACTGCAGTAACATTTGTGATTCCACTTGAATTAGTTGTGCCCTGTCTGGTAAGAGGTGTGAGGCCAGCAGAGCAAACTGGATTAATATCTGAACGGCAAGCAGCAACCCAAGATATTTCCCTTTGATGTGATTAGTGAGGTTTGCTCGTGTGTCTGAGCCACTAACCCCAAAGCCAGCACTGCGATCGACTGCACAATTACTCCCCCTGTACCCCTGCGCATTGTTTCTATTCCAATATAAATCTGACATCCCCATGAATATCTCATTTGAACCTGCCTCCACCCCACTTGCAGGTAGTGCATTCAAGACCCCTGCCGCTCGCTGGGTGAAATTTCCGTTTCTCATCATGCTTGCTTCTCCAGCAAGTCACTTTAAATGTGTGCCCTCTCGTCCGCGGCCCTTTTTACAAGCTCAGAACAGTTTCTCCTGTCTCTGTCCATCCCCCCCCTCTCAGATTTTGAACATTTCTATCTCTTGGGAGGAGATGTTGATTGTAGCAGTCAGTTTTCCAAAATCATCTTTGTGGTGAGACACCTGGCTGTGCGATGTTCTCCCCACTATAATTGACATTGGGTTTAGCATCACCTCACCCCTCCATCCCGTTACCACTCCACACCTATGTCCAGGTATTTCACACACACGTCGCCAGATAAAACCTTTGAAACTGAGCTGCGAGATGTTAGGACGGATGGCCTAAAGGGATAGGCTTCAAAGGGAGGAGTGGTTTAGGGCAAGAATTACAGAGCGTGGGCCCAAATAGCTGAAGGGACGCTGGCCATTGCTGGAGCCAAAGCTGGGGAGGGTGGAGGGCACACGGACTAGTTCAAGGAGTCATAGTTGGAGAAGTATTGGTGGCATGGTGATGCAGTGGTTAGCACTGCTGCCTCATGGCGCCGAGGACCAACGTTTGATCCCAGCCCGGGGTCACGGTCCGTGTCTCTATGTCTGCGTGGGTGACACCCCCACAACCCAAAGATGTGCAGGGTAGGTGGATTGGCCATGCGAAATTGCCCCTCAATTGGAAAAAAAAGAATTGGGTACTCTAAAGATATTTAAAAAAAATATATATTGGAGGAGTACAGAGATCTCAGCAGTTTCAGAGCTAGGGGGGGATGAGGCCATGAAGGGATCAGACAATCTGTCGCCCTGAGCTGGTTCGAAGTGCGAGAGACCCCAGTCCCACGCTGCTGTGGCTGTCTCTGAACAGCCTTCCCTGTGTGAGCTAGCAAACAACTGGGTTGCATCAAAATCCCAGAAGAGACGACCACGTGGACTGCAGTGCTTCAAGCAAGGTTCCCCCAGCTACTACCGATCCAGTAACTCGGGCCTGGGGTAATAAATGCCCACTTTGCCACCCATATCCATGTCCCAGAGATGGATTAACAAATAAATGGGAAAGTATACGAATAGGCAACGGTCAAGGCTGGAAAATGATTATAAAATGGCTACTTTGCATGTGCTTGTAAGAATTGAGCAATTCGTAATTTGTGGAAGCTGCATAATTCACACAGTGTGGTTGAAAGATTTAAATAAAATATATAGTCTCTACATCTCTGCCATTTGGTAATTACCTTTGATTGACGGCGGGCAGGAGGATGTTTCTGCTGAGGGTAGAATGCTTGACTTTGTTACTGGTTTTACAGGGTGGAATGTAACAGCAGCTGTGCAGGCGCCCTCGGGACCTCTACTCTCTCCAGTACAGCACCTTGATCGCCTGCTTATGTACTGGTCCATTTAGTCAACCAAAAATATTGAGGGACACAGGGCAAAGGCCTTTCTTCAAAGAGTAGTTAGTTTGTGGAATTCTCCTCTCGAGTGCAGTGGAAGCCGGCTCATTGAATATGTTCACGGCTGAGTTAGACAGATTTCTTTTTAAAAAAAATATTTTTATTGAAGTATTTGTAAAATGTTATAACAAGAACAGTAAACATTAAACATTAACATGGTGAAAAAATAGCCATTTCCACAATCGGCACTATCTTCACAGACCACATGAAATAACATAAAACAACCCCCCCCCCCCCCCCCCCCCCCCCCCGCCCACCTCGGAAAGCTGCTCCTGCCGACATTTTAAATTTCTCCAAGAAAGTCGACGAACGACTGCCACCTCCGGGAGAACCCTAGCATTGCTCCTCTTAAGGCGAACTTTGTTTTCTCGAGGCTGAGAAACCCAGCCATGTCATTGACCCAGGTCTCTACACTTGGGGGTTTCGAGTCCCTCCACATTAAAAGGATCCGTCTCCGGGCTACCAGGGAGGCAAAGGCCAGAACGTCGGCCTCTTTCACTCCCTGAACTCCTGGGTCTTCTGACACTCCAAAGATCGCCTCTGGACTCGGCACCACCCGCGTACCTAGCACCGTGGACATTGCCTTGGCAAACCCCTGCCAGAACCCTCCAAACTTCGGGCATGCCCAAAACATATGGACATGGTTTGCTGGGCTTCCCGCACATCTGTCTTCTATCCCGAAAAACGTACTCGTCCTCACCACCGTCATGTGTGCCCGGTGGGCTACCTTAAACTTGATTAAAGGGAGCCTAGCTCATGATGAGGAGGAATTGACCCTACTTAGGGCTTCTGCCCACAGACCTGGCTCTAACTCTCCTCCTAACTCCTCCTCCCCATTGCCCTTAAGTTCCTCCACTGGGGGAGTTGCTGGTAGATGTCCGATACCTTCCCTTCCCCCACCCAGGTACCGGAAACTACTCTGTCCTGTATCCCCCGTGGCGGCAGAAGTTGGAAGGCCACCACCTGTTTTCTCAGGAAGGCCCACACTTGTAAATATCTAAAGCCGTTCCCTGGCGGCAGTTTAAATTTGTCCTCCAGCGCCTGCAGGCTGGGAAAGCTCCCATCCTTTTGATACCTGCCCTCTGCCAGCTATGGAATCCTGCCCAGTAGAAACCTGTGGTTATTACATATCGGGGTCAAGACCAACACGCCTTCCACCCTCTTGTGTCTCCTCCACTGCCCCCAGATCTTCAGTGCTGCCACCACCACCGGACTTGTGGAGTAACGGGCCGGCGAGAACGGCAGAGGTGCCGTTACCAGCGCTCGCAAACTGGTGCCTTTACATGACGCCGCCTCCAACCGCTCCCATGCCGACCCCTCTCCCAATACCCACTTCCTATTCATGGCTATGTTGGCCGCCCAGTAGTAGTTGCAAAAGTTTGGCAACGCCAGCCCTCCCTCCCCCCTGACTACGTTCCGGCAGCACTCTCTTTACTCGTGGGGTCTTATTCGCCCACACAAATCCCGAGATGATCTTATTCACCTGCTTGAAAAAGGCCTTCGGGATGAAGATGGGAAGGCACTGGAATACAAATAGAAATCTGGGGAGGACCGTCATTTTCACGGTCTGTACACTCCCCACCAGTGACAACGGGAGCATGTCCCATCTTTTAAAGTCCCCTTCCATTTGTTCCACCGAACCGGGTCAAATTAAGCTTATGCAACGAATCCCACTTCCGAACCACCTGTATTCTCAGGTAGCGAAAGCTCTTCTCTACCCTCTTCAGCGGCAACTCACTCAGTCTCTTCTCCTGCCCTCAGCCTGGATCACTAACAACTCGCTCTTCCCCACGTTCAGTTTATACCCCAAAAAACTGCCAAATTCCCTCAAGATCCGCATGACCTCCCTCATCCCCTCCAGTCGGTCCAAAATATACAGGAGGAGATCATCCGCGTAGAGTGAGACCCGGTGCTCCACCCCCCCCCGGACCAGCCCCTGCCAGTTCCTTGAAGCTCTCAACGCCATGGCCAATGGCTCAATGGCTAGAGCAAATAATAACGGGGCGAGGGGACACCCTTGCCTCGTCCCCCGCTGCAATTTAAAATACCCCGACCTAAGTCGGTTCTTACGTACACTTGCCACAGGCGCCTGGTACAGCAATCGCACCCACCGAATAAAGTCCTCACCAAACCTACCTAGCGCCTCCCACAGGTACTCCCACTTTACCCGATAGAAAGCTTTCTCTGCATCCATCGCTGCCGCAACCTCTGGTTCCTCTCTTTCCGAGGGCATCATAACAATATTTAAAAGCCTCCGCAAATTGGCATTAAGTTGCCTGCCCTTAACAAATCCAGTCTGGTCTTCCCCTATCACCCCCGGGACACAATCCTCTATCCTTGTGGCCAAGATCTTAGCCAATAGCTTGGCATCCACATTTAGTAACGAGATTGGCCTGTAAGACCCACACTGTTCAGGGTCCTTCTCCCATTTAAGAATGAGTGAGATTGAGGCCTGCAACATTGTAGGGGGAGGATACCCTTCTCTCTAGCCTCATTAAAGGTCCTCATCAGCAGTGGGTTCAATATCTCTGAAAACTTCTTAAAAAATTCCACCGGAAAGCCATCCGGCCCCGGAGCTTTGCCCGACTGCATGCCCCCCAGCCCCTTAATGATCTCTTCTATCTTGATCGGGGTCCCCAGCCCTCCACCAGGTACTCCTCCACCCTCGGGAACCTCAACTGGTCCAGAAATTGCCTCATCCCTTCTCCCGCCGGGGGCTCCGACTCCTATAATTTGCTGTAGAATTCCTTATAAACTTTATTCACCCCCCTCCGGGTCCAAGACCAAGTTACTCTCCTTATTCTTTACTCCACCAATCTCCCTGGCCGCCTCTCTCTTCCTAAGCTGGTGCGCCAGCATCCTGTTAGTTAGACAGATTTCTAATCGTCCATGAGTCGAGGGTTATGGGGTTGGGCAGACAGGCAATGTGGAATAATGGCCATAAATCAGATCACTCATCTTATTAAATGGCAGACCATGCGCAAGGGGCAGAATAGCCTACTTCTCCAATTTATGAGGTCCTTGTATTCTCAAAGTTTTCAAAGGGAGAGAGGCAGGGGTTTCCAAGGAGAAAGGAACCATTTGCAATGACAGCTCACATGGGATCCTGGAAAGGAAATTCCAGGGCAGAACTCCACCCGGCAGCAGAGAAGCCAGCAGGGCAGCTCTGACTGTAACAGCACCGGGGTGGGAGTGATGGGGCTTGGTGTGGTCTGCGGCACGTTTCCTTAAACCTGAAGCGACTGAGTGGCAGGGCAGAGTCCGAGCTGTCGACTCGCCACGCGGTACAGGAGAGCAGCCCTGTGCTGCTGGCAGAGGAGTACTCTGGAGACCGTTTCGATCAGATGACCGTTCAGCCGTGCCATTTTTACAGAAGATTAAATCCAGCCCTCCCCCACAACACCCACCCACCTCAGAAGTTTAGAATCCTCTGATCTTCAGTACGAGTCTCGCTTGTGTGTATCTCAGGACCATCACAAAACGGGTATTTGTGATAGGGTCAAAATATTCTGAACTTCTGTGAACAATAAACATAGGTATGTTGGGTATAAAAGTTGTATTACCCGCCCCCTCCCCCCACATTCCCTCATGGGGGTTACGCTTGGGCGCCTCTGCCAGCATAGGCTGCTGGACAAGCGGGTGCCCCTTCCTCTATCTTTGCTAAATAGTTCTGATATTTAACATGGAGCTTTCCAAGTTTGAATAAGCTTAAGAGCCAGGTGCAAGTGTAGCCGCCCTACTCCCTCGCCTGAACTGTTGAAGCACTCAAAGCGTGATCAGCCTCAAGCCTGCCGCGCCATTCAGTTAGATAATGGCTGATCTGTACAGTTACGCCTCCCAGGCTGAAACTCTCCAACCAGTGAAAAGAGACCCAGCCAGCTCATGGTGACTTGTGCCAATCCTCGGCTAACGTGATTCAAATCTCATCCCACCACACCTCTTCTCTCTCCCAGATTCCGGCCTTGTCGCCTTCTCATGCAAAATCTAACTTTCCTTTTGAAAGATGCAGCACCTTGACCACTGTACCATTCCAACTGTATTGCTCAGCATAAATAGCCAAGTAAGCTAAATCAAATGAACTGAGGGACAAATTAAAGGGACAGTCCCTTAAAGGGAAACTGCCTTAAACAAAAAAGGAATCGCAAATTAGATTTAAAACATCAAACCAAAATGTGATTGAAGGGGCCAGTAAGCACCCAGACCCTGAGGGGCCCAACGGGCATGACAAGTCTCGAGTATTTCCAAGGAATTTCCTGCTAATCTCCTCACTGACAATATTAATGTTCCTTCCCAACTGACTTCCCCCACCTGGGCAAGTGACCTTTCCCTTATTTATTAGTTCACTTTAAAACAAATCTCAAATTTCCCCCTGGCTACCGTTTCTCCTGTAGAAGCTGTCTCTATTTTATAGATTCTTGATCGCCAAGTGAGTCAAAGGGGATGGATGGGGGCGGCAGGAGATTTGAGGTTACAGTCCGGTTGGCTGTCGTTTTATCAAATGGTGGAGCAGGCTTGAGGGGCTGAATGGCAACCTCCTACTCGTGTGTTCCAGTCTCCCGATTATGGTAATTTTCTATTCTCTGCGGAAATGCAAATTAGATTTTGAATTAAATCACTGTTGTCTCCAGCCAATGCAAGATGGCCGCCCATAACCAACTGCGCATGCGCAGAGATCCACTGATGTCATTGCTGGAGCCTGCAGCCTGGAACTCCAGAGTGACAAATGGAGAGGGAAGGATTTGCGGACGGGGAAACTAAAATCCAATCCTTGTGGAATATTTTGCTGAGATCGCGTTAGTGAGTGTTTCAAAACACGAACCCGGTACCGTAAGTGGATTGTCGGTTGCTGAGAGTGTTGGCTGAGGCAGTATAATTAGACGAAGCCTGCAGTTGGCAACGTGATAAAGAGACTGCTCCCCTTCAGTTAGAGAAGAACTAGCTAAGGTAGACTGGGAGCAAAGACTTTATGGTGAAACAGTTGAGGAACAGTGGAGAACCTTCAAGTGATTTTTCACAGTGCCCAGCAAAGGTTTATACCAACAAAAAAGGACGGTAAAAAGAGGGAAAACCGACCGTGGATATCTAAGGAAATAAGGGAGAGTATCAAATTGAAGGAAAAAACATACAAAGTAGCAAAGATCAGTGGGAGACTAGAGGACTGGGAAATCTTTAGGGGCAACAGAAAGCTACTAAAAAAGCTATAAAGAGTAAGATAGATTATGAGAGTAAACTTGCTCAGAATATAAAAAGATAGTAAAAGTTTCTACAAATACATAAAACAAAAAAGAGTGGCTAAGGTAAATATTGGTCCTTTAGAGGATGAGAAGGGAGATTTAATAATGGGAGATGAGGAAATGGCTGAGGAACTGAACAGGTTTTTTGGGTCGGTCTTCACAGTGGAAGACACAAATAACATGCCAGTGACTGATGGAAATGAGGCTATGACAGGTGAGAACCTTGAGAGGATTGATATCACCAAGGAGGTAGTGATGGGCAAGCTAATGGGGCTAAAGGTAGACAAGTCTCCTGGCCCTGATGGAATGCATCCCAGAGTGCTAAAAGAGATGGCTAGGGAAATTGCAAATGCACTAGTGATAATTTACCAAAATTCACTAGACTCTGGGGTGGTCCCGGCAGATTGGAAATTAGCAAACGTGACACCACTGTTTAAAAAAAGGAGGTAGGCAGAAAGTGGGTAATTATAGGCCAGTGAGCTTAACTTCGGTAGTAGGGAAGATGCTGGAATCTATCATCAAGGAAGAAATAGCAAGGCATCTGGATGGAAATTGTCCCATTGGACAGACGCAGCATGGGTTCATAAAGGGCAGGTCGTGCCTAACTAATTTAGTGGAATTTTTTGAGGACATTAACAGTGCGGTAGATAACTGGGAGCCAATGGATGTGGTATATCTGGATTTCCAGAAAGCCTTTGACAAGGTGCCACACAAAAGGTTGTTGCATAAGATAAAGATGCATGACATTAAGGGGAAAGTAGTAGCATGGATAGAGGATTGGTTAATTAATAGAAAGCAAAGAGTTGGGATTAATGGGTGTTTCTCTGGTTGGCAATCAGTAAGTAGCTAGTGGTGTCCCTCAGGGATCAGTGTTGGGCCACAACTGTTCACAATTTACATAGATGATTTTGAGTTGGGGACCAAGGGCAATGTGTCCAAGTTTGCAGACGACACTAAGATAAGTGGTAAAGCAAAAAGTGCAGAGGATACTGGAAGTCTGCAGAGGGATTTGGATAGGCTAAGTGAATGGGCTAGGGTCTTGGAATACAATGTTGACAAATGTGATGTTATCCATTTGGTAGGAATAACAGCAAAAGGGATTATTATTTTAAATGATAAAATATTAAAACATGCTGCTGTGCATAGAGACCTGGGTGTGCTAGTGCATGAGTCGCAGAAAGTTGGTTTTCAGGTGATTAAGAAGGCAAATGGAATTTTGTCCTTCATTGCTAGAGGGATGGAGTTTAAGACTAGGGAGGTTCTGCTGCAATTGTATAAGGTGTTAGTGAGGCCACACCTGGAGTATTGTGTTCAGTTTTGGTCTCCTTACTTGAGAAAGGACGTACTGGCACTGGAGGGTGTGCAGAGGAGATTCACTAGGTTAATCCCAGAGCTGAAGGGGTTGGATTACGAGGAGAGGTTGAGTAGACTGGGACTGTACTCGTTGGAATTTAGAAGGATGAGGGGGGATCTTATAGAAACATATAAGATTATGAAGGGAATAGATAGGATAGATGGGGGCAGGTTGTTTCCACTAGCGGGTGAAAGCAGAACTAGGGGGCATAGCCTCAAAATAAGGGGAAGTAGATTTAGGACTGAGTTTAGGAGGAACTTCTTCACCCAAAGGGTTGTGAATCTATGGAATTCCTTGCCCAGTGAAGCAGTAGAGGCTCCTTCATTAAATGTTTTTTAAGATAAAGATAGATAGGTTTTTGAAGAATAAAGGGATTAAGGGTTATGGTGTTCGGGCCGGAAAGTGGAGCTGAGTCCACAAAAGATCAGCCATGATCTCATTGAATGGTGGAGCAGGCTCGAGGGGCCAGATGGCCTACTCCTGCTCCTAGTTCTTATGTTCAGTAAATGGTCTTAACTTGGGGTGCCGACAGCGCAGTAATGTTTCCAAGCCCTGGGCCGGGGGCATCCACTGCTGTGCATTGCACCTGAAAGATGGCGGCTGCGCATGCGACTGCGTCTGCATAACTGTTGGGTCCAAATTAAACTGGATCAGCAAGTAGCTCATTCCTCCAACCCACTCCAGCCCTCCTTTGCCAGCCTCAAACCCTCCCCAACTTCGATTGAACCTTCGTTCTTCTGGCCCGGACCAGCTAGATATATTGAACACAACTGTTTCTGACCTTGGCGGCCAGTGTGTAAACCCATTTTCTAGTTGGAGATATTGAACGCAATTGCTTAACAGTAATGGGGCTGGGCGGGTAATCCATGGTCCTGGATCAGTGCACCATTGAATTAAGATCCCATTGCAATGGCTGGGAGGAATTTAAATTCAATTAATGCGTGTGGAATAAGATGCTCATCTCATTCACCATGTTTGTAAAAACCCACCTGCTTCAAGCATGTTCCTCGGGGAAGGAAACCTGTCATCCTTGGACAATCTGGCCAACATGTGACTCCAGTGGTTGACTCTTAGCTGCCCCCTCAAATGGCCCGAACATGCCTTTCGCGTGTGTCAGACAGCAAGAGAAAAATCAGTACATGGACTGCAGTGGTGCAAGAAGGCAGTTCATCACCACGTTCCAGAGAGCAATCAGGGTTGGGCAAACAAATGCTGATTGAGCCAGCGATGCCCACATCCCGAGACTGAATCAGGAAAAAAAATTGGGTGCTTTGCAGGCACCTTCTAGCTGGTTCTGGACCTCTCTCTCCCCGTCGCCCTCTCTCCCCCCCCCCCCCCCCCCCCCCCTCTCCCGTCTCGCCCTCTCTCCCGTCCCCCCCTCGCCCTCTCTCCCGTCCCCCCCTCGCCCTCTCTCCCGTCCCCCCCTCGCCCTCTCTCCCGTCCCCCCCTCGCCCTCTCTCCCGTCCCCCCCCTCGCCCTCTCTCCCGTCCCCCCCTCGCCCCTCTCTCCCGTCCCCCCCTCGCCCTCTCTCCCGTCCCCCCCTCGCCCTCTCTCCCGTCCCCCCTCGCCCTCTCTCCCGTCCCCCCCTCGCCCTCTCTCCCGTCCCCCCCCCCCTCGCCCTCTCTCCCGTCCCCCCCTCGCCCTCTCTCCGTCCCCCCCTCGCCCTCTCTCCCGTCCCCCCCTCGCCCTCTCTCCCGTCCCCCCCCTCGCCCTCTCTCCCGTCCCCCCCCTCGCCCTCTCTCCCGTCCCCCCCTCGCCCTCTCTCCCGTCCCCCCCTCGCCCTCTCTCCCGTCCCCCCCTCGCCCTCTCTCCCGTCCCCCCTCGCCCTCCCCGTCCCCCCCTCGCCCTCTCTCCCGTCCCCCCCTCGCCCTCTCTCCCGTCCCCCCCCTCGCCCTCTCTCCCGTCCCCCCCTCTCGCCCTCTCTCCCGTCCCCCCCCTCGCCCTCTCTCCCGTCCCCCCCCCTCGCCCTCTCTCCCGTCCCCCCCCTCGCCCTCTCTCCCGTCCCCCCCCCTCGCCCTCTCTCCCGCCCCGCTCCTCGCCCTCCCGTGAAAATTTCTTTGGCCGTTTCTTCACTGTCACTGGGTCAAAATCCTGGAACTCACTCTCTCAAAGCACTGTGGGTGTACCTACACCAGAGGGAGTGCAGGGGTTTTCAAGAGGCAGCTCACCCACACGCTTCTCATCTGCAATTTGGAATGGGCTCTAAATTCTGGGCCCAAGTCACATTGTGGACATGTCTTCTCAGTTGAAGTTCACTAACTCTGGACCGAAGGTGGCCAATGGTCGAATGCCTCGTGTGCGAATTTATTTAACTGATGTCTCTCTTTAGGGGGTTGGGTTAGCACAGTGGGCTAAACAGCTGGCTTGCAATGCAGAACAATGCCAGCAGCGCAGGTTCAATTCCCGTACCGGCCTCTGCGAACAGGCACCAGAATGTGGCCACTAGGGGCTTTTCACAGTAACTTCATTGAAGCCTACTTGTGACAATAAGCAATTAGTATTATCTTGTGCAATCCACATGAACTCTGGCTTATTGAGACCTGGGCCGTTTTAGACTCGCAGACATATTGGAAAACCTGTTCTCCTGGTTCTCTCCTTACGGGCGATGGCAAGCATGCAGTCCAAATATTGCCTGGCCGTACAGTCAGTGTTTTGAGGTTTGCGTAAGGCAAATTGCCAATGCGCAGGCCTGTGGACTACTCGTGGGGGCTGGGTTTACAGCTATGGATCAATTCAGCTTGTTCTGGCAGGTTGCTTAGCATTTGTATCCAGTTTAGGGAGAGACAAATAACTGGTTGCATTTGTGGTTTTTGTTTCACTTGCGCACGCACACAAGCGCTGCACTCGCTAAGGCAGGTCCCAGGTATTAGTAATATTTATTGGTAACTAAATGGTAGGATGTGCTGAAATCAGGCAGATAAGTGTGTGATTGTGTGTGTGTAGGTTGGAAGAGAGGCCAATAAAGCACATGGTGTCCAGGGACTTTTTTAATAGGAGCATAAGAGTACAAGAGCAAGGAGGTTATGGTGAATTTGTGTAAGTCACTAGTTTGCCCTCAGCTGGAGTATTGTGTCCAGCTCTGGGCACCACACTTTAGGATTTGACGGCATTGGTGAGAGTGCGCAGAAAAGATTCACCAGAACGATGCCAGTGATGAGGAGCTTGAGTTCTGAAGAGAGATTAGAGAAGAGAAGGTTGAGGGGAGATTTGATCAAGGGCGTTCAAATCACGAAGGGGGTCTGCACAAGACTGGAGAGAAAGAAAATATTCCCACTAGCGAAAGGATCGAGAGGGCAGAGCTTTCAACTAGTTCGTGAAACGAGAAAAAAAGCTTTTAACACTCTCAAGCAGCGAGTGGTTAGGATTGGGACCGCTCTGTCCAAGTGTGATGGAGGCAGGTTCACAGAAACATTCAAAAAAGGGGATTAAACTGTTGAAGAAGGGGAGTGTGCGGGGCTGAGGGAGAAGGGGAGTGTGCGGGGCTGAGGGAGAAGGGGAGTGTGCGGGGCTGAGGGAGAAGGGGAGTGTGCGAGGCTGAAGGAGAAGGGGAGTGTGCGGGGCTGAGGGAGAAGGGGAGTGTGCGGGGCTGAGGGAGAAGGGGAGTGTGCGGGGCTGAGGGAGAAGGGGAGTGTGCGAGGCTGAGGGAGAAGGGGAGTGTGCGAGGCTGAAGGAGAAGGGGAGTGTGCGGGGCTGAGGGAGAAGGGGAGTGTGCGGGGCTGAGGGAGAAGGGGAGTGTGCGAGGCTGAGGGAGAAGGGGAGTGTGCGAGGCTGAGGGAGAAGGGGAGTGTGCGAGGCTGAAGGAGAAGGGGGGTGTGCGAGGCTGAAGGAGAAGGGGAGTGTGCGGGGTTGAAGGAGAAGGGGAGTGTGCGGGGTTGAAGGAGAAGGGGAGTGTGCGGGGAGAGGGAGAAGGGGGAGTGTGCGAGGCTGAAGGAGAAGGGGAGTGTGCGAGGCTGAAGGAGAAGGGAGTGTGCGAGGCTGAAGGAGAAGGGGAGTGTGCGAGGCTGAAGGAGAAGGGGAGTGTGCGAGGCTGAAGGAGAAGGGGAGTGTGCGAGGCTGAGGGAGAAGGGGAGTGTGCGGGGCTGAGGGAGAAGGGGAGTGTGCGGGGCTGAGGGAGAAGGGGAGTGTGCGAGGCTGAGGGAGAAGGGGAGTGTGCGAGGGCTGAGGGAGAAGGAGTGTGCGAGGCTGAGGGAGAAGGGGAGTGTGCGAGGCTGAAGGAGAAGGGGGGTGTGCGAGGCTGAAGGAGAAGGGAGTGTGCGGGGTTGAAGGAGAAGGGGAGTGTGCGGGTTGAAGGAGAAGGGGAGTGTGCGGGAGAGGAGAAGGGGAGTGTGCGAGGCTGAAGGAGAAGGGGAGTGTGCGAGGCTGAAGGAGAAGGGGAGTGTGCGAGGCTGAAGGAGAAGGGGAGTGTGCGAGGCTGAAGGAGAAGGGGAGTGTGCGAGGCTGAAGGAGAAGGGGAGTGTGCGAGGCTGAAGGAGAAGGG
>NC_092728.1:11871289-11876289 GCF_047496885.1 Scyliorhinus torazame
GCTTTGGCTACCCACAGACTACTTGGGCCGAAGGAAAATGCTTGATCGGATTGGCGGGGGGGGGGGGAGCAAATAGTTTGTATACATGGGAGGAGCCATACAACATGCCTTTAAATTCAAATGGAGGCTAAAGTGATCTCCAACATCAATGCGCTTAAGCCTAGGACCGTCGCTCATTAAGCTCTGCATTTTATACAGAAACTTGCGTCTGCAGGACTTACAACATTGGACCAAAGAGCAGAAAACTCTGCACTCCGTAGGTCAGGCAGCGTCTGTCGAGAGGATTCAGTTCTGAGGAACGGCATTTTGATCCAAAATCTCACTGACTTGTGGTCGATCAGGGAAGGGTCCCGAACATTTTGTGTTTATTTCAAGCTCCCTATTTTGAAGAAATTTGTTTTCCCCTCGGTCAAAGGTTGCCGGCTTGTCTGCAAATTACTTAAATTCCTAAAAGCCACAAGACATAGGAGCAGAATTAGGCCACTTGGTCCATCGAGACCAGGGATATACTTCTGAGGCTGTAAAAGGCTCTGGTCAGACCGCATTTGGAGTATTGTGAGCAGTTTTGGGCCCCATATCTAAGGAAGGATGTGCTGGCCTTGGAAAGGGCCCAGAGGAGGTTCACAAGAATGATCCCTGGAATGAAGAACTTGTCATATGAGGAATGTTTGAGGACTCTGGGTCTGTACTCGTTGGAGTTTAGAAGGATGAGAGGGGAACTTATTGAAATGTACAAGGTACTGCGAGGCCTGGATAGAGTGGACGTGGTGAGGATGTTTCCACTTGTAGGAAAAACTAGAACCAGAGGACACCATCTCAGATTAAAGGGATGATCCTTTAAAACAGAGATGAGGAGGAAGTTTTTCAGCCCGAGGGTGATGAATCTGTGGAACTCTTTGCCGCAGAAGGCTGTGGAGGCCAACTCACTGAGTGCCTTTAAGACAGAGATAGATAGGTTCTTGATTAATAAGGGGCTCAGGGGTTATGGGGAGAAGGCAGGAGAATGGGGATGAGAAAATATCAGCCATGATTGAATGGTGGAGCAGACTCAATGGGCCAAGTGGCCTAATTCTGCTCCTATGTCTTATGGTCTTATGGAGCTCCAATGTGTTGCCGTTCCTTCACTGTCACTGTGATAAAATCCTGGCACTCCCTCCCTAATAGCACTGTGGGTGTACCTACACTACATGGGACTGCAGCAATTCAAGAAGGCAGCACAGTGGCGCAGTGGTTCGCACTGCTGCCTCACGGCCCCGAGGTCCCAGGTTCGATCCCGGCTCTGGGTCACTGTCCGTGTGGAGTTTGCACATGCTCCCCGTGTTTGCGTGGGTTTCATCCCCACAACCCAAAGATGTGCAGGGTAGGTGGATTGGCTATGCTAAATTTAATTGGAAAAAATGAATTGGGCACTCTAAATTTAACAAAAAGAAGGCAGCTCACTACCACCTTCTTGAGGGGCAATTAGGGATTGGCAATAAATGGGCTTGAGCCAGCAGCGCCCAAATCCCGTAAATGAATTTTAAAAAATACAGATTAGTAGGACGAATTGAACTCAAAGTCAGTAAAGATATATTAGAGGTATACGGAACAGCCGTCACTCATGAGTAGATAACTGAGTATGCGATTCGAGATTCCAATAGTGTTGACTTCAGGTGAATCGTTTTTGCAATTCCAGTGTGTTTCCCGGTTCCCTTTTCAGCTGTGATCCTCGCTAAACTGGCTGACGACCACAGTCAGAGATAGATCGAGAATATATCTGCAAATAACTGCAAGGATATCATGTGTGCTGGTTGGCTTTTACATCTGTGCCAAACTTCCAGCACTTGTTCTCACAGAACACACAGATCACTGGGGCAGCCTCTCGGCTGGTTTTTGATCCATTCTTTGTATGTTCCACGTGGGAAAGCAAATCCTCCGAAATATGTCAGGGCATTGCACATTGAATCTTTTTATGAGATGACCATTATAATCCCTTTGTCTCCACTAGAGATGGCAGTTAGCTTCTGGATGCTTTTTAGAAGCACCTTAATAGGGCGGGGTGTCATTGTCCATTGGCCGTGGCTTGTGTGTCCATATTTAAAAAGTCAGGTCGTACTTAAAATCCAACATTTCTGGACGTAACTCCAGGTCACGGTGCAAAGTGCCTGGCCTTGATATGGTGTCTTTCAGACAGGCAAGTGTCGGGACCTTGCCACATGAACATAGAACATTACAGCGCAGTACAGACCCTTCGGCCCTCGATTTTGCGCCGACCTGTGTAACCACTCTAAAACCCATCTACACTATTCCCTTATCGATATGTCTATCCAATGACCATTTGAAAGCCCTTAGTGTTGGCCAGTCCACTACTGTTGCAGGCAGGGCATTCCACGCCCTTACTACTCTCTGAGTAAAGATCTTACCTCCGACATCTGTCTTATATCTATCTCCCCTCAATTCATGAGGAACTGGAGATGTGAAGCTGTGTACACCTTTTGTACACAGCTCAGGAAGGAATTTCATACGTTCACGAATCCAGCCTGTCAAAATTCCCAGTGCGTTTTGTTTTTAAGGAAATAGACTTCTGGCAAATCTGGAAATATCAGAAGTCGAAATGAATAATTGGAGATATTGGGTGGGATTTAGCTGCTGAATTAGTTGCGGGTGCAAATCCAGTTTTGGCTGGCAAATCTCATTAGAGGCCAAAAATAGGTTTGGCGCCGGTGAGATTTAGGAACGCGATCTGCCCGGGCCCTTCCCGATGATTCGATCAGGTTCACGCCCAGGGAGGGCACAAACCTGATTAGTGTGAATTTGAATCCATTATAATAAATTCAGCTCAGTTAATGTTGCATCTTCAGCCCTCATTGAATCTTCCTACACACCAGATGTGACATCTCGCTGTCGCAAATTACGGCTGTCTTTTAGAAATAGGAACCCGGTGCCATGACCGCCAAGGGTGGAAGGAAGTGAGCACCGCTGTCTCCATCTAGTTCCAAGGGGGCAGAGCCTTCTGGCCAGCTCTGGGTGTTTGGGTGTGGAGAGGGGGGGGGGTTCATGATGGGTGTTGCGGTTGATATGGGTGGTCCTGATGTCTGCTGTCTGTTGTTAAACATTTTCAGAGGCTTGTTAGTCTGTATGTGTCATGGGGGTTTGGGATGGCTGTGGGCCACATGGGGTGGGGGGGTGATGAAAGTCGATGAGGACGATCTAATTTACTGGGTGAATGAGACCCCGAAAGAGGAGGCAACACTATTCCCTGCCTGGTGGCGGGTGGCACAAACTCTGGAGTGGCTGTCCCGGAGTCTTAAATATTGAGGCATGACAGCAATGAGGTCTTGGAATGATGCAGCCCGAGTAAGAAGGGTGCCTGTTAGCTTTGCCTATCCTGAAACAGAAAGGAATTGTGCCATCCTGAGAAGTGGCACGGTGGTTAGCACCGCTGTCGCACAACACCGGTGACCTGGATTCAATTCCGGCCTTGGGTGACTCTGTGGAGCTTGACCGTTCTCCCTGTATCTGCTTGGGAATCTTCTGGGTGGTCCAGTTTCCTCCCACAGTCCAAAAGATATGCAGGTTAGGTGTATTGGCCATGATCAGTGCGTGGGGATAGGATGGGGTAGTGGGCCAGGGCAGAGTGCTCTTTATGAGGGCTGATGCAGGACGGTAGCACAGTGGTTAGCACAGTTGCTTCACAGCTCCAGGGCCCCAGGTTTGATTCCCGGCTTGAGTCACTCTGTGTGGAGTCTGCACGTTCTCCCCATGTCTGCGTGGGTTTCTTCCAGGTTTCCTCCCACAGTCCAAAGATGTGCAGGCTAGGTGGATTGGCCAGGATAAATTGCCCTTCGTGTCCAAAAAGATTAGGTGGGGTTACTGGATTAAGGGATAGGGTGGAGGTGTGCTCTTTCCAAGGGCCGGTGCAGACTCGATGGGCCGAATGGCCTCCTGCACTGTAAATTTTATGATTCTATGCAGACTCGATCGGCCACGTATCCTCCTTCTGCACTGTAAGGGGTTCTATGGGTTCATGTAATCAAACAATTGACCATCGAATTAACCCGTAACAATGCCAATTGGTCACAGTCTCAAAATGAAGGAATGGGATGAATACCCAGGGTTCAAGGTTAAATGCTTGGGTTCACTGGATCGAGAGGCACTGGGCTTGCTTATGTGCCAGATCCTGATGCCTGCTAAGATTAGCCCCCAATTCGGACATCACTGTCCAGTTGACCCTGCCCATTAGGGATGTGTAAACGCATAAAGCTCCTGTCAGAACTCCCAGTGATATAGAGAAGGAAGGGGAGAACCATACGGGAGGCCAAAGGCGACTGAGTGATAGCAGAGATGGGGGACACCTGCTCCCTGTAGCTGTGATGGTCACAGCAACCCTCAACTTTTACCCAGCAGGGTCGGTCAGGGCTCCATGAGTGACCTGTGTGGTATCCATGATGCAAGGGACCCATGCACTTGATGCAAGAGACTTGGACTTATTTATTTCGACCTGGACCAGGTGCGGCCAAAGGGGTAGGGATTCAGCACCATAGCTAGTCTACCAAGATACAGGGTGCGATTGACTGCACCCATGTCACTTTACGTGCCCCGTCGAATCAGGGAGTCCCCTCTATGTGTAGCTGGTTTGTGACCACCTGGGGCGATTCATGCACCTGTGTGCACATTTTCCAGGGAGCTTTCATGATAATTCCATCCTTGGATAATCCCACTTTTGAGGGTCACACCAGGCTGTAGGGATGGGTTGTCAGGGACAAGAGATATGCTCTGAAGTCTTGGCTCATGACACCAGTGTGGAGGCCAGAGACTGCAGCAGAGGCCCGATACAACGAGGTTCACCCTAACTGCCTCCCAATCTGTGGAAGAGGACAATGTGTCGGCCTTAGGATGCACTTCTGCTGCCTCGACACGTCCAGTGTGGCCCTCCAGTACAGCCCCCAGAGGGCCTCCCGCATCGTGGTGGTAGCTGTGCCCTACATAACCTGGCTCTGCATCGGCACAAGACCTTCATT
>NC_092728.1:11881289-12026289 GCF_047496885.1 Scyliorhinus torazame
GGACAGGCTCGAGGGGCTGAATGGCCTCCTCCTCTTCCCATTATGTTATCCTATCCCCAGACCTGATCTTAAACGACGACATGGCCCTCTGCTCGATTTCGCTAGCACTGGTTTCACAAATCCTCATTTTATTTTTGAAACCTCGTTTCTTACCCTTTTTCTATTCATTCATGGGACGTGGCCATCACAGGCTGTGCCAGCATTTATTACCCATCCCTAATTGCCCTTGAGGGGGCAGTTAAGAGTCAATCGCATTGTTGTGGGTCTGGAGTCACATGGTATGCCAGACCAGGTAAGAATGGCAGATTTCCTTCCCTAAAGGACATTTGCCTTCCGTTTCCTGCATTTAATCTTAAGAGTCTCACTCCATTCACCGGAACCTATCTAGCTTGCGCCCCGCGTTTACATGCCTTTATCAAATCGCCCCTTCATTTCCCCTTTTTACAGTCTTGTGTTGTGATGCTTTTGAATTGGCCCAGCTGTTGAGTGCACCTTCACGATCTTTCACCTACAGTCAATTAACACCTGATTCTTGATGCTTGTAAGGTTTGATGAACAGTGTAAATGAGTGTATTTCCGAGACTGTAAAGTAAGCAAACATTTGAAACTTTACCTTGTTAAAATATTTAAGATTCCGAGGGTGAGGGCTTTGATGATAAGATGTGTCTCTCCACCTCCTCTCTCTCTCTCTCTCTCTCTCTCTCTCTCTCTCTCTCTCTCTCTCTTTCTCCCCCCCCCTCAAGACAGCAGTGGAAGCTGTGGTTCGTTGAATATAATGAAGGTCAAGTTCAACACGTTTTTGATCAGTCGGTGAGTCAAGGGTTACGAGGGAGTAGATAGGAATTTGCGGTTCAGGTCACAATCCAATCAGCCATGACCTTATTGAATGGCAGAGCAGGCTCGAGGGGCCGAATAGCACCCAGCTCTTTTTAAAAAAAATTGATCTTCTGAAACCTGATAACATGTCCATGCAAAAGGAAGTCAAGCGTTGGGGTGGGTGCGAGAATTATCATGTGTTTTAATCTTACCAGTTCCACAGCTGGTTGTATTGAATTGGCGTTTGGTACAACTGTTCACAGGGCAGTGATGCTGTTTGACTTTTGTCTGGTCCCCACCACGTTTGATTGTCTTTAGTCCGTAGTTGTGTTGCTGGTTTGAAGCCAGGTGAGAGCATCATCTTACATTACCGCCCTTGGAAACGAATAGTGTGGCCCTGTATGTACAGAAACGGAGATAGGATATCAACTGCTGAGAAAATCTTATTCGATTTTGCTTTTGTGTGCGCGTGGCTAATCGAAGTGGCTCTTTAATTGCGCATAGAGTGCTGTGTATTTGTGCTGAGTCTGTCCTTGTGTGTTTGGCTTCCACTGGTGATGGATATATGTGTTCTGCACTGGTTGTGATTTGCAATCTCTCATGGTTTGATGTTGGCTGTGTCATGAAGTTCTCGATGGTGCCACCAGCATAAATACTTAAACACGGTTTGCGTTACAACAAGAAGTATTAATGAGCAAAAACGGCTATTGATTTATTGCTGCCTCGGTCCCCCTGCAGATGCAATCTAGTAATAAATGGCAGGTTTTCTTTTTCAATACCGTGGTGCCCTCCCGAGGGCGTTTTGGGCATTTTTGGGTTTAGCTTAAGCAGCTATCCTTCCCCTCATTGAGCTATTTTTGCAAGAGGTTTCATCAAGGTTGAAAGCGAGCAGAGTAAATTGTGCAAGAACAAGATTTTCTATTAATCCAGCACCTCGACACTGCCTCCCCCGAAATCCGAATCATCTTTTGGGGTGGGGGTGGGGGGGGTCGTTCTTTTTCGGTGATGGGATACAACGGGAATAGTTCGCTGTTCCTCCCCCTGCAATATCACGCAGTGCCCCGTCGGGGGTAGTCGAACCTCCGCTGGACATCTTATCCAGAGGTTGACCCCTGCCAAATACACTGCCAAGATGTACTGAGTCTGTCTAAATTAGTGCTTCCCACAGTTTGTTTCCTAGGTGTGGCCCCATTTTAATGCCTCAGACTTCATGTGGCCTGTTTTTGGTGGATGGAGTGGGGGGGGGGGGGGTGTTTACACTCCTTTTGTGGGGAGGGTTAATTTCCATTCCTGAGATAGGGGGGTGCTTTACTTCAACTGTGCTGCTGGGGGATTGGGTGTGGTTTGCAATAGAGATATACCTTCCTTGAGGCTCTTTTTTGAAGCAGCAGCAATCATATAACATAGGGAATAGGAGCAGAAATGGCCATTCAGCCCCTCGAGACTGCTCCACCATTCAACACGATGGCTGGTCTGCCTGTGTATAGAATTCCACATTCCCATCTGCCCCCACCCAGCCATGTACAGTTCCGGACTCGCCTACAAGCGGAAGCATTTGTTCCACGTTCTCCTTGTCAAGACTGTTCAGGATCTTTTATCCTTCATTCAGGCCTCAAAAGATCTCTCCCTTAAGTCGTGTCCACCGATGCAAAATGAGGCGATGGTTTAAAGATATCCCGCAGCTTGTTAGCACTCGGATCAAACTCCATAGCAGCTGTTGTTTCCTCTAGGCTCACGACTCTCCAATCTTCTGTGCTCTGGGACACCCCGGCCGAGATTATTGAGCGGCTGCAACCCATTGCTTTCTGATTGAACCGGGTGTTGCCTAACCGGAGCCTATGGTGCTGTCAATCAGTAAGCAGAATGGTAAACTGCTACCAGGCCCGCAGGGGCATCGAGCAGCTAGGACGGCAAATGGCACGTTGGACTTTGTTGTCAAAGGACTTGGGTACATGAGCGAGGACTTCTTACCGCAGCTGTGCACAGGGTCTTAGTGAGGCCACAGCTGAGATATTGTATCTTTTGGTCTCCTTATCTACGAAAGAATGTACTTGCCGTAGAGGGAGTGCAGCAAAGCTTCACCAGACTGATTGCTGGGATGGCAGGATTGTTGTTTCGAGGGGAGATTGGGTCGACTGGGCCTGTGTTCACTGGAAGTTAGAAGGATGAGAGGGGATGTACTACTGAGGCTGTTAGGGCTCTGGTCAGATCCCATTTTAAAAAGTAAATTTAGAGTACCCAATTCTTCCCCCCCCCCCCCCCCAATTAAGGGGCAATTCAGGGTGGCCAATCCACCTACCCTGCACATGTTTGGGCTGTGGGGGTGAGACCCACACAGACACAGGGAGAATGTGCAAACTCCACACGGACAGGGGCCGGGATCGAACCCGGGTCTTCAGCGTCATGAGGCAGAAGGGCTATTCCCATTTGGAATGTTGAGAGCAGTTTGGGCCCTGAATCTAAGGATGGATGTGCTGGTCTTGGAGAGGGTCGAGAAGACGTTCACAAGAATTATCCCGGGAATGAAGGTGTTGTCATAACAGGAGCGATTGAGGACTCTGGGAGTTTTGAAGGATGAGGGAGGGTGTCAATGAAACTTACAGAATACTGAAGAGGCCTGGATAGTGGACGTGGAGAATATGTTTCCACAGGTAGGAAACCTGAGGACACTGAAGGGACAATCCTTCAAAACAGATGAGGAGAAATCTCTTCAACCAGAAGGTTGTGAATCTGTGGAACTCATTGCCGCAGAAGGCTGTGGTGGCCAGGTCACTGAGTGCCTTTAAGGCAAAGATAGATAGGGTATTGATTAATGGGGGGGGGGGGGCATGGTAGCACAGTGGTTAGCACAGTTGCTTCACGGCTCTAGGGTCCCAGGTTCGATTCCTGGCTTGGGTCACTGTCTGTGGAGTTTTCACATTCTACCCGTGTCTGCATGGGTTTCCTCCGGGTGCTCCGGTTTCCTCCCACGGTCCGAAAATGTGCAGGTTAGGTGGATTGACCATGCTAAATTGCTCTCAGTGTCCAAAAAGGGTGGGTTGGGTGCGGTTGCTGGGTTACGGGCATAGGGTGGGGGTGTGGGCTTAGGTCGGGTGCTCGTTCCAAAGGCCGGTGCAAATTCGATGGGCCGAATCGCCTCATTCTGCACTGTAAATTCTGTGAATTCTATGATAAGGGGATTTGAGGCGAAGGCAAGAGAATGGAGATGAGAACCATAACAGCCATGATCGAATGGCGGAGCAGACTTTTTGGGCCGAATGGCCTATTTCTGCTCCTATGTCTTATGGTCTAGTTGAAAAGTATAAAATTCTGACGGGGCTGGACAGACTGATTGCTGGAATGTTGTTCCCCTGGCTGGGACAAGGGGTCACAGTCTCGGGGATACCGGTAGGATTGAGATGAGCAGAAACTTTGGGGTGGTGGACCTGTGGAATTCTCCACCACAGAAGGCGGTGGAAGCCAAATCTCTGAATATATATCAGGAGGAAATAGATTCCTCGGCTCTACATGCATTGAGGGGTATGAGGGGAGGGGAGAAAGTGGGAATTTAGTGTTGAGATAGAGGATCAGCCACGATCATGTTGACTGGTGGAGCAGGTTCGAGGGTCTGAATGGCCGCCTCCTGCTCCTACTTTCTGTGCATCCCGGGCTGTTAGTGTTCACCACATTAGAAACAAAAATCTTCACCTGTAAATATATTTGTCTGTGATCCATCTCCAAGCTGTTGTATGCCATTAAAAAAAAAAAAAAATAATAATATATATATACACACAGTGCAGTGGTTAGCACTGCTGCCTCACGGCGCCGAGGACCCGGGTTCAGTCCCGGCTCTGGGTCACTCTCCGTGTGGAGTTTGCACACACTCCCCGTGTCTGCGTGGGTCTCACCCCCACAATCCAAAAAGATGTGCAGATTAGGTGAATTCGCCACACTAAATTTCCCCTTAATTGGAAAAAAAACACAATTGGGTACTATATATCTGCTTTTGCAGCTCAGATGTATTGCTGGGATGCCTGTTGCCAGGCAGTGCCAGCCATAATTCCGCAGCGCTGCCATGACGACCCCCCCCCACCCCGCTCTTGGTTCAGCTCTCAGTTTCCTATGAGGTGCCCTGGCAGCTGATCCAGCAACCTTTTCGCTGAGACGAGATTGCACTTGGCAGTGGAGATCACAGTTCTATCCTTGCCCGACACGTGGACAGGCATGCTTTCACCAGACGCTTCTAGCCAATGATCTATCTCCTTCCTTCCTTCACGCCCTGCAGGGTAGGGTCAGGGTGTGTGTGGGTGGTTGGGGGTGGCTTTGTTGCCGCAATTAATTTTAGCAGTATCACCAGCCAGAATAATTCCAGTGCCATTTGCTGATGCCCGCGGGTTTTAATTGTGGGCAGACCGTGGTCTGCTTCGATTTTGCCTGGCCCTTGCTTTAGCACTAGTGGCGATAAGCATGTGACGTTTTTTTTTGCTGTGCTGCTAAATTCACTCACATTGTGCTCTGAGGCTGTGTGCTTGTGCAAATGGCATCTGGTGAACTTGCAAGTTTTGTGGAGCGGTGATGCCTTTTGCATTTATTCAACTATCTGCAGTCGGTTAAGTAGCCTGGTGGTACATTGGCTTTGGATGTGACATCCTGTTTTTCGCCTCTCCAAGGTGATCCTGGATGTCGCGCTGCCATTGCTGCAGTTCACAGAGAAACTTAAATGAATCCTGATTTTGCCCTAAGCGCTTCATTTAGCTGTCAATAACCTTCTAAGATCCTTGTGCACTGGCTTAACAAGTAGGGAGCGATTTTCTTTCTCGTGGACTGGAGGCACCTCTGTGCCTATCCAGCAGCTCCTCTCCATATAATCACCTACATACTGTGGGCCTTGCTTGCGATCTGAAGATCCGCCTGGATTTATTGGAAGTGAAAATAGCTGAATAAAAGATAACGCTGCTTTAGGTGAGAGCCACACAGAGATCCCAGACAGTCCAATGCAGCTGCTTCTAATTCAGGATTTGCGTGGCATAGCTGCTTGCCTAGCTGTCCGCCAGCATTGATTGTTACGCGACGTCTGCATGCTGGAAGAAGCCCTCGTGTCGGAGAATGAAGATAGAGGTTGGGGGACACTAAAGCTCAAGATCCATCACTTTGCCGTTCATCATCCCGGAAGTCGGAAATGCATTGACGTATGCTCGTGTTGAACAAGCATGCAAATTTCTGAAATGGGCCGGTTGCTATTCTCAGCTCTGAAGAAGGAGGGTCTTACAGACTCGAAACATTAACTCTCAGACTCGCTGAGTTTTTCCCGCATTTTCTGTTTTTGTTTGGGTTTCCTCTGATTGTACTCTGCTACCTGCCCGATTATCTTGTCCAGCTTTTTCCCCAGTTTTTTTTCTTCTGGGCATTAGTGATGCTTTCTGGAAATATGGGGAGTCGACCCTCAAAGGCTCCTGATCCAAGTTTTTGGGAGGCTGTTGGTCGAGAGTTGAGGCAGTCTGTTGATGCTGTTATGGGCCAGGGCTTAGAGAACCCCAAAGTGTATCATGGAGTTCACCTGACCCAGAACTTTTAATAGATTGTGGTATGGGAAGCACATGGCCCACTCTACAGGTGTGGTCGAGCAGAAATGGAAAAGTAATTTTTAAAGTGGGCAGCACGGTAGCATTGTGGATAGCACAATTGCTTCACAGCTCCAGGGTCCTAAGTTCGATTCCGGCTTGGGTCACTGTGCGGAGTCTGCACATCCTCCCCGTGTGTGCGTGGGTTTCCTCCGGGTGCTCCGGTTTCCTCCCACAGTCCAAAGATGTGCAGCTTAGGTGGATTGGCCATGATAAATTGCCCTTCGTGTCCAAAATTGCCCTTAATGTTGGGTGGGGTTACTGGGTTATGGGGATAGGGTGGAGGTGTTGACCTTGGGTAGGGTGCTCTTTCCAAGAGCCGGTGCAGACTCGATGGGCCGAATGGCCTCCTTCTGCACTGTAAATTCTATGATAATCTATGAAAGCAAAACAATGTTTATTCTACGAACTCAAGTTAACCTTTTTAAAACATAGTGAACATCTTAGCAACCATTAATTCAAATACAACCCCCAAAGAGTACAACACTAAGTAATCCTTTAAGCTTTCCTTTCAACATCCATAAGACTTAAAACACATTTCACCAGAAGCACAACAGGTTAAAGTCACTACTGTTATTAGTTTTAAATCACCAGGATCGATTTACAGTCTTTAGGTTACAGAGAGAGATTCATACACCTGGCTGGTGACTGCAGCTATCCAGCTTTGAAAATGAAACCAAAACACATCCTGCAGCCGGCTCAAAAACGAAAGTAAAAGGCTGACACAGCCCAGCTCCACCCACTCTCTGACATTACTGCAGTAATAAACACCCATTTCTGAAAGGTACTCTCACATGACAGCGCTCAACTCGGAGATACCAATGGACTGAGCCAATGACTGACTAACGTGAAACTTGCACTGTTGCGATATAATGGAGAATTTACTGCCAATGCTATCATCAGTTTTTCTTTGTGTTTATAATGAGGGGAAAACAACAATTATTGGTGGCATACTAGCCTACACCGAAGTAACAGGGACAGACAGGCGAGCGTACTTTTTTGTGTTATCTTTATTCAGTCAGCGTCATGAGCTCAGGTGAATTGAAGTTTGTTGGTGTGTGTTGGCCTTAAAAACTAATTTCACAATTTTTACCTAATTTGAAACTGTGGACTTTGTGCTCTATTTAAATGGAATGTGAAACATTATGCTCCAACACACTCCGTGTGCCAGGCAAGAGGAATGAGACATTCAGTTGACACACAAGATCGTAAGAACGAGGAGGAGGAGTAGACCATTTGGGCTCCCTCGAGCCTACTCATGATCATGGCTGATATTTTACCTCGGGCTCTTATATCTCTTGATTTGTTCAGTGTCTAAAAACCTATTGATCTCGGTCTTGCACATATACTCTTAAGCATCCACAGATTTCGAGTAGAAAATTCCAAAGATTTGCAGTCTTTAATAAGGAGACGTCTCATCCAACATAGCCAACTCCTTATGCTGAGACTGTGACCCCCCCCCCGTCCCCTGACTCTATAGTGGTGGAATGTGGAGAATAGCCCCTCAGCATTGACTCTGTCAAACCTCACCGCGGCAGCACGATGCTTAGCACTGCTGCCTCACAGTGCCAGGGATTCTGGTTCCATCTTGACCTTGCGCGACTGTCTGCCTGGAGTTTGCACGTTCTCCCGTGTCTGTGTGGGTTTCCTCCGGGTGCTCCGGTTTTCTCCCACTGTCCAAAGATGTGCAGGCTAGGAGGTGGATTGGCCATTCTAATTTGCACCTTAGTGTCCAAAGGTTAGGTGGGTTATGAGGATGGAGTGGGCCTAGATGGGATGCTCTCTCGGAGGGTCGGTGCAAACCCAATGGGCCGAATGGCTTCCTACTGGATTGTAGAAATTCTATGAATTTCAATGAGACCTCCTCATCTAAACTCCAGGGAATGCCGGCCCTTTGCTCAGTGCCATGTACGTCAACATCCGTGTTGTAACTGCAGGCTCATCTAAATGTGAAGCATTGAATTTCTGTGCACTTCCCTCTGTCTGATTGAGCTATTCTCTGATCGTTTAGCAGTTGACCAGGTCAGCTCTGTCGTGGTTGTCTCCGCAACAAACTGGAACGGGGCTGGACCTCAGCCCGCTACTTTGCATCAGTAGAACTCGCCGCTGGTACAACAACATCTGTAGTGCTGTTGTCTGAATTTGCCTGAACGCAATTGAAGTCGTGTTAGTTCAGTTGATGCAGCGAGTTGGGAGACTGTTTTGTTTTCTGTACCATGAACAGAATTACTTTGTACCGACGTCAATTGTGTTGGCCTGTGCTGCGCACGCTGTGTTGCAGACTTTGCTCTGTTACTTGTGGCCAAATACCTCAAATGCTTTTTTACTGAGGCTGTTATTTGATTTAAATTTGGGAAAAGTAGGTGAATGTTCCGTGCACGATGCCCAGCCCCTCCAAGGTGGAAGGGTAACAGTAAGAGTAATGAGCCAGTACCTTAATCCAGTTTATGCAAAATTTGGTTTGCCGACATGCCTCTGGTTTTTTTTATGCCTTCGCCGTTGTGCTTTGTTAGGTGTAAGATTTTTGTGCCATTCTGGAAGCGGCGTGGCTGGTGAAAAATTGGCATTGGGCGTTGATCATCCTGTGCTGCTCGGCAGTGTTCTGAGTTGGCCCGGCTCAATTTGGAGCCACCTTCTGTGTTGCCAGTCTGGCCACTCCACATTCCACTTGGCCACCTTCCAATTGACTGAAAATACCTTTACTGAAGTACTTGTTTCGCCCCAAAGGTGATTGGAGGGCTCAAAAACTCTCAATCTGTTGTTGTCGTAAGAGTGCCTCGCATCGTTTGGGGAATGGTGTATTCTGTATAACTTGTGTTTGCTTTTGGGAAATGTTTGAACTCGTGCCCGGTGTCTCTCCAGCCCGACGATCAGTGATGCTGCTGGTTTGGGGTGAGGCAGACGGCCTTTGGGCAACACAAGAGGTCAAAACCACGGCATGTGAATGCAAGATGCAATATCAGGGCTTGTGGGCAGGCTAACGGTTTGCAAATTGCAATCCCGGCTGTATTGCAGTTGTACAAAATTAAGCTTGAGGCCCCTCAAGCCCCCCGCCTCCCCCCATCACTCAATAACTCGGCGACTCAATATCTCAAAGTCAACACTGAGAATCAGGTCCTTCAGCCTGCCCACATTAGCTGAGGTTCTCTAATCCAGTAACCACCCTCGTAGCTCTTACCTAGACCCTTTCCAAGGCCGCTCTATCCCGCCCACCGTGTACCAGGGCCAAAACCGGGCACAGTGCTGACACGGATCTGAAGTGGAGTGGGCTCTATTTTGGCAAGAGCTGCTCCGATGTGCTGTGTCAGCCAGTGCCATGTAAACCCTGCAGTGGACCACAGGACAATGCAACACCCATGGCAAACTTTAGTGACACACAGTCACCTCTTTCCCCCTCCAGCCTTACATGGGTGTGCTGGTCGAACTTTGTTTGTGCTAGATTAGCAGTTCAGAAGGCAAGTCTTCAAACCTCCCCCCCCTCACTCACCCCAACCTGAATGCGTTAGGTTTTAAAACACGAATAACGATCATGAGAGTTGTAGGACTGTTAATTTTTGTTGTTGTTAAAGGGTCTTATTGTCCCTTCTGAATAATCTACCCCTCGTACCCATTCTGAATAATCTGCCACATCGTACCCTGCGTTCGCAGGGGGCTGTTCCACGATTAAACAGTTGACTCTTTGCTCTGGGCAGGGGGTGCGTGCTCTGGGCAGGGGGTGCGTGCTCTGGGCAGGGGGTGCGTGCTCTGGGCAGGGGGTGCGTGCTCTGGGCAGGGGGGTGCGTGCTCTGGGCAGGGGGTGCGTGCTCTGGGCAGGGGGTGCGTGCTCTGGGCAGGGGGTGCGCGCTCTGGGCAGGGGGTGCGCGCTCTGGGCAGGGGGTGCGCGCTCTGGGCAGGGGGTGCGCGCTCTGGGCAGGGGGTGCGCGCTCTGGGCAGGGGGTGCGCGCTCTGGGCAGGGGGGTGCGCGCTCTGGGCAGGGGGTGCGCGCTCTGGGCAGGGGGTGCGCGCTCTGGGCAGGGGGTTTCTAAAAATTTCCTGCAGGTCGAATCTTGTATTGTTTTTTAAAAATAAATGTCAAGACCCCAATTAATTTTTTTCCATTAAGGAGCAATTTAGCATGGCCAATCCACCTACCCTGCATATCTCTGTGTTGTGGGGGCGAAACCCACGCAAACATGGGGAGAATGTGCAAACTCCACACGGACAGTGACCCAGAGCCGGGATCGAACCTGGGACCTCGGCGCTGTGAGGCATTAGGACGAACCCACTGCGCCACCGTGCTGCCTGTCATTGTTTTTAAACAAACAAGAAAAACTGTGCATATGTTTTATCCCCTTCAAAACAAAGATGGTCAAATCTTGCCGCCTGTTTAAACGCTTCTCCTTTCCTTGCAGAACTAGACTGTAGAAACAAAAAGAAAAGATGAAAGTCGACAGAACGAAGCTGAAGAAAACACCAACTGAAGCGGTGAGTTTGGAAGTTTAAGGAAACCCCTCACTCGGAATTAAGTAACGGACTGTGTTTCGAGCCACTGGCCACCGTACGGTCTGCGAGCGTGCTAAGACTAGGAGCGGGAGTTGGCCCTTGACCCTGCCGTTCAGTTAGATCGTGACTGACCGGCCCGTCAGTGCCCTTTCCCCAGCTTTATCTTTGTGCCCTTTTATAAGGGGCACTTCAGAAACTCCTCCGTACATCCAGCGTCGCTGGGGCAGCACCTCCTGCAGCTTGTGCCACCGAGAAGGTGGAAGTGTTTACCCCAGGAGGGTTGTGGATATTTAGTCGTTGATTGATGCATGTTGTTTTGTTTTAATTTAGAGTACCCAATTAATTTTTTCCAATTAAGGGGCAAGTTAGCATGACCAATCCACCTAGCCTGCACATCTTTGGGTTGTGGGGGCGAAGCCCACGCAAACATGGGGAGACTGTGCAAACTCCACACGGTCAGTGATCCAGAGCCAGGATTGAACCTGGGACCTCGGCGCTGTGAGGCAGCTGTGCTAACCACTGCCACTGTGCTACCCCAATTGATGCATGTTTAGGTGGTAAGGGAATCCAAGGAGGAGACAGAAAGTGCCTCTTTCGCCTGCAGCAGCACAAGATTAAGGAGCAGAAGGAGGCCATTTGGCCCCTTAAGCGTGCTGCACCTTTCAGTAAGATTGTGGCAAATCCGATTGTGGTCTGAACTCTGCATTTCCCATAACCCTTGACTCCCCTTGCTGGAAGGTAGGGGGAAGATTCCACAGACTCGCCACCCTTGGAGAAAATAAATTCCTCCTCGTCTCCATCTTCAATGGGAGACCCCTTATTCTCAAACTGTGCGCCCCCCACCCCCCATGAGGGGGAAACCTGCTCTCAGTATCCACCCCCAAACCTTCAGAATCTGATAAGTTTCAAGTTGATCACCTCTCATTCTTTGAAACTCCAATGGGTACAAACCCCCTTCATCTCAGGAATCGGTCCAGTGAACCTGTTCTGAACTGCTTCAAAAAGCCTCGATGGGACTGGAAATAATGGGGTTTTGCAAAACATTTTCACACTCTTCGGAAGATAATGGTGCAGCAGTACTTAATTCCATAGGCAACACCAGCTCTGCTTAAATTTGTACAATTCAACTGTTTGTTGTGGCAATAAAAGACTGCAAACAAGTGGGTAAACTGTACCATAAATTTCCCTTGTGCACCACTCCAGTTTTCCACACCATCAACTTTACTTTCCCCTCTCAACCCTTCCGACTCTCCTTTAGCTGTTCCTTCACATTGTGCGTTTTAACAGCCACAGGGCCAGGTAATTGCTCTCGAGTACCGACTCCCACTGTCTCAAGACCTACCTGTTGTTTTCCAACTAAAGTGGCTGGTGGGTTTGGGCAAATTCTCCTGCGAGAAACCCTTTTGAGGCACGCCGTGCGCGGCATTTGCTGGAGGTGCCCCCTGCTGAACATATGCACTTCCTACTGTGGCTTGCCTCTTGATCAAGGGCCATTTCTCCACCCGATAGATGCTGCTGCAGCCCCCGCGATGCTTCTGTGCTGAGGGCAATCCGCATCATGTGGTGGCTGCTGCGAGATGACATGGAATTCCCCCTCTCCTCGCTTTCCCGACTGAGGCTCTTGCCTGGAATCCCCGCTCTTGTAAAATGTGACTGTTAACTTGATGACCAGGATTCAGGGATTCCACCCCTGGGGCACTAAGTCTGTAAAATAGTGCTATTGATTTTTTTTGGTTTAATGTTTGACTGCAAGGTCTGTATCATAAATATCTGCCTGGAGTAGAGCGTATGCGTCTTCATTCCTTGTGGTCTGTTTTAAATGTGGTTTCCTCTCTCTACCTTCTCCCCCTGCTGTATTATTCATGTTTGTAATGAATGGCCGTCTTTGTATCTGGTCTCCCCCCCCGCCACCGCCGCCAACTAAGCCAAGTCCTTCAGGACTGATGTTGCTGGTTCTCGGATCGAACCCGGGTCCTCGGCACTGTGACTCATTGTGTTTTTTAACAATCTGGTAGTTTCATACGCACCATTTCTGAGACCAGTCTTTAATTCTAGATTCAATTAAATTGCAATTTCTCTGCTGCGGTGGGTTTTGAACTCGTGTCTTCAGAGCGTGACTCCAGGCTCCTGGATTACTAGTCCAGTAAAATTGCCACTATGTCACTGTTCCTTGAATTCAAGTAAAACTGTTCTAAGATTGTTGCAGAGATTTTTGGGGGGATCTATTTTTCTTTGCACAGTGAGTTGGCTTCATTGCTGACATGCATGCATCGCAAACCTTGGCAGGGAATCTTAGATTATCCGTGTTTTGTTTTCGGATTGGTTGGCATGGCGATTTCCCCGAACATCCCCTACATGGCATTTAGTTTGGGCTAAGCCGAGATGAGCTTGGAATTTTCAGTGCTGGTATTTTAACTCCTTTGTGGCTGCGATTCCAGTCCTTGATCTGCAATGGCAGATGTGGCCTGCATCTAAGGTACACCAAGGTTCACTGAATGAATACAAAAGCAAATTGCTGCGGATGCTGGAATCTGAAACAAATTCAGAAAATGCTGGAAATTCAGCAGGTCTGACAGCATCTGTGGAGAAAGAACGGGGCTAACATTTCGAGTCTGGATGACTCTGTCAGAGATTTTGTTTTCGTTCACCAAACGAATACCTGGGATGGAAGGATTGTCCTGTGGGGAAAGGTTAAGTGGACTTGGGCCTTTATTCTCTGGAGCTCAGAACAGAATGAGAGGTGATCTAATTAAACCGTACAAAATTCTTACAGGGTTCGACAGGATAGATGGCTGGTGGGGTCAAGAACCAAGGGTCTCAGAAAAAGCGGCAGGCCATTTAGGCCTGAGATGAGGAAGCATGTCTCCTTTGAGGGCGGTGAATGTTTGGAATTCACAGACCAGGAGGCTATGGAGCCTCAGACACGGTGTGTCTTCAAGACTCAGATTGAAAGATTTCAAGATATCAAGGGGTATGGGGGCTGTGCAAGAAAGTAGTGTAATGTTGATGTGGAAGATCAGCCATTGAATGGCAGAGCAGGCTCGA
The DNA here is from genome assembly GCF_047496885.1 of Scyliorhinus torazame. Taxonomy (NCBI): domain Eukaryota; kingdom Metazoa; phylum Chordata; class Chondrichthyes; order Carcharhiniformes; family Scyliorhinidae; genus Scyliorhinus; species Scyliorhinus torazame. The sequence goes on from NC_092728.1 coordinate 11,895,233, forward strand.
AAGACTGAATGGACTACCCCCAGCCTCCTATTTCTCACACTCTTTCAAAGGTGGTTTTGGTTAACCTGTCCTTGTTGCATGGAAACATCATGGGTTGCTGAACTCCTGAATTGCGCGCCCCCCCCTTCCAAAAAAGCCACAGGGGCCTGGGTCACAGTGCGAGCCTTTGAGTCGGAGGCTCAACTTGCGACAATGTGGGTCTCTGCCTGGCAGGCAGTGATGACAAAGCAAACCTCTCATCATACTGCAAAGTGTTTTGCGGCCTCTAGAAGTGTGATCACATCCGATGTCGGAAAGCACGGCATCCAATTTATAAAAATAAAAAATAAAAAAAGTTTGCATACCCAATTCATTTTTTCCAATTGAGGGGCAATTTAGCGTGACCAATCCACCTACCATGCACATTTTTTTAGGATGTGGGGACGAAGCCCACGCAAACATGGGGAGAATGTACAAACTCCACACGGATAGTGACCCAGAGCCGGGATCGAACCTGGGACCTCGGCGTCATGAGGCAACAGTGCTACGGCATCCAATTTTGACACAGCGAGGTTCCTCAAATAAGTAGCCAGATAAGTTATGGGACCAAGTGTTTCCATGGGATAAATATCGACTCGGTTGTTTAATCTTTCATCCGCGAGGTGTCATCTGTGGCCACCGCAGCACTCCCTCGGGCGGCTCAAATCCCTGGAGGGTTCTCCTCCTTTTGAGTGAATTGCTGTACATGAAACTGAGGCTCACAGTTTTTTCATAAAGTGTCCATTTATCACTGACAGACACTTGTCAGTGACACTGGATTGAATGCTTTCCATGTGGGGAAGCCTGTGAGTTTTTATTGCAGTTGCTTTGGCCAGCCAATCTGCGGTGAGAGTCCAAGATTGACAGATATGCTGGTAAATATTTAAGCCAGTGAGGTTTTGGTGTGTTCAGACAGTGCTCACGTGCCGGTACTTTTAAAGTAGAAGAATTACTTCCTGTCAGATTAGGCCCCAGTTCCGTTCAAGTTGATTTCCTTATTGAGATAATTTTTTTGAAAAGAAAATGCAGCCAGAATTTGTCCCAAGCTGAGGCAACTGTCCTTTGCAATCCTCTACAGCCTGCCGACTGCCGAGCTCTGATTGATAAGCTGAAGGCCTGCAATGACGAACAGCTCCTCACAGAACTTCAGCAGATCAAGACATGGAATATTGGAAAGGTAGGTGTTGCAGCCATTGTGTGTGTGAGACTTTGAAATATGTCAGGTGTTCCTTCACTGTCGCTGGGTCAAAACCCTGGAACCCGCTCCCTAACTGCACCGTGGGTGTACCTACACCACACGGGGACTGCAGTGGGTTCAAGAAGGCGGTCATCCACCACTTTCTCGAGGAGAGCTTCCACATCTCCAGAAATAATAAAAGAGAGGTCTTTTACTGCTGACAACTGGTTAATTTGATTTTTGCCCTCTTATTCCCTCCACATGCTATCTTTTTCATTCACTTATGATCTGTTTTTCCTACCCTTTCCCAGTTTAAGTCTGGGCACTTCTGTAGTCGTCAGCTATGTAGAATTTGCAGCACATCAATGGGCCCAACATGCTGGTGTTTATGGTCCACACAAGCTTCCTCCTACTCTGCTTCATCTCAACCCATCCATGTATCCTTTTGTCCCTATCCCTCACTTAAATCACTTGATTTAACATTTAAGGGAAGCTATTTGCAGCCTCCAGTCCCTGTTCTGTGGAGTTCCACGTTCTCGTCATTGGCTTGTTTTTTAAATAATTCCTCTGAGGTCCCTGTTGGATTTGCTAGTGTTTTCCCCCTTGGGTTCATTGCCTTTAGTTCTGCATTTTCCCTATCTGACCTGATCTAAAGAGAGAAAACCAAGTCCGAAACTCGCATTGTTTCCCCATACTCCTGAATCTGTAATGGTGGCTGGCCTCACACTTCAATGTGGATGTCTTTCTGCTGCAACACATTAGCCCATCTGTATTTGATACTTGCTTTTAGCTTTGTACCCTCAAAGGTTGTCTCCTCTTCTCGTACTTTGAGAGAGGTGAGGTGGAAAGGGAAATTGGCCCGTGTTGCTGTGGAACACGATTGGGATCTTTTTAAAGGTGCAGAATACGTGATTGTGCTGAGAGACTGCTTCCACGGTTCAGAAGTCTCCTGTTGATCTGTATTTTTTTAAACATACGGTCGCACAGAAGGTGACCATTCGGCCCATTGTGTCTGCCCCAGCTGAGCAAGAGATATCCGGCCTGATTCCATTTTTCAGCTGTCTGCAGGCTTGTAGGTTTATGACGCTTCATCCGAGTACAATTTAAATACCATGAGGGTTTCTGCCTGGACAGTAGATGCTACGGAGTTCACATTCTGTGGTCCCCTTTGCTCAGGAAAACCAAAATGCCAGAGGCCTTGGATTTGTCAAAAAACGGACTTTCACATTCAAAGCAAAAGGACGAGTTAATTTATTTTTAAACTTGTTAAACTGGTTTCACGAATTGTCGACCTGGAGATGTTTTGTTTATTGGACGGACGGAAGGAGTAAGGTTGGCACTTTGTGTGCATTTTTGTCTGGGATTGTTGCTCCATTTCTACACTCCTGCTGTTTCCTCTCTTCCCCCTCTCAGTGCGAGCTGTACCACTGGGTGGACCTGCTGGACCGGTTCGATGGAATTTTGGCAGACGCTGGGCAGACTGTGGAAACCATGTCCTGGATGTTGGTGTGCGACAGGCCAGAAAACGAGCAGCTCAAAGCCCTCCTGCTGGCTGTCTTAAACTTCACGGCCCTGCTCATTGAGTACAGCTTCTCACGGCATCTGTACAGTTCCATCGAGGTGAGTACTCTGGGTACACTGCCGCCGCCAAGACTGAAACCGCATTCTAGAATATGAACAGAATGTGCTTAACTCCTCGCTCTTTCTTTGCAGCATCTGACTACTTTGTTAGCATCATGTGATATGCAAGTGGTGCTGGCTGTGCTAAACCTGCTGTATGTGTTCAGCAAAAGATCCAATTATATCACTCGACTTGGATCGGATAAGAGGACTCCATTGTTGTCGAGACTACAGCACTTAGCAGAGGTATGTTGCAAGCAACTTTCCCTTCCCTCGCTCCCTCCCCTCTTCCCCTCCCTTCCTCCCCTCCTTCCTTCCCCTTTTCCCCTCCTCCCTTTCGCCCTTCCCTCTCGATGTTTCCTGAACAGAAAGTGGGTTGTCCTCACCACCTCAAGCTGTTGGAGAAATTGTTTCTTGTGACCGCAAAGCTGAGATCAGCCGGAGGACGCAATCCGTGCAATTGTATGGGGGCCCCCATTTAAATGTTTTGTATTTTGAAGCTCGGTCAGCCGTCAAGATGCACGTCTGGATAAGGTGGACGTCTGGGTGACTAGTAACAACCCTGTAGGGAAAGGGCATGAAGTCAGACTTGGCAGAGACCGCACAGCTGAGATATAGGAACTTGCAGATAGGATGCTGGTATACGTTTGAAATAATCTGGTTGTTTGGGGGGGGGGGGGGGGGGTGGATGGTGGGACGGTGGGAGAGAGAGAGAGAGAGGGGAGAATCCAAAAATTCTTTCATGGGATGGGGGCCACGGTTACACTGCTGCCTCACAATGCACAGAACTCTGGTTCAATTCCAGCCTTGGATGACTGTCTGTGCAGTTAGTGCCATTCCATAGGGGCACAACCACATTACTGTGGGCCCGGAGTCATGTGTAGGCCAGACTGGGTAAGGATGGCAGATTTCCTTCCCCAAAGGACATTAATGAACCAGATGTTTTTTTAAGACAATTGATTTTTTTTGAAGTACCCAATTAATTTTTTTTTCCAATTAAGGGGCAATTTAGCGTGGCAATTCCACCTACCCTGCACGTCTTTGGGTTGTGGGGTGAGACCCACACAGACACGGGGAGAATTTGCCGATTCCACATGGACAGTGACCTGGGGCCGGGATCAAACCCGGGCCCTCGGCGCCGTGAGGCAGCAGTGCTAACCAATGCACCAACTTGCTGCCCCTTTTAAGACCATTGATGATGGTTTCAGGGGTCACGGTTACTGAGACCAGCTTCGTAATTCCGGATTTATTCATTGAATTTAAATTCTGCCAGATGCCATGGTGGGATTTGCTCCCGCGACTCCAGAGCATTAGATTGGGCCTCTGATTACTAGCCCGCTACGCCACCATCATGTTATACATTTCAAGAAGGTGGCCCAGATTGATGCCTCTGTGCATTACTGGCGGCAGTGGTGCAGTGTCACGCATGCTGCTCGCCACCCGTTGGTACTTTGCCGTCTGGCAGACTGCCTGAGCAAATTGGTAGGCGAAGAATTCCAGACGTGAACCATGGGACAATGGCGACTCAATGGCCCAGCTCTACACATCTAGCTCTGGTGGTCCTCACCAGAGGGGGAGGTGGTCTCTCTACCCGGTCAAATCCTTTTTCATCATTCAAGGCACTTTGTTTAGATCATCCCTCAGTTCAAGGGTGGAACCCAGGATTTATTTTTTAATCTGTATCATGTTTAGCGGCCCCCTGGATTAACGTGACTGAGCCATTGAGGAGCAAGATTTTACTTGAGGTTGAGCTTTTCCATTAAAAAAACAAAAACAATTTGCAATCTGTCTTCCCACAGAGTTGGGGGGGAAAGGAGAATGGATTCGGCCTCGCGGAGTGCTGCCGTGACTTACAGATGTCGGTAAGTGCTGTGACAGAAAAATTGTGATTTAATCTGGGTGTGGGTATGCCCCGGCACGCAGGTAATGGCATTTCCGCGACTGCGAGGTGCCATTCGGCTAACTAAAATGTACCGGAGACAGCACCTCCCATTACCGCCTGCGTGTCTTGCAGCCTGCTGTCGCACCATGTAAAGCTATTCTGGACAGTCCTTTGGTTGCACAAGGAGGGGTATGGATAACTCTGCTCTGCGGCTGGACCTTGGAGTTGCTAGAGACCAGATGTCCCGTCCCTGTTTCCTGAGCCAGGCAGTGGAAGCAGCTGGCCATTTGTAAAGATGGCGATTACAAACCGTACGCCAGGGTGACATGTTGCAGCAACTTGTTAAATGTTGCACTGGAGCCCTTCCGACGTTTTATTTTGCAATACATTTTAATGAAATACAACTGTATCTCTTCGATCAAATCCCCACTTCCTCAGTGAGCCGTCTCCTCGGTGCTAGATGTAAACATGAAAACCTTGTGGAGCATCTGGTTCAGTGACGAATGTCGGCAAAAGTGAAGAAACCTCCAGTACACCTTAACTCTTGCTGCTTGGCATTTTAGGTCAGAACTGGTCGTGTAGAAAACTAAGCAACCGGTATCCCAGCAAAGCAAAAATTCAAATGCACTTGCCTCCCGTGTGTGCCCCCCTCCTCCTGCTTCCTGAATCTTGTCATATCCCAAGTGGCGGTGGTGAGAGCATGGCCTGAGCTTGCCTGGGTTAGAGTAGGATCAACAATGGATAGGCTTGGCTCGAATTGTTGGGAGGCCTATAGTGGCTCTGGCATCCCGGGACCCCCTTTGGAACTCTGTTTACCGTTCATAGTTCACCATGTGGTGGGTGACTCCAGTCCCTTGTAATCCGTTGCAGGCTAGGCTAGTTTTGCTCTTTTTAGTCTCTCTCTCTCTCTCTCTCTCTCTCCCTTTCCCTCCCCTCTCCCTACACCTCCCACTGCCCCAAGCCCTGCTACTCCTCCCCTCCCAGCAACCCCCTCGCATAGTGCCAGAAGAATTGCTGCGTCACTTTACAGGGCTGTAGAATGTGTGAGCATTCGAAATGTTCCAGAGTGGCAGTGTGAGAATGCTCCCGTTTCAATTATGAAAAGTGTGTATTTTATTTTTTCCTATGCAGTACAGTTAAAGAACAGCAAACGACGACGGCATGCAGCCCTGGAAATGAGCAAGAGTTGGTGCCTAGCACACTCTGCCGTGCAGTTGTACTGAGGCTTTTTGTATTTTATGCTTTTTAAAAAAAAAAGGCCTTTCAAAGGAGGACCGTTGTCCTGAAACTATTGGAAGAGGGGTTTGGGGGACTGGGTGGATGGATAAGAAAATCCTAACATGAGTGCTAGACCTGAAATTACTGCTCCCCCGCTGAGGAGTTTAACCTGGGTTTTGTGCACCAACCAATATCTTCCCCCCCGCCCCCTGTCCAATTTCCAGTGTCTTGCCAGTCCGTCAGGTCCCGGGGTACCACCAGCCTCTGATTCAACGTCAGGAGGGTTGGGAGATTCAGCCAATATCCCCCATCAGCCTTTGCCAGGCTCATTTTGGTATTCTAGGCGACCGTCGTAATTAAACATTAGCTAATTTAATATGTTGAAGTAACAACAGAAAGTAGCTCATGGAGGAGTGAGCAAAGCCATAAAACTGAAAATTGGGTATTAAATTCCCTCTTTTTTTTGTCCTTTTTTCATATAGAAATACCCACCTAGTGCAACAACACTACACTTTGAGTTCTATGCAGAGCCAAGTGCCGAGGTGAAGTTGGACAAAAAGGTGAGGTTTCGTTTTTTTTCACCCCAAAAATATTTTGAGCAGACACTAGTTTAAAATGCCGAGCCCAGAGCACTCAATCTCTCCCGCGCCTTTCACGTCCCCGTGATGTCCCAGTGAGCCTCGCAGCCATAGGGGCAAGTACTTTTTGCAGTGGAGTCACTGTCTTGTGGAGGGAAAGGCCACAGCCAGTTTGCGCACTGCAGACAGCAGTGAGGTGAACTGCCAGTTAAGGTGCCCCGGAGGTGTTGGCTGAGGGTTAAATATACGGGCCGAAGGAGAGGGGCGAACGCTCCCTGCTCCTCTTCCAGCCGTGGGAATTATTTACACCCACCCTGGCCAACAGACCAGGCCTCAGGTTAGCACCCTCCTTTTATGCTATCGACGGAGTCAGTCCCACACCGAGGAGGGCAGAGGGTTATCCACACTGGAGGATGGGGTGACTTCTAAACTCTTTCCCCCCCCCCCCCTCCGCCCCCCGCCCCTGCCTATTGGGTGTTTGCTGACTTAAGTTGTACACACTAAATCCAAACGTGATTCCTGACCTCTGCTGAATGAGTGCAAGTCTGCTAGGGAGGAGGAAGTTACCAGGTGACACCCGTGTGCTTGAGAATCTTGCGGCAGGGTCTAGCTCAATTGTGGACTTCTTGACGTAGGGGCCATTCGGCCCCTCGAGCCTGTAGCATCATTCAGTTGGATCACACCGGACCTTGCCTCCCACCTGGCTTAATTTTCATACGCAACAAAATCTATCTTACAGTTTGCTATTGAGGCCTGCGGCCACCACAGCCTTTTGTAGGAGAGGGACGCCTTTGTGTGCAATAACTGCCATCTTGATATTACTCCTGATCTATTATTTTTCTAACACTAGAACGTAGAAATAGGAGGAGTCCATTCAACTCATCAGCCTGCGATCGTGGCATTTCTGTGACCTGATTCCTGACCCTGCCGTTGCCCCCATATCCCATAATGACTTTGGTTAGCAAACGTCTATAAGTTTCCGATTTAAAATTAACAGTTGATCCAGCATTAGTTGCTGTTCACAAACAAGAATTCCAAACATATACCCACCTTATGTTTCGAAGTATTTTCCAACTTCGTGGCTGAACTAAAAATACATGTTAGAAATATTCAGCAGCTGTGGCAGCACCTTTTGGGAAAGAAAGCAAGTTGATGTTTCTAGTCTGTAATGACTCCACTTCACAACTCGCACTGGACCCGAAATGTTAACTCTGTTTCTCTTGGGCAGCAAGGTGGCGCAGTGGGTAGCACTGTTGCCTCACAGCGCTGAGGTCCCAGGTTCGATCCCAGCTCTGGGTCACTGTCCGTGTGCACATTCTCCCCGTGTTTGAGTGGATTTTGCCCTCACAATCCAAAGATGTGCAGAGTAGGTGCATAGGCCACGCTAATTTGCCCCTTAATTGGAATTTTAAAAAAAAAAATCTGAATTTAGAGTATCCAATTATTTTTTTTCCAATTAATGGGCAATTTAGCATGGCCAATCCATCTAAGGGGCTGGTTTAGCACAGTCAGCTAAACAGCTGGCTTGTAATGCAGAACAATGCCAGCAGCGTGGGTTCAATTCCGTACCAGCCTCCCCGAACAGGTGCCAGATGTGGCGACTAGGGGCTTTTCACAGTAACTTCATTGACGCCTACTTGTGACAATAAGCGATTATTATTATTACTATTATTACCCAGCACATCTTTAGGGTTGTGGGGTGAGACCCAGGCAGACACGGGGAGAATGTGCAAATTCCACACGGACAGTGACCCAGGGCCTTAGCGCCGTGAGGCAGCAGTGCTAACCACTGTGCCACCCTGCCGCCTGCGGCATTCCATTATTTTGATGATTTTCTGTACCTGATCCATGATGTATGAATGATTTGTACGCCCGCACCCCTCCTCTCCTTTTGTTCTCTCAAATAGTTTCTCTCTATCGACCCTATGGGATCATGTTTATTGTTTAAAATTTCTCTGTTAGATCCCCTCAACCACCAAACATGAGAGGAAGCAAACTGTGCTTGCGTGACTTGTCCTCGTAATTGAGTTCTCTAAGCCAAAAAACTGAGGAATTGCTGTGTAGATTTTTCAATGGCTGACTGGATGGAGGGTCGCCAGATAGACCTGGACCGGCACCCCAAAAGTCTGTGCCATGGGGAGTGGGTGATGGTCGGGGATGGCCCTAATTAATTGTATTTTGGATATCCCGTGCTTGGTATATGTAGACTTTGCGTATCGAGGGTCGGGCCATATCGGAAAGTGGGAATGTGGCTTCAGTCGTTAACTGATAGGAGTTGCAGGATTCCCTCCCTGATGGATGACATGGAGTGATGCATGGCTGCATCAATCCCGCTGCAAATGGATTTTTCAACAGGTTGTGTAAGGGGGCCCGCCTGGTGTGCAATGTGTTCATCAGGTTTCAAACTAGGCCAAGGTCATGCTTGCAAATTGTCGGCCATTGTTAAAGTAGAGATTTGGCCTGCAGGGGAATATCTGCTGTCACAGGTTTATAAACGGCCGTTGGTCACCTCGTGATGTCCCGTAGTGCTTCTGAACCAGTTAAGAGTTTTGTGCAGTCACTGCTCCAGTAATCAGCAATGTGATCAGATAATCTGTTCTCATGATGCTCCTTCAGGGATCAATATTGACCCGGACACCAGGGATAATGCTCCTCCTAAGGTAGCGTCATGGGACCTTTTAAGTCCACCTCCAAGGGCCGACATGGCTACGGTTTAGAATCGTAATCGAAAGCTAGAATCTCTTGACAGTGCAGCACTCCCTCAGCTCTGCACTCGAGTGTCAGCCCATGTTCTTTCTGCACTCGAGTGTCAGCCCATGTTCTTCGTGTGGCACAGTGTTGCATCACAACGCCAGGGTCCCAGGTTCGATTCCCCGCTGGGTCACTGTCTTGCTCATTCTCCCAGTGTCTATGTGGGTTTCCTCCAGGTGCTCTGGCTTCCTCCCACAGTCCAAAGACGTGCAGGTTCGGTAGATTTGGCCATGATAAAATTGACCTTTAGAGGGTGGCATGTGGCGCAGTGGTTAGCACTGGGACTACGGCGCGGCGCTGAGGATCCGGGTTCGATCCCAGCCCTGGGTCACTGTCCTTGTGGAGTTTGCATATTCACTCCCACAACCCAAAGATGCGCAGGTTAGGTGGATTGGCCACACTAAATTGCCCCTTAATTGGAAAAAAAAAATTGGGTACTCTTAAAATTTTTTTTTTTAAATTGACCTTTAGGATTCTATGATTCCAGCTCTGGACCTACAGCCTTTCTGTCTTAGATGAGAGAGCCACGGCTGACTCATCATGGTAAACAACTGATCTCGGTGTGCCTGTGACAGCGAGCCGGCCGTCTGCTCTTGGGAATGACGTGCTGGGCTGTGTACAGCGGTGTCTCGCATCAGCAACGTGACCTTGTTTGCTTTTAGATTCGAAAAGCTTTTCTGGACTCGGGAGAGCCACGGGTTCTCGTACTTGCTACGAACAATCCACTTGTATTTAAAACAAACTGGCGAACAACCGGGAGTGCAGTGCCTACCTGTAGAATGGCTGGTGGACATTGAGGGGGCCAAAACCTTGAGGCAAATGCTTTTTTTTTTTTTTGTTTAAAAAGGTGAAGGTCTTTCAATGACAGTTGAGTAACTGCACTTCTGATGCCGACAGGTTTAAAATCCTTAGTACGCAGGTCGTGGGCCCACGCCATAGTGGCTGACACTGCCACGTGCCTTCCGTCCGTCACTTGATGGGCCCCTCGAGGAGAGTAGTTATTTGTGTCTTGGTCTACCAAATGGCTGTAATGTTTGAGGTGTCACGGGAGTTTGGGAGGCAGAATTGGTACAGTTTCCCATCTGGGGGAGGTATGGCTTGCCAGTTGAGCAGTGTTTGGGGTTTGGCTGTGGGTGGGGCGAGAGGGGGGGCGGGGGGGGGGGGGGGGGGGGGGGGGGTTGCAGCCAAAGGTCAAGAATAAAGTGACAAAATTGGAGTAGGTCTTTTGGCCCCAGGAGCCTGCTCCACCGTTCCGTAAGGGCTTGGCTGATCATTAACTTCACCTTCCTGCACCCTCCTCATTATCCCTGGCTGCAGCATAGATTCAAAAGCCTGTCAATTTCAGCCTTGAATATCCTCACCGCACAGCATCCACAGCTCTCTGGGGTTGAGAATTCTGAAGATTCACAACTAGCTGACAAAATTTCCCTTAATCTCATACCCAAATGGACGACCCCTTATTCTGAGAATGTGGCCCTGTGTTCTAGATTCCCCAGCCAGGGGAAGGAGCATCCATCCCGTCTTGCCCTCTTCCAATTCCTTCTTATCCTTCCAAGCTCCAGGTATACACGCCTAAATTACCCTCTACACAGGACAGTCCACTTGACCATGTCTCCTTACTGAAAGAGACAGAAAACCCCCAGCTTCAGCAAAAGCCTCCCAACAGGATTGGATTTGCTTTGTATCGATGGGGTGGTAAACAGATTGGGTTTGCTTCAATTCCCCGCACATGACGATGGGGTGGTAAACAGATTGGGTTTGCTTCAATTCCCCGCACACCCGTGGTTTAACTGCTCGTTGCTTTCAATGGATCGGTTGCAGCTCCGAGTTCGGCGAGGGACTGCAACATTCTGCGATGTGGAGGAGCGTAGCATTGCTTCAACTTGTTGTAACCCGAATCTTGTAACCTCTTCTGTTATAGGCCACAGCAAACAACACACTACACTATATTCATATAGAGCAGTTAGATAAGGTGAGTGCTTCTAACTTTCTAAATTGCACTGTTGTGGAAAATGGGGTATGGCGTATTTGGGAGGAGGGGGGTAGTGGGGAAAGGGGTGTAAATTACTAAGGAAATGCTGCAAATGCATGTCTGGCATGAAAGCCAACTGGGTTGACATTTTTGGTGTTGATTCGGTGGGCAAGCCTCTCCTCAGGAGCCACGTCACTGGATTGTCGGAATAGTTGGGACATGGAGTGACTTTATTTGTCTCCCTCTCCACTCCCTCCCTTGTGCAATGGCACTGAGGCCAGATGCGAGAAAGCAGATGCATAGATATGTATATACAGATACAGCAGTGTACTCCTTGGTATTGACACATTGGAAGTGAACACAAGGACAAACTGTGCAGCTCTTTTATCTCTTTTATCACAAACATGGATTATGTGTCCTCCAGCTGCAATTTCTGGGCAGCACGGTGGCACAGTGGTTAGCACTGCTGTCGCACGACGCCGAGATCCCAGGTATGATCCTGGCTCTGGGTCACTGTCCGTGTGGAGTTTGCACATTCTCCCCGTGTCTGCGTGGGTTTCGCCTCCACAACCCAAAGATGTGCACAGTAGGCGGATTGGTTACTCTAAATTGCCCCTTAATTGGAATAAATGAATTGGGTAGGGTAAGTTTATTTTTTTAAAAAGTTGCAACTTCTATTTGTTTCTAAAAACTGGTTGTTACTTCCAAAGGTTTCTCTTTGGCCTTGCTTTCGCTAACGTGAGGTATGGGGAGGTGGCGGAAGGGCAGTATAGGTGGAGCAGTTTCTGCTGGGGTGGAGGTGGAGAGGGGAGGATGGTAGCGTACAAAGAAGGAGCATCACTTAATGGGGGAAGCAAAGAGCGGGAGTGGTAGTCAGCATTCACGTTCTGCAGCTTCAGGGCTGGGTTGGCACTTGGCCGCTGGGCTTCCCTACCTGTTGTGTTGCATCAAGCCTTTGGACTGTGAAGGTTCGTTTGCGAACTCTGGGCAAGAGTGTTTGTACCACGGAAGCTGCATTCTCATCGCTGGCTTTCTTTTCCGTTCTCAGATATCTGAAAGTCCTTCCGAAATTATGGAGTCCTTAACCAAAATGTACAGTATCCCAAAGGATAAGCAGGTGAGTTTTGCCGTCTTTGCACTTAGCTCTGCCCGATAAGTGGCAAGCATTCCAAGCCACTGGTGGGGGAGTGGCACGGTGGGAATATTTAGCGGTTGCATCAAAATACCTACCTCCAATGCTTTGTGTCTTCGGGGAGGGGCGAAGGGGTCTGGAGTGTTTTTTATTTTTAGATCAGGTCAAGAAGCCCCCTTTCGCTCTTGGGACCTGGGATTATGTGCAGTCCAAACTGATGAGAGGTGGAAACTGGCTAGGAGGTTCGGAAGTGAATTGTACTCTGCCATGCATCCAACCTCTTGTAACTAATTGCTAAGGCTTGCTAGATGAGGATGGACAAGTGGGAGAACTAGGGGGGGTTGGTGGTGGTTATTGGGAGGCTTTTGTGTGTAGTTTGTGCCTTGTTTTGATGGAGTGGGGTAAGAGATGAAAGAAAACATACAGGAGGAGGTCACGGACACTCCAATTAAGATCATATACCTCATTCTATTTTCCTATTGATTTCCGTGTCCCTCTATTTCCCCATAATATCCAAAAGTATCCACCAGTCTCAGTCTCTGATATTTTCATTGACTTGTGCATCCACAACCCCCTGGGGTCAAGAATTCCAAAGGTTCAAGACCCTTCCAAGTGAAGAAATTTCTCCTCTTCTCCCTCCAAAATGGCCGCCCCTTCTCCTGACACTGTGACTCCCGTGGTCCAGACTTTCCAGTCACGGGACGGGAAGTGGGAAAATAGCTTCCCAGCATGTCGTTTCAATGAGTTCACATCTCTTCTAAGCTCCAGAGATTATAGCCCCATTCTGCTCGATCTCTCCTCATTGGGCAGCCCTCCTTGCAGAATCCACCTGCTGTGGAAACCATTGAGTGTCTTTAAGACCGAGATAAGATAGGTTATTGACTAATAAGGGGACCGTGGTTACGGGGAGAAGGCAGGAGAACGCGGATGAGAAACACATCAGCCATGATCGAACCAACAACCATGATCGAATGGCGGAGCAGACTTGATGGAGGGAATGGCCTTATTCTGCTCCTATATCTTATGGTCCTTTGTATGGGTACACTGCTTCAAACCCCATTGTGGAACTAAATTCAGAATGACCAAATCTAGAATATAAATCGCCTCTAACAGTGACTGTGAAATTATCACTGATTGTGGTTAAAAACCCACCTGGTTCACTAATGTGCCTTTAGGGAAAGAAATCTGCCGTCCTTACCCGGTCTGGCCTACATGTGACCCCCCCCGGTCTCACAGCAATGTGGCCGTCTCCTAACTGCCCCTCTAAAATGGCACTGGAGAGACTCCGTTCAAGGGGCAATCAGGATGGACAACAAAAGCTGGCCTTGCCTTCGATGCCCACGTCACATGAAATTAATAAATGCCAATGTGACCAGTGAGGAGGGCCTCGGTGTATATTTATCTTGGCACCTCGCACCATCCTGTACCGAAGCAAATAAAACAGCCAAATGATCCAAAACAAATAACGCATCTCTGCTTTGTGCCTTCGTTACTTTATCAACCAATGCACAAAAGGATTAAATTTCACGCGCCATACTCCATGCTGACGGGTATTGAGAGCACGTGCCCAACGATGGTGTCTGTTGCTCAATGTCATGTATATATATCCCCCCCCCCCCCCCCCCCCCCCCCCCCCCAACCAAACGGACCAGTTGCCCAGGCGCCTCCATTGCTAGTCCAGTGATATTGCCGCCACATCACCGTCTTTCCCCCTACAGTCAGGACTCCCTGGTTAGCGATGTGTGGTCAGTGGTCGGCGGCCCAGCATCTGATGGGAGCCTCATGTTGCAGGCCCGCCAAACAAGATAGCAACAGCGTTAAAAAGGCATCTTGACAAACATATCGCTGGGATGGGTATAGAGGGATGCGCCACAAGGAAGAGCTGAGGGTTTTGGCAAAGGTTGGTATCATGACCGGTACAGGCTTGCAGGGCCAAAGGGCCTGTTCTTGTATTGTTCTTTGTTCACCGTATCGGGGTGCAGTTTGCCCAGGGCTGACGTCACTTAGCTGTGATTTATATTTTTAAAAAATTGCCCCCCACCTTCCAAAATCCAGGACTTCAAAATTGAATCACTCCCACACATCGTTTTAGCGGGGTGCCAGAAATTGGGGAACTGCTGCTGCACAATGTGCTCAGCTTATGGGAGCGGGAGCCTAAAGATTGCCATACTGAATGTCATCTACAGCCTGCACTAGTGATCCGGATAGCAGAGTTCTAACCTCACCCCGGCACCTGGGGAAATTTAAATTCTCTTGCTTAAATAAATCTGGGATTACAAGGCTAGATGGGAGACTGTGGCATCGTGGTAATGTCACTGGGCTCGTAATTCAGAGGCCCGGGCTCGTAATTCAGAGGCCCAGGCTCGTGCTCTGGGGACACTCGTTCGAATCCCACCACGGCAGCTGGTGAAATTTCAGTTCAACAAATGAAATCTGGAATATACAACTAGTCTCTGTAATGGGCGAATGGTGACCGTGAATCGATTGTCATGAAAACCCATGCAGGGCAAGAAATCTGCCGACGTTACTCGGTCTGGCCTTTATGTGACTCCGGGTGCCCAGAAGTGTGGTGACTCTTAGCTGTCCTCCAAAATGGCCCTAGTGCGACACTCAGTTGTCCAAAGGTAGCTCACCGTCACCCATCTCCAGGGCAGTGGATAATGGCAGTAGATACAAGAGGCTCCCACACCCCATGAGCAAATGAACCAAAACCTGTTACTCGAGGCAAATGCAGAATAATGCTGCAGGTTTTCCTGTTGTTACATGATGCCTGTTTGTTTTGTAACAGATGCTACTGTTTACACATATACGGCTAGCGCATGGCTTCTCAAATCATAAAAAGAGACTACAGGCAGTACAAGCTAGGCTACATGCCATCTCGATATTAGGTAAGTAGTCGGAAGCACTTTGTTACGGCTGGGGAAGTAGTTACAGTTGGATGTCAAGGTTAGCGATCCATTCAGTGGCTTCAGCTGATGCAGTGCGAATGGTTGTGATGCCACCAGGAACAGATTTCTTGAATCTCAGACAGGTTGTGGGCTTTGTTAACTGTCCTTCAAGTAGGATTTTGTCCCTGTAGACATCTGGATGTTCAGTGTGTGCTTTCACGAGCAGCCACTAGAGCTCTGCTGGCCTCAATGCCCAAGAAATAATCCTCATGACTTCTCGGCAGTGGCCTTCAACCACATTTTGTGTGGCGGCACCTGAACCGGGTTGAGCAGCAGTACTGTGTCCTTGGGTAAACCCTGGGATGAGCAAGGTGATGAGTTGCTCGCATGTTGGCTCTTCTCCCCCTGCTGGTACCGTTGGTTTCTGCATGAGATCCACTCTCATCTTGGCTTGTGGCTCTGGTATTCTGGAAGAGTTGCCAGCAGGTTAACATACGGTCAAGAATTTGCATTGGGCTGTGGGAGGGTGGTCCCCCCCCCCCCCCCGCCCCCCTTTTAGGTGGAAGGCTGACACAACAGTTGTGGCACAGAGAATAATCTACCTCCCTCCCTGCAGTACAGGCCCTGTTTTTTAAAATAAAGGCAAGGTTTATTTTATGCTCGTGTTTATATTTAGCCGTTCTGGCAGAAAGCACATTGCAAGGAGACCTGCCACCTCTATGCGCTGCATTTCCTTAGAAAGGCCTTACTGAGGGCAGCACGGTGATGCAGTGGTTAGCATTGCTGCCTCACGGTGCCGAGGTCCCAGGTTCGATCCCGGCTCTGGGCCACTGTCCGTGTGGAGTTTGCACATTCTCCCTGTGTCTGCGTGGGTTTCATCCCCACAGCCCAAAGATGTGCCGGGTAGGTGGATTGGCCATGCTCAATTGCCCCTTAATTGAAAGAAATTAATTGGGTGCTCTAAAATTTTAAAAAAAAAAGCAAGTCCTTGCTGGTTCAAATGAGGGGAATGACTAGGAGATGCGATCACAGCTCGACTGCGATGCCTTTTACTGAGTAACTCTTAGATGGGGAGGAGGTGCTGGCTGGGGTTTATTATCTGCCAGGGTTTCTGACTCTTTTCACCATAACTTTTTCTCCAGTTTACTCCAATGCGCTCCAAGAGTCTGCCAATAGTATATTATACAACGGTTTGATAGAGGAGCTGGTGGATGTTCTACAGATTCCAGACAAACAGCTGATGGTGAGTATGCTGTAAAAGCATTTCTGTGAGAAAGTATTTTGTATGTTGCACTCTGAATCAAGTCCAAAGTAATGCTAAAAACTCTGGGTAGATGTGGAGGGAAATTGAAGTGAACTAATGGTTAATAGAGGACAGGAAAGGCTGGATGCAAAGTAGCAGCAGTGATTACGGCTGGAGCTCTGGGAGGCTGCAGTTTGATTCCTACCTTCCCCGCCCCTGCCTATGAGCACTCAGCTGGCCAGGCAGTGATGCTGTTACAGTTGACTTCAGCATCCCTCACCCACTCGGGCATTCGAACTGTTCCAGATTCCTTCGGGTGGGAATAGGCCTGTATAGATGCGTGAGCGGAGGGCGCAATTGGCCTGGATAAGTCGAGCCCCCCGAGTGGTTGACCAGCTTATGGACGCACCAGAGAATCTCCTGTATCTGTGCTCACAGGAGGTGGTATCAACCACAGTGGATTGTTGTGAGGAGAATAAATTGGCTTGTATTCTCGGTTGGAGTGTTTTCTCTCCTTACCTCTGAGTCCAACCTGGGCCGAGGAGGAATTGGGTTTTCTGCCCTCAGCTGGAGTATTGCGTCCAGTTCTGGGCGCTGCATGTTTGAAAGGAGTCACAGAGCCGCACAGTGCAGAAAAGACCCTTCAGCCCATCGAGTCTGCAACGACAGTAAATACCCCATATCCTGTGCTAATCCCACTTACTGGTACTTCTCCCATATCCTTGGATGTGATAGTGTTTCAAGTGCTCATTCAAGTGCTTTTTAAAGGTTTTAAGGTTTCCAGCCTCCACGACTTTCCCAGGCCGTACATTCCAGGTTCTCACCACCCTCTGAGTGAAACTTCTTTTCCTCAAATCCCATTGGAATTTCCTGCCCCTCATCCTAATCAGTTTGTGATTGACCCCCTCAACCAAGGGGAACAGCTGCTTCCTATTTACCCTGTCCAAACCCCTCAGGGTCTTAGACACGTCATTCGTATCCCTCCTCGGCCTTCTCTGCTGAAAAAAAAATGCAATCCCAGCCTATCCGATCTCTCCTGTTAGCTCAGATGCACAGTCAGCCTGAATAAGTCAAGCCCCCGAGTGGTTGACCCGCTTATGGACGCACTACGGAATCTCCCGAATACTCCAATATCCATTTAATCTGCTCCAGTACAATCACCTGCTTCCTATAGTGAGGTGACCAGAACTGCACACCGTATTCTAGCTGTGTCCTAACCAATGTTTTCTACAGCTGCCTCCTTGCCCTTGTGTTCTATGCCAGAACTGATAAAGGCAAGTCTACATACGCCTTTTTTACGACCCTATTCACCTGCTCTGCTGCTTTCAGGGATCCATCTGTTCCTCTGAGTTTCCTAGTGTCCTGCCATTCATTACATGCTCCCTTGTCCTGTGTCTTCCAAAAAAACAAACTATAAGGGACCCAGCACTGATCCCTGTGATACGTTGCTGGACACGGACCTCCAATTACTCAAACCGCCTTCTACATCACCCTTTGTGTCCTGTTACTGAGCCAGTTTCTGATCCATCTCGACAAGTTTCCTTCAATTCCATGTGTTTCAACTTTCTCAATCAGTTTCCCATGTGAGTCCTTGTCAAAGGCTTTGCTAAAATCCATATAAACAATATCAATTACACTTCCTTCATCCACAGGGCCACTTTATATAAAAAAAATTACCAAATTTGTTCAGCGTGAGCTCCCTCTGACTATCCCTAATCAACCCATGCCTTTCCAAGTGGAAATTAATTCTCTCCTTCAGAATTTTCTCCTATAGTTTTCCTACCACTGACGTGAGACTCACTGGTCTATAATTCCTTGGCTTCTCTCTACCACCCTTCTTGAAAAGTGGAACTGCTGTTCTCCAGTCGGGCACTTCCCCTGGGGCCAGAATGGAATTTTGCGTCGGAGCCCCTGCAATTTCCTGCCTCGTCTCCCACAGCAGCCTGGGAAGCAATTCATCCAGCCTGGGGATTTGTCTATTTTTAAGCCCTTCAAAGCCTCCTCACCTCCTATGTCAAACTGCTCGAGGTCCTCACAGTCCCACTTCCTGAATTCTGTACCTGCATATCCTCCTCCTGAGTGAAGACTGATGAGACATATTTATTTAATACACTAGCAATGTTCTGCGGTTTCACAGACTGTGTTCCCCCTTGGTAGAGACCCTACATTTCCCTGGTTAACCTCTTCCCCTTAATGTATTTATAGAAAATCTTGGCACAGTGGTTAGCACTGCAGCCTATGGCGCTGAGGACCCGGATTTGAATCCCGGCCCTGGGTCCGTATGGAATTTGCACATTCTCTCCATGTCTGCATGGGTTCCACCCCCACAACCCAAAGATGTTAGGTAGATGGGCCACGCTAAATTGCCCCTTAATTGGAGAAAAAAAATTATTGGTACTCTAAATTTACTAAAAATAAATAAATCTTGGGGTTCTCCCTAATTTTATTCACAAGTCCTTTTACACCCTCTTTCTGCTCTTCTAGTTGCTTTCGTAAGGTCCCTCTTGCAGTTCCTATATTCCTTTAAGGCCCCAGTTGAATTTCTCCCTATGGACTTGCTAAAAGCCTTTCTCTTTCTTATCCAGTCCTGGATTGTCCTAGACATCCAGGGTTCCCTGAACTTATTGCTCCTTCATTTCCCCCTATAGGGAACATGTTGGACCTGCATCTCCCCATTTCCTTTCTGAATGCCCTTCACTGCTTCCTCAAAAAGCTGTTCCCAATCAACTTTGCCCGTACTTTATTAAAATCTGCCGTACCCCAATCCAAAACCGTCTTTTGCAGGCCATCTTTTTCCTTGTCCAAAACAAACTTGAACCGCACCGTGTTGTGGTCGCTATCACTAAAATGCTCCCCCCGCTGCCACATTGAACCCTTGCCCAGCTTCGTTCTCCAGAACCAAATCCAGCATTGTTCCATTTTTGGTCTATCTACATATTGATACAAAAAAACCTTCCCTGAATACATTTCAAGAACTTTGCCCCCTCTAAACCCTTTACACTATGGCTATCCCAATTTATGTTGGGGAAGGTGGCATCCCCTATTATAATTACCTGATTATTATTCTTACATACTTCAGTAAATTGTCTACATATCTGCTCCTCTATTTCTCAGACTCTTTGGGGTCCTATAATACACTCCCAGTAATATAGCTGCCCCCTTTGTATTCTCAAGTTCTCCCCACCCAGGCGGCGGAATGTGGCGACTAGTAACTTCATTGCAGTGTTAATGTAAGCCTACTTGTGACAATAATAATAATATTATTATTATTATCCTCATTGCAGTAATTGGACAAGGTACATAGGGAGAAAGGGTGGTGGGGAGGTTTAAAGCATAGCAAAAGAAGCAAAAGTGAATGAACCTTTTTACGTGGCAAGCTTTTCGGGTTTGAAACGCCCTGATTGAGAATGCGGTGTAGGCTGTTCCAATCAAGGCATTCAAAAAGAAACTAGAATTTATCTGAAAAAGAAGAATGTGCAGGGTGGGGAGGGGGTGTTAATGGCACGAGAAGAGTTGCTCGTTCAGAGCAACGTAGGTCAAGACACAATGGACCGAGTGGCGGTCCCTCGCGTCGTGGCAGTCCTGTGATCCACCAGCACATGGTTCTAAGTGGCAGTTAAAAGCCTCTTCCTCTAGGAATCAAGCTTTTCCCAGACCCGGCAGGGCTCAGTCTCACGGAGTGGGCATGCCTGAAATGGGTGGATGCACTGGACGGGGCTTTACCCTGCATCCAACTGAAGGCACCGTTGCCCCAAATTAGCAATTGTCCATGAATGTAGGAATCTGAAATGAGCAGCGTTGGGATAATGTAAAGCACCAGCCATGATTTCCCTGGTTTCAGAGAGAATCGTTCCTCCCTCCATCGTTGTTCTTCCCTCTTTTGCCAGGATATTAAAGCGGCTTCTTTGCGGACGTTGACGTCGATAGTTCATTTGGAAAGGACACCCAAGCTGAGCAGCATCATAGACTGCACGGGGACAGCATCGTACCATGGCTTCCTACCGGTGCTGGTACGGAATTGCATCCAGGCCATGATTGGTGAGTGTTTCTCGAAACTAGTGTGCCTGTTTTCAGCGGCATGACTTTTTCTTTTCAGAAGCAGTCCTTGTTAACCAGGTACCCACCTTGAGTGGCTTGCAGTCCGCTCAGGCAGCCCATGGCACATTAGGAAAGATGCCATGGACGTGCAGAGAGTAATCAACACCAAAATAACCTATTTGAATGTTTTAATTTCCTTCTTGCAACCCTATAGTGTGCAATATTGCTGCTGTGTTTGCCGTCGCCTTTTGAGGCTATGGGCTTTTCCTGCCCATCTTCCAGAGTAACGTGATCGGAGCCTCGGCATCTACTAATATATCCTTTTTAAAACAAAATAATTTCGAGTACCCAATTCATTTTTTTTTCCAATTAAGGGGTAATTTAGCATGGTCAATCCACCTACCCTGCACATCTTTGGGTTGTGGGGGTGAAACCCACGCAAACACGGGGAGAATGTGCAAACTCCACACCGACAGTGACCCAGAGCCGGGATCGAACCTGGGATCTTGGCGCCGTGAGGCAGCAATGCTAACTACTGCGCCACCGTGTTGCCCTTACTAATGTATCCTTGATCAAGCGGGGTGGGGTTGTATTGCAATTTTTGCTTGCTGTATGGTGGGCACAATCTCTTGACTTTTGGCCCAGGGTCAGGAGCTACAAATTGGTTTGAATTATCAGTGAAATAATTGGGATTTCAATCTCTCAATTCTCGTTTTGTCGATTGTAGCAAAATCCCATCTGGTTCACTTTTGTCCTTTAGGGAAGGAAATCTGTCATCCTTACCTGGTCTGGCCTACATGCGAGTCCAGACCCACAGCAATGTGGTTGACTCTTAATTGCCCTCAGGGATGGACAATAAATGCTGGCCCAGCCAGCAACACCCACATCCCATCGATGAATAGTCTAAAAAAGAATTCTTGATGAAGGGTGCTGAACATTGACAAGTTGTTCATTCGAACATTCGCGTTGGAGCTGCAATCTCATGGTCGCACTCCAGTTTTATTGCTCACTTGGGAGGAGGTTTATAATTGGTGTAATTTTCTTGTTTCCCTGCTGTGTTTGCAATGACCTATTAAATATTGCTCGGATCATCACTTCTCCCCACTGAATAATTAGCCACGAGGTTTGAGCTAAAATGCTGCTGAACGCTGATTGTCCTTCTTTAAATTCAACATTGCCGACAGATCCATCAATGGAGCCATATCCTCATCAGTTTGCGACGGCACTATTCTCGTTTCTCTACCACCTGGCGAGTTACGATGCTGGCGGCGAAGCCTTGGTCTCCTGTGGAATGATGGAAGCTTTACTCAAGGTAAGATGTTGTTTGGTGTGGCACGGAGAAGGGTTGTGAGGGTAATCTCTTCTGAGCGCCACTTAACCTGCCATTCTGTAGAAGAGGAAATAGACCTGCCTGCTTGAACGTTGAGCAAGGTAGTTTAACAAGCCTTTTTTGGTCACTGCTCGCGTACGTTTTGTTAATAGTTTGTTAATTATACTGTTAAGATGCAGAGAGGCATTCTTTAATTAAGTACTTTGATCACTTGGAAAGAGAGACTGCTGGGTCACTGGGCTAGGAGGCAGAGGTGTGCAATGCTGTATTTTTAAATTAATTTACGGGGTGTGAGTGTCGCTGGCCGGATCAACATTTAGCGCCCATTCCTAGTTGCCCCCGTAGTGAGCTGCCTACTTGACCCTAAAGTATAGGTACACCCACAGTGCTGTTAGGGAGTACAGGATTTTGGCCCAGTAATAGTGAAGGAACGGGGATATATTTCCAAGTCAGTTGAGGGTCGACTGCATTGCTGTGCGTGGGTCTGGAATAACATGTAGGCCAGACCGGGTAAGGCCGGGGGGATTTCCTTCCCTGAAGGGAGATTAGTGAACCAGATGTTTTTTTTTTTTCAAAACAAAAATCGATAATGGTTTTGTGATCAATGTTACTGAGCTCGCCTTTCAATTCCAGATTTACTAATTGAATTTAAAATTCCACCAGTTGCCATTGTGGGATTTGAACCCGGGTCCCCAGAGCAGTTCCCTGCGTCTCTGGCTTGCTAGTCCAGTGACGTTGCCACTATGCTGCCGTCTCCTCAAATTTTAGTGGGCTGTTTTATGTCAACGTGCAACAGTACGCGGGGCTCCAATTGCAAGCTGTGCCACTTAATGGTGTATCCCTGTGATGAACAGTCAGTGATGCCATGGAGAGTCTTCATAAGAGCCGGGGGGGGGGGGGGGGGGGTGGGGGGCGCGATTAAGCTCAGTTGGCTGGATAGCTGGTTCGTGATGCAGAACAAGTCCAAATTCAGTACCGGCTGAGGTTATAATAATCTTTATTGTCACAAGTAGGCTTGCATTAACACTGCAATGAAGTTACTGTGAAAATCTCCTCGTCTCCACATTCCGGCGTACTCTGCGGGTACACAGAGGGAGAATTCAGAATGTCCAATCCACCTAACAAGCACGTCTTTGGAACTTGTGGGAGGAAACCGGAGCACCCGGAGGGAACCCACGCAGATACGGGGAGAATGTGCAGACAGTGACCCAAGCCGGGAATTGAACCCGGGTCCCTGGCGCTGTGAAGCAACAATGCTAACCACTGTGCTCTCATGATGCCCCATTCATGAAGGTCATTATGAAGGCCCCGCCTTCTCAACTTTGCCCCTAGCCGTTGGTGTGGTGACCCTCAGGTTAAATTACCACCAGCGAGCTTCCACCTTCAAAGGAGAAAGCAGCTTATGGTCATCTGGGACGATGGCAACTTTATTTACTTACATTACTTTTTATGTAAGAGCACAAGATCTATGAGCAGGAGTTGGGAATTCACCCCCATGCGCCTCCTCTACCATTCAGTACGATCATGGCTGAAATCTCCTTTCGGCCTCAATTCCACTTTTTCCTACCCGTTCAACCCATTACTATTAAAAATCTGCCAACCTCCTCAAATTTACTCAATGTCACGGCATCCACCGCACTCTGGGGGAGTGAATTCCACAGATTCACGACCCTTTCCGAGAAGTAATTCCTCCTAATCTCTGTTTTAAATATCCTGCCCCTTAATGACCTCTCGTTCTTGATTGCCCCACAGGAGGAAACATCCTCTCTCTGTCCACCCTATTTTCATCTTATGCACCGCAATTTGCTCTCTTCTAAACTCCAGCGAGTATCGGCCTAAACTGCTCAATCTCTCTTCATAAGACAGACCCATCATCTCTGGAATCAATCTAGTGAACCCCTCTTACCTACATCCCTCCCCAATTACAGAGACCAAAACTGTTCACAATATTCCAGGTACGGTCTCACTAATGCCTTGTACAGTTACTGTAACACTTCCCTACTTTTATACTCTATTCCTTTAACAATAAATGTCAAAATTCCATTTGCTTTCCTTATAGCATAGTAGCTACAACTCCGTGTGGATAAATACACCAACTTCCGAAGGTCATTGCTAAAAACGTAGATGTGGTCTGATTAAATAAATTAATTCCGCTCTTCTCTCCTTGTTTTCCCTAGGTGATAAGGTATCTTGGCGATGAGCAGGATCAGATCACTTTCGTGACCAGGGCTGTCCGAGTGGTTGACCTCATCACCAACCTGGACATGGCAGCCTTCCAATCACACAGTGGACTGGCTGTATTCATCAACCGGCTAGAGGTAGGCTGGTATTTGTATTTCTAGCGTGCTGATGTGCAGGCTGACAAATGGTGTTTTGACAGTTGCACTTACTCTAAAAGATAGAATCGTAACAACCATAAATAGGAGTTACGGTCTACCTGGAAGTGTGAAGGGAGTAGTTTCACCGTGAACTTTCAAAAATGAGTTGGGTAGATACTTTTGCTAGCCCAAAATATTGAGGGACATGGCGCCAGGACGAGTGGATGGAGTTGAGGTCCACCTCAATATGAAGCGTGATCACATTGACTGCTTGAGGGGCTGAATGGCTTTGTCCTGTTCCTGTGGAACAGGCCGATGAGGATCAATATGACCCTCCTGTTCCTGTGTAACAGGCATGAGAGGAGCCGAGAGGATCTCCTCCTATTCGCGTATGGCAGACTTGAGAGGCTGAATGGCCTCCATGTGGGAAAAGAGCAAAGGGAAATAGAATTTATTGGATAGCCTTTTCAAAGAGCTGGAACAGGCATGCCTGGCTGATCAGCATCGTCCTCTGCTGTAAAATTCATGTAGTCCGAATTCTTAAGAGCTTAGAAGCAAGGAGTTAGATATAGAGTACAACTCCTTTTATACTGTCCCCATCAAACACCTCCAGGACAGGTACAGCACAGGGTTAGATACACAATAAAGCTCCCTCTACACTGTCCCCATCAACATTCCCAGGACAGGTACAGCACAGGGTTAGATACAGAGTAAAGCTCCCTTCACGCTGTCCATATCAAACACTCCCAGGACAGGTACAGCACGGGTTTAGATACAGAGTAAAGCTCCCTCCACACTGTCCCCATCAAACACTCCCAGGACAGATACAGCACCGGGGTAGATACAGAATAAAGCTCCCTCTGTTGTGGTTTAACATTAATTTCGGTGAATGCTTTACTTGTCTAATCATTATCCTCTTCTTTCTTTAAAGCACGAAGTGGATATTTGTAGGAAGGAATGCCCATTTGTCATCAAGCCAAAGATTCAGCGATCGAGCACGACGCAGGAGGGTGAAGAGATGGAGACAGATTCAGAAGGTAACTGCTTGCCTTTGTTTCCCAGCATTGCAACTAGGAATCGATTTCGAACGTTCGGAGATCACGAATAGTGCATGCCAATTGCAAGCTTGCTGTGCCTTTGCTGTGTTAGTTACTGCAACCCAGTTGCTGTCCTCCCATCCGTTGGCAGCAATGCTGTATTGTATCCTGAAAATGTCCCATTTTGTCTTTAGGATTTTCAGCCCTGAACTTGCACTGTATCATGAGTACTACGTTGTACAATAATCTGATGATGCTTTTAATGTTTCTGCAATATTGGTGTTCCCGCATCTCTATTGACCAAGCAAGCAAGTGCCTTGCTGAGACATGGCGAGGCCATATCTAGAGTACTTTGTATAGTTTTGGTGTCTTTATTTGAAAACGCAAGAGAGGATCTGACCATCGCCCGTGACATTCAATGGCATTATCATTACTGAATCCCCCAGAATCAACATCCTGGGGGTTACCATTGATCAGAAACTGAACTGGACTCCACTTTTTAATTACCATGGCTACTAGAGCAGATCAGGGCCGGGTGTCCTGTTGCGAGCAACTCGCCTCCTGACTCCCTCAAAGCCTGTCCACCACCTACAAGACCAGGAGTGTAAAGGAATAATCTTCACTTGCCTGGATGATTGCGGCTCCAACACCACTCAAGTTCGACGCCATCCAGGACAGCACAGCTCCATTTGATTGTTACCCCGCACGAACAGACTCAAAAACAGCTTCTTCCCCACTGTCACCAGACTCCTAAATGTCCCTCTTATGGACTGACCTCATTAACACTACACCCTGTATGCCTCATCCGATGCCAGTGCTTATGTAGTTACATTGTATATGTTGTGTTGCCCTATTATATATTTTCTTTCATTTCCTTTTCATGTATTTAATGATCTGTGAGCTGCTCGCAGAAAAATACTTTTCACTGTACCTCGGTACACGTGACCATAAACAAATCCAATCCTTCCACAGACATTCAATTCCTCCACCCCAGACGAACAGTGGCAGCGTGTGTACCATCTACACGATGCACTGCAGGAACTCAACAAGGTTCCTTCGGCAGCACCTTCCAAACCCACAACCACCATCACCACCTAGAAGGATGAGGGCAGCAGATACCTGGGAATTCCATCACCTGGTGGTTCCCTTCCAAGTCACTCACCACCCTGACTTGGAAACATATCGGCCGTTCCTTCAAAGTCGCTGGGTCAAAATCCTGGAACTCCCACCCTAAAGGCACAGTGGGTGTACCTACATCCCAGGAACTGCAGCGGTTCAAGAAGGCAACTCACAACCACCTTCTGAAGGGTAACTAGGGATGGGCAAGAAATGCTGGCCTAACCAGCGACGCCCACATCCCGTAAATAATTTTAAAAAAAGATGCAATTGCGTTAGAAGCAGCTCCGAGAAGGTTCACTCAACTGATTCCTGAGGTGAGGGGCTTATCTTAGGAGGACAGGCTGAACAGGTGGGCCCTGTAGCCATTGACCTTTAGCAAAATAAGAGGTGATCTTATTGAAGCATGTAAGCTCCTTCGGGGATTTGACAAGGTGGGTGGAGGATGTTGCCTCTTGTGGGAGAGACTGGAACGAGCGGACACAGCTTAAGGGCAAGAGGTCGACTGACTGTTTACAATGGAGAGTTTGAGAGTCGTTACAGGTTGCCGCCCAGAAAATGTCCCTCTTATCCTATCTCTGCCGTCTCTCAGTTAACCAATCCTCTATCCATGCTAATATATTACCCCCAACATCGTGGGCCCTTATGAAGTAGCCTTATGTGGTACCTTATCAAGCGAATTTTGGAAATCCAAGTATACATCTACTTTTATCCTGTTACACCTCAAAATTTGAATAAATTTGTCAGGCATAATATTCCTTTCATGAAAGCAGGCTGACAGGTTGGTTATATGTATTTCTAAAAGCTGTGCAATTGCATTCTTTATAATAGGCTCTTAACATTTTCCCAATGACTGAAGTTAAGCTGATTGGCTTATAGTTACTTATATTTTGCCTCCCTCCTTTTCTGAATAAAGGCATTACTTTAGCTCAGTGGGCTAGACAGCTGGTTTGTAATGCAGAACAAGGCCAGCAGCGCGGGTCCAATTCCCATACCAGCTTACCCGAATAGGCGCCGGAATGTGGAGACTAGGGGCCTAACTTAATTCTTGTGACAATAAAAGATTATTATTATTACATTGGCTGTGTTCCAATCCTCTGGGACTTTTCCAGAATTTCAGGATTCTTGGAAGATTACTACCAGTGCGATCACTATTTCTGTAGCTGCTTCCTTTAATATGTTGGGATGGAACCCATCCGGTCCAGGGGACACATCGGTCTTTAGTCCCATTAGTTTCCCCAGTATCTTTTTCCTAGCAATTGTTGTTATTATTTATTTCTCCCCTCCCCCTCTACCACTTGCTTATTTGTTTTTGGAATGTCATTAGTGTCTTCCACCATGAAGACTGAAGCAAAATATTTGTTTAACTTCCATTTCCTGGTTCCCCATTATTATTTACTCATTCTCTATATTCACTTTGGATGCTCTCTTCCTTTTTATGAATTTAAAGAAACTCCTAATAATAATAATTTTGCTTTTTGTCACAAGTAGGCTTCAATAAAGTTGCTGTGAAAAGCCCCTAGTCGCCACATTCCAACACCTGTTCGGGGAGGCCGGTAGGGGAATTGAACCTGCGGTGCTGCATTGTCCTGCATTACAAGCCAGCTATTTAGCCCAGTGTGCTAAGCCAGACCCTTACTGTCTATTTTTAAATTACGTGCTGGTTCACCCTCATAGTTTATCTTCTCCCTCTTTATTATTGTTTTGGTCATCTCTTGTTGGTTTTCCCAATCCTCTGACTTACCACTGATCTTTACCACATTATATACAAAGAACAAAGAGAAGTACAGCACAGGAACAGGCCCTTCGGCCCTCCAAGCCCGTGCCGACCATGCTGCCCGTCTAAACTAAACTCTTCTACACTTCCTGGGTCCGTATCCCTCTATTCCCATCCTATTCATGTATTTGTCAAGATGCCCCTTAAATGTCACTATCGTCCCTGCTTCCACCACCTCCTCCGGCAGCGAATTCCAGGCACCCACTACCCTCTGTAAAACAACTTGCCTCGTACATCTCCTCTAAATCTTGCCCCTCGCAAGATTTAAACCTATGCCCCCTAGTAATTGACCCCTCTACCCTGGGGAAAAACCTCTGACTATCCACTCTGTCTATGCCCCTCATAATATGTTTTTTTTCTTTCAGTTTAATACTATCCTTAACTTCCTTGGTTAACCATGGTTGATTTATCCGCATCCTGAAATCTTCCTTCCTCACTGGGATGTATCTTGGTTGTGAGTCAGGAACTGTTTTCATAAACGCCTGCTATTGCTGATCAACTGCCTTTCCTGCTAAACCTTTTTCCCAGCCCACTCCAGCCAACACTGCCCTCATTCATTTATAATTACCCTTTCATTTATAATTACCCGTTCATTTATAATTACCCTTGCGTGTAGCGCAGTTGTTTCTGACCCAAGTTTCTCAATAAGCAATTTTCATTTCATTTCAATCTCAAACTGAATGCTAAATTCTATCATATTACTGAGGAGATCTTCCACTCTGAGATTATTAATTAAACCCGCCTCATTACACGCTACCAAATCTGAAATAGCCATTCCTTTGTTTTGTCCACAACATGATGTTGTAGGAAACTGTCCCGAATATGAATTCTTCCTAATGGCTACCTCTGTCAAGTTGATTTTCTCAATCTACTTGAAGATTAAAGTCACCCATGATTAAAGTACTGCCTTTTTTACATGCCTTTCTTGTCTCCTGATTTATTCTCCGTCCCACGGTATAGCTACTGTTTGGGGGCATATAGACTGCTCCCACTAGGGTCATCTTCCCCTTATTATTTATTACCTTGAAGGATTCTGCATCTACGAAACAAGACCGTTTCTTGCTCATGTACTTATTCCATCTCGTACTAACAAAGCTAGCCCATCAACCTTTCCTGCCTACCTGTCCTGAGGAAATTTCACATGACCCTGAAAACTGAAGTTCCCTGTTTTGACCCTCCTAGTCTGGGTCATGCGCGTACCCTTAATGGACTCTGCTTCGAACTCGCAATCGTCGGTAACTGGTGACGTTCCCAATTCAAGACGGTTTGTGTATCCTCTTTGTCGTCAGGCAGAGCTAGGGAGCCGAGGTTGTATGCCCCACTGGGAGAAGGAAAGGTTAAATGGCTGCCGTTTGGTGTGTGTCCCCTCATTGGGTAACGTTATCAGGATCCTGGGAGTGAGCCTCGAACCAGTCGGGAAAGTGCAGGGAAGGGAGAAAGAAGGTTGAACGTTTCAATGTTTTCCGCCCTCAATTTGACTGACTTGGTGGATGGGTTGCCTTCGAAAGGGAACAGTGCGCGCATTAGCTTGGCAGAGAACTTCAAAATACAGAATGTGTCTGCGACACAGGCCATTCGACCAGAAGAAGTATGAGAAGGAACGGACCATGGGGTTCGTCGAGTCTGCCCTATTATTCAATGTGATCGTGGCTGATCTCTGGCCTAAACTCCACTTCCCTGCCCGCTCCCCATATCCCTCAATCCTCGAGACCAAAGGTCTGTCTATCCCACGACCTTGAATGTCTGCCAACGATGGAGCACTCACAGCCTACCGGAGCAGAGAATCCCAAAGATTCACTGAATGAAGGAAGTTTTACTCTCAGTGCTGAATCATCGTCCCCTTTACCCTGAGACTGTCCCCGCCTGCCATTTTAGACTCCCTAACAAATGGAAACAGGGCCTGCCCTGTCAAACCCGTCCAGAATCTTCCATGTTTCAATGAGATTGCCTCGCGTTCTCCCCAGAGAATGTAGGCCCAATTTACTCTGCCTCGAATCAGAGGATAGCCCTCTTGTCCTAATATAGTGAATCTTTGCTGTACCACCTTCAGTACAAGCATATCTTCCCTTACACATGGAGACCAATCCTCCAATTTTCAGGTGATTCACCTTCAGCCTCTACAGAGTTTTGAGAGGGGGAGGTCGCATACTCTTCTATGTGAAGGAATACTTCCCGATCCCCTTCCTGAGCACCCTACCTGTAAATTTAAGGTTGTAATGCATGGTCTGGGCTCTCCAACTTGGCAATGTCTCCCCCATCAGTTCCTCTTGTTTGTCGTCGTAATGAGCTAACTGACATTCGCTTTTCCCTTCTTTAGTTTCAGATATCGTAATGGAGAGCAGTCCGGGTCCCTCGACTTCGGCGACCGAGACCAGGCCGGATGTGGAATCGCGTGGCCCCAGTACTGCCACAACATACCCACCAAGAACTGGTAAGAGGTGGTAGATATCCTGACCCTTTTGTGTGGCAGAGTGGGGAGGGCAGAGTCTCTTCTGCCATGGTTAACACCACAAGATGAACAGCCGAGGGTGGGGTTAGGGTGTCAGTATCGTAACCGTCGATTCCATGCATGCTGACGGATAAGTTTGTCGACGTTAATCCCTTAGCCTATCTTTGTTGCATTGTGATTTTTGTGGCAGCTTGCTCTGTGCATTTTGACTGCTGTAGTAAACCTGGGTCTGCAAGATAATTCCTTGACTGCAGAAATTTATGACATGTGGTGGTGTAAAGGCTTGATGTAAAGGCAAGTTTTTTTTCTCCCTCTTGCAGGGGTTCAGTGCATCCCGCAGCGTGCAGCCCTGTTGAAATCCATGCTCAACTTCCTGAAGAAAGCTATTCAGGATCCAGCGTTCTCGGACAGCATTCGGCATGGTAAGATGTCATCATTATGGTCCTTAATCTTCTGAGAAGAAACAGCCAATCCAGTCACAGCAGTATTTGTTCTCTCAACCCACAGGGCAGCCCTACTGAGGCAGGAATGCGATCAACCTCCGGTTGAGTGCCCAGCCCATTGTAAACCAATAACCCTTCCTCAGTTGTTAGCACACTGACCTCAAGAGGAAGAAGGTAATGGGGTAGTGTCCCACTCCAGCACCAGATCTAGCCTGAAATTCCAATGCAGCACTGAGGGAATCTGATTGGTAGTGGAGTTGCCATGCAGAATGCACCGGGGAACAGTTAACAGCCAAGCTTTTGTTCAAATTCAAACCAGGCAGGTCGACTGCAGTTAACTTCGCTGCTGCATTCTGCATTCTCCACTACCAATCAGATTCCCTCAGTGCTGCAGAGTGCTAACAACTGAGGAAGGGTTATTTTTAATGTTCCCCGTGGCACTGTCTCTACCAATTGGAGTCTACTTATCAACCAATGAGCACACTCCTTATTTTGTCATATTTTGTGCCGGCCCCGGCAGGGCCCTAGGCCCTGAAACTGCCTCAGTTGCCTAGTCTGCCTTTCAGTCACAAGGGTAGAGTTAACTCTTGTCGGTTTACTGTCATCAAGCGGAAATGCTCTTTTTAATGTCTTTTCTTCATTTACTTTTCAGTAATGGACGGTTCCCTACCTACCTCGCTAAAGCACATCATCAGCAATGCAGAGTATTATGGGCCATCTCTCTTCCTGCTCGGTAAGCAAGATGTATTCGATTTGTCGCGCAAGTCCTTTCCTCTGCTGTCTCCCAAAGCATCGCTCGTAGCAATAACGCTTCACCGCCTGGGGCTATCTCTGCTTGTTTGCAACCGTCTCTTTCGCCCACTATTTGTCTTCACACCACCCCCTCGATCCCCGTGAGTCTCTTGTTTCCCCGTCCCTGCCCCGCCCCACACTCTGCAATATTAGCAGGTCTGCTGCACCAACCTGCCAAATGAACCCTGTGTGAATTAAACTGTGGCTGTCGGCGGGGTGAGAATGCAGTGGTGTTCACTGCTCTGTGCTGTTAATGTTCAATGTAAGCTGGGACAGTCCACTTGAGTGTAGTGTTCCACACAAGACGGTCACCCCAGGCCGGAATCAAACCTGGGTCCCTGTTGCCGCAAGGCAACAGTGCTAATGACTTTGCCACTGCTGCCCCGACAAAGTTTCATCCTCTCGTTTATCAAGAATCTGTTTTCTTGTACCGTGCAAATGTTCAAAGACACTTTCCACCGCCTTTTGAGTTCCAAAAGCACTCCATCCTCCGAGAAGATTTATCCTCATCTCTGTCTTAAATGTGAGTTGTCTTATTTTTAAACAGTGCCCCCCCCCCACCGTTCTAGATTCTCCCACAAGAGGAAACATCCTCTCCACATCCACCCTGTCAAGAAACTCCCTCAGGAACTTGAGGCCTTCCTGTATCCTTGCACATTGTACCATGTTCCTGGTTTGTTTTGGTCTGGCTCATGTTATGTATTGGGGCCTTTCAGCCGTTTATTGATCCAGTTTCCTATTTTCTGCCTGCGGCTGCTCCAATCTGATCAGTAGGCTGTTGAGGATGGGGGAGGGAGTTTACCTTCCAGCTTGTGTTGCAGCTATCAGGGCTGTCAAAACCAGTCTGCTGGTATGGGTTGTGCAATATACTGGGGCATGCACAGTTCAGAGCCCCTGTACGCCACAACACTGACGGTTCTGTGCTTTTGTTTTCTTCTTTTTCAGCTACTGAGGTGGTGACTGTGTTTGTGTTCCAAGAGCCATCGCTACTGTCCTCCCTTCAGGATAATGGACTGACCGACGTCATGCTTCATGCCTTGTTGATAAAAGACGTGAGTTCTCGCAAGCACCGTGTAGAATCCTGTCCAACGTAACTCCCCTGGACAGAGTGCTCCCATCGGCTGTGTATTTCCAGTCCGTTCCCTGCGTCCCAACCAACCCATTGACCTCCCTCTCCGCGCCTCTTGGGTGAGACCTTAAACCAAAGACCTTGCCGTGGGTGTAAAAGATCCCAAATGGCCGGTTTTCCAAAGAGGAACAATTCTCCACAATATCCTGCGGGCAATATTTATTCCTCAACCAACGTCACTTACATATTTTTTAAAAACTCCCAGGTCATCACCTCATTGGTGGGAGGCTGCCGTGTGCAATTTCTTTGCTTTGTTCCCTCATGACAGCCGTGTCCACACTTAAGGAATTTAATGCATTGACTGTAAAACACTTTGTGACATCCTGAAGCTTCTGTTGAAAAGCGTGTTCTTCATGGGCTGTGGAGTATTCTCCTTTAGGGCGTAATGAGTGCAGGATATAAGCGGGGTGGTGCAGTGGTTAGCGCTGCTGCCTCACGGCGCCGAGGACCCCGGTTCAATCCCGGCCCTGGGTCACCGTCTGCACATTCCCTCCGTGTCTGCGTGGGTCTCACCCCCCACAACCCAAAGAGTTGCAGGGTAGGTGGATTGACCACGCTAAATTGCCCCTTAATTAGATAAAAGAAAGGATACAAGTGCCATAGAACCAGTTGAGAGAAGATTCACCCAACTGATAATCTGGGATTGAGAGGAAATGTTGGGCAGTTTGGGCCTGTATCCATTTGATTTTAGAAGATTGAGAGCTGCCCGTACTGACACATGTAAGACGCTGAGGGGACTTGACTAGGGTGGATGTTAAAAGGACGTTTCCCCCTTGTGGGAGAGACTGAAACTTGGTAACATGCTTTTAATTAAAGGTCTCCCACTTGAGACCGAGGTGGGTAGACATTTTTTCCTGACGGTTGTGAGTCTTTGGGACTCTCTTCCCCAAAGAGTGGTGGAGGCCGAGGCACAGTGGTTGAATATTTTTTTGGAAGTCCGACGTAGGTAGATTCTTGACTGACATTGGGAGTCTTATCGGGAGTAGGTGGGATTGTGGAGCTGGGGAGATGATTTGATCAGCAGTGATTTTATTGAAAGGTGGAGCAGAACGGCCTACTCATCGTTCCCCAGTTGTACGTAAATATATGAACTCGTATATACCCTGATCTCTGCACCTCACCGGAAACCCTTTTTCTTGCTGTGAAGAGATGTCTTTAAAGTTAGTCCTCCATTTTCGCATCCCTACCTGAATGGCCTCCTGAGCCACAGTGCCGCCTGTGGTCAGTTTGCCCGTCCCACCCTGCACTCTGCTCTCGTTTGCACTGGCCAGCATGTACCTTGTACCTTTCGGGCAAAGGCCTTCACTGCTACGCCGTGAGCTCTCTTCATCAGATCCTCTTGCCCCAACCAACCGATTCTTAAAACCCTTACATAACCCAAGGAGCACGACAGCCTCATGGTGTAGCTGCCTCTTACATCACCCAGGGTAACGCTTCTTCCTCCTACATCACCCAGGGTAACGCTTCCTCCTACATCACCCAGGGTAACGCTTCCCCCTACATCGCACTATCTGTACCTCGGACTCCAGCTCGACAACTGAGAGCTTTTGCAGACACATGCTGCTGATGCCGTGGCACCACACAGCTGTCCTCAAGCTGCAGATACACTGCTATCGCTAGCCAACCTCATTTTATATATACATATATATATATATATATATATATATGTAATTAGCTAAAGTTCTTTGTAATTATTTTGCTCGTTTTATTAAATTTAAGCTAATTAATTTAATCAGTATGAATTAATTCACAAAAGCATCAGTTTTTGGTTGTAATTCGCACTATTCCCCTAGCTCGGGGAGCAAGTATTGCTTATTAACCTTTGTTGTTGCCCGAGCCTGGGAGTTGTTCACCCAATCCAGTGGATGCTTTAAAAAAAAATCTTGTGGTTTATGTATCTTTAGTTTATCTTTGGTCTATCTTGGTTGTGCTTTATTGGTAATTATCCTGAGTCCATCGCAGGATTTTCATTTAAAATGAAAACTCCCACCGAGTCCTCTGACCCTGTCAAAACTTTAAACACTTAGCGCCTCGAGCGCACGCATGCACCGATTTCTCAGCCCGTCTCTCTGCTCATCATTCGCTCGGTGAACGCTGTGTTGCACAAGCTGGTGTAGTTCACCTGATGAGTAGCTGCAGAGCCACTAGCCATCCACAGATGGTGCTGGTGAGGCTGGGTACAGAACGTTGTACTCTCTGTGTCTGAAACCAGTTCAAAAACTCTGCATTAAATTTCCACCAGCCTAATGGAGGCCCCTGCCCCCTGTTTCTTTCCCATCTTTTAAATCTCCCTCTTTTTTTTTTTCCCATTTGGTTGCCCGTGGGTGCATCTGCAAAGTTAATTAAATCCCATCTCTACCCCTCGGTACTGTCTTGACTTATTCAAGGGGGTACATAGTTCTGACCCAGGGAGCCTTGCCCTCGTCCTCAGATGGGTGAGGTTCTCGTCTGACCTCAGTCCGGGAGGGGGAGATCCCACCATCGGCAGTTGTTGGAATTTAAATCGCATTAAGAAATTTGGAATTGAAAGCTAGTCTCCATAAAGGCGACCGCGAAACTACCATTTTTATGACAATCGACAATGGTCGTCATTAGACTTTTAATTCCAGATTTTTATTGAATTCAAATTCCACCAACTGCCCTGGTGGGATTCGAACCCAGGCCCCCGGAGCATTACCCTAGGTCTCTGGATAATACCACGACTGATAATATCACTACTGCCTCCCAGTTAAATCATTGGGGAATGGGGGAAATGCGCGGCAGCATCTGAAGAAGCTGGCTAACGTTTCTGGGTTGGGCCCTGACTGATTATATCCCAGCAAGTTTTAACCTGGTCTTTCGTCATCATTTCCAACAAGTTTCTTTCATGGGGTGAGGTTGCGCACGGGGCACTGGGAAGGCTGGCAAGGGGAAAAGTGTTTAATTATTTTGGTGGTGGAGTAAAATTGAGATCCTGAACTCCCTCCCTAAAAGCACTGTGGGTGTACATGCGCCACACGGACTGCAGCGGTTCAAGAAGGCGGCTCTACTCACCACTCAAAGGGCAAAACGGCATGGACAATAAATGCTGAAATGATTATAATATCCCTGTCCATGCCAGGTGGCATGGTGGCGCAGCGGTTAGCACTGCTGCCTCACGGCGCTGAGGCCCCAGGTTCGAACGCGGCTCTGGGTCACTGTCCGTGTAGAGTTTGCACATTCTCCCCATGTCTGCGTGGGTCTCATCCCCACAACCCAAAGATGTGCGGGTTAGGTGGATTGGCCACGCTAAATTGCCCCTTATTGGAAAGAAATAATTGGGCACTCTAAATTCTTCTTGATTAATAAGGGGATCAGGGGTTATGGGGAGAAGGCAGGAGAATGGGGATGAGAAAATATCAGCCATGATTGAATGGCGGAGCAGACTCGATGGGCTAATTCTGCTCCGATGTCTTATGTGCGGTTTCCAGCTCTTAAATAATTGCCGCATGCTTAAAGTATTTGTACTTGGATGTTAAAGCTATGGTAAGATGGAGATTGTTGGCTGTATTTAAAAAGAAAATGCTCTTGTAATGGAATAGCTACTGAAAAAAAAGAAACACTCTCAACACGACACCTTTCACTTTCAGTTTCCAATCTTCTTCGTTACTCAGGTACCCGCCACCCGTGAAGTTCTGGGTTCCCTGCCGAACGTGTTCAGTGCGCTGTGCCTGAATGCTCGTGGGTTGCAGTCCTTTGTACAGTGCCAGCCCTTCGACCGACTCTTCAAGGTGCTGCTCTCTCCCGACTACCTGCCCGCGATGAGGAGGCGTCGCAGCTCGGACCCGTTAGGTCAGTGTCCTGCTCCGTTACGCTGGAAGTTGCAGAGGACCTTCGCGCAGGCGCTGGGGGCGTGGTCCACGCAGCATATTAGTTTTAAGCTTCTGCGCTCCTGACCACTTGCGCATTCTTGATTTTAATCACCCCCCCCCCATTGATGGCTGTGCCTTGGTTGCCTGAGCCCCCAGCTCTTAACACCCCCCCCTAAACCTCACTGCCTCTTGCCCTCTCTTATCTCCTTTAAGGTAATCCGTAACAGCTACCTCTTTGACAAAGCTTTAGTTCATAGTGTCACCTGGTGTCTCTTGCTGTTATCCGGTTATGCTTGCTAACACGCTAGTGAAGTGCCCATGGACCTTGCTCTCTCAAGGGCGGCACGGTGGCACAATGGTTAGCACAGTTGCTTGGCCATGATCAATTGTCCGTCAGTGTCCAAAGGTTTAATGGGGTTACGGGGTAGAGCGTGGGAGTGGACCTAGGTGGGGTGCTCTTTCAGGAGGGTTGGTGCAAACTCGTGGCCTCCTGCACTAGGGATTCCATGAACGTCTTTGCTTTGAGGCTCCTTGGTCTTTTATGATGACACATCTTGGCTGCACTCGTATGGTGCATTCATGTTGCTCGCACTTTGATTTCAACCTGCTTGCGCGGCAGGCAGATTATTTAGAAAATACTTGGTGGGCATCTTGCATTGTAAGCAGAGTCTTACAAATGAGAGGCAAGACTTTGAGGAGTGAAATGAAGAAACATTTCTACACACAAAAGGTGGTAGGTGTTTGGAACTCTCTTCCCCAAACGGCAATCGATGTCGGGTCAGCTGTCAAATTTGAAGTATGAGCGACACGAGTTTTGTTAACCAGAGATATTAAGGGCTATGGGGAAATAGCAGGGATTTGGAGTTGGGTTGCGAATTGTGGAGCAGGCTCGAGGTGGCTGAATGTCCCCTTCCTGTTCCTATCTTGGTGTTGCAAGGATACACACCAAGAAGGAGGAACAGCAAAACTGTTCAGCCACCTTCTGCCGGGAATAATAAAGTGACCTCACCAAATAATTCTCTGGTGCTGTTTCCGCCTGTACAGGTGACACTGCATCCAACCTTGGCAGTGCCGTGGACGAACTGATGAGACATCAGCCAACTCTGAAGACCGACGCCACCGCAGCAATCATAAAGGTGCGTGACCGCGTGTGCATCCAGTCCCGCCAAAGAGCAGACTTCCTATGGAGAGTAATCAGCTAGCCAGCAAGGGTATTTGATGAGTAGATCTCGAGCAAGCAAAGAGGGTCGTGGGTCATGTGAATCACTCCCTGTTCCAGTATTGCTGTGGGATGTGTTGAGGGAAAAAGGCTACAATCCCTCCAAAGTAGGATAAATCGGTTCCTGAACTTGTTTGCGCCCTTCCCTGCAAGGACTTTACACGGGATTGCTTGATGTAAGGACGATGATGTGCACTCGGCACTCGCTGAATGTTAATGCATTGGGATACATACGTAATTAAAGTTTGATCTTTGTGATAGGGTAGTTTTCGTTTGTTATTGTTCATTACATGCTTTGCAGTGAATTGTTTCCACGCTTGTTTAAAGATGAACCCGAGTTCAGGTTCTCAAAGCTGCCGTGGTGAGATTTAAGCACTTGCTCTCTGTTAGTCCAGTCTTCAGGGTCGAGAGTCCCGGCAACGCACCCTCTCCTGACTGCTATCCAATGTCACCACTCCTACCTGTGTTATTGTGGATTGCATGTACGTTGTTGTCTGGTAATGACATGGTCCGACCCGAGTGCGATTCTCCCGTATTTTTGAACAGCCTGACGGAATCTTGCGTTGAGGTTAATGGTTAAGGGCACCTGGGTGCGGTCAGGGAAGCTACAATCGCTGGGATCAGTGCCATCAGGAGAGGGAGGGAAGAGGTTGTTTTCTTCTAACCTAACTCAGCCCCATTCTGCTCTGCAGTTGCTCGAAGAAATCTGCAACCTGGGAAGAGACCCAAAGTACATCTGCCAGAAACCTTCCATCCAGAAAGCAGACGGGACTGCTAGCGCCCCACCACCTCGTTCCAATCATGCTGCTGAGGAGGCATCCAGTGAGGATGAGGAGGAGGAGGAAGTTCAGGCTATGCAGAGCTTCAGCAGCAGCATGGCTGTTCAGCAGAGTGACCCTGAGCCCAACCAGCAGTGAGTCATTACTG
The DNA here is from genome assembly GCF_047496885.1 of Scyliorhinus torazame. NCBI lineage: Eukaryota > Metazoa > Chordata > Chondrichthyes > Carcharhiniformes > Scyliorhinidae > Scyliorhinus > Scyliorhinus torazame. The sequence goes on from NC_092728.1 coordinate 11,934,117, forward strand.
AGATTCCTTTTAGGGTGGTAACTTTTACCTGTGGCTGTACAGAAATGTCTCGGGGTGGCTCGCCCGGGGCTGTACAGAAACGTCTCGGGGTGGCTCGCCCGGGGCTGTACAGAAATGTCTCGGGGTGGCTCGCACGGGGCTGTACAGAAACGTCTGAGGGAGGTTCGCACATGGGGTTGTGCAGAAACGTCTCAGGGAGGCTCGTGCATGGGGCTGTACAGAAAAGTCTCTGGGTGACTCGCACGGGGCTGTACAGAAACGTCTCTGGGTGGCTCGCACAGGGGCTGTACAGAAACGTCTCTGGGTGTCTCGCACGGGGCTGTACAGAAACGTCTGGGGGAAGCTCATACGGGGCTGTACAGAAACGTCTCGGGGTGGCGCGCACGGGACTGTACAGAAACGTCTCGGGGTGGCTCATACGGGGCTGTACAGAAACGTCTCGGGGTGGCGCGCACGGGACTGTACAGAAACGTGTCCGGGTGGCTCACGGGGCTGTACAGAAACGTCTCGGGGAAGCTCGCGCAGGGGCTGTTACTTGACACCTCGACTACATTGAACAGTCGGCCAATTATTGCCGTCAGTCTTATATTTCCCATTTTAAAAAAACCAGGACAGGACTTGGTATTTAGTTGGAAAAGTGACACCAAATAGGGGCTATAAAGCTGGTAACATACAGGAAATGTGAGGAGGAGGTTCCACAGTATATCGGCATTGGTGTGATTGGGTTAGGAGTGACGACTCTGTTGTGACTCTCGATTTCAGCACTGTGAGGGTCGAGATAAAGGAAAGTCTAGGTCTCTCGCAATGTCACTGAAAGTGAAAGAAAACAAATCCACTTCCATTTCAGACACAAAATTCCCTCTTTGTACAGTCCCCATCAAACATTCCCAGGACAGGTACAGCACGGGGTTAGATACAGAGTAAAGCTCCCTCTACACTGTCCCCATCAAACACTCCCAGGACAGGTACAGCACGGGGTTAGATACAGAGTAAAGCTCCCTCTACACTGTCCCCATCAAACACTCCCAGGACAGGTACAGCACGGGGTTAGATACAGAGTAAAGCTCCCTCTACACTGTCCCCATCAAACACTCCCAGGGGTACAGCACGGGGTTAGATACAGAGTAAAGCTCCCTCTACACTGTCCCCATCAAACACTCCCAGGGGTACAGCACGGGGTTATATGCTGAGTAAACCTCCCTTAGAATGGAGGATGAAATTTGGATATATTTCCGAAGAAACATCTTTAACCCAGGGAACGGTGGGAATGTGGAACTCGCTCTCACACAGTCCAGTTCAAGGTGGTGCTTTATGAGACAGAAAGCATGCGAGGGATATGTTTCCTGCGAGGGAGGTTGGTTTAGGGGAGGCTCACCTAGCAACTCGCTAATTGAGCCAAATGGTTTGTCTCTGAGCTGTAAAACCCGATCTAATACTACCGGAGTGAGTTCATCAAAACGGGGCCTGAGAAAGAAGGCTGTTGGATGATGTAAGAATCTGAATTGCTCTCCTTCGGGTGGGATGTTGGGGCGTATATGCACGTTATAGGTGACATGGCACTAACTGGGTGAGGCTAGGGAAGACCTCCCAATGCCCAGGCCAAGATTTAACCCAATTCAACACCATCAGCAAAAGGTATTCGCTTACTTAGAATCGTATATGACACAGAAAGAGACCCATAGTTTGTGCTGGCTGGAAAAAAACAACCCACTTTCCAAGACTTGATCCGCAGCCCTGCAGATTACGGCACTTGAGGTGCAGGTAAACAAATTGAGGGGTTCTGCCTCTGCTCCCCTTTCAGGCGGTGAGTTTTAGAACCCCTCCCAGGGTGAAACATACATCATTCAACTCCCCTGTAATCTTTTGACCAATCACTTCGAGTTTGTGAACCCCCCCAAGCCACTGACCTCTCTGCTAAAGTAAAGAGGCCAATTCCCATCCACTCCATCCAAGCTCCACAATTTTGTAGGCTACCATCAAATCTCCCCTTGGCCGCCTCTGTTCCGAGGAGATCAACCCCAACCAATCCGCCCTTTCCGCAAAACCTCAACTTTCCAGCCCTGGGTAGCAACATCCTTGTAAATCTCCCTCTTCACACTCCCTAATGCAATGACATCCTTTCTGTAAAGAGGTGACCAGAACTGCGCACAGTACTCCAGTTGTGGCTTAATTTTTACATGTGCCGCCTTAACCATCTAACGCACGGCTGTGGCAGAGGGATTGAATGCTTGTGGAAGGGGTAGCAGTCAAGCACGTTGCTTTGTCCTGGATGGTATTGAGTTTCTTGAGTGTTGTTGGAGCTGCACTCATCCAGGTAAGTGGGGAGTATTCCATTATACTCCTGACTTGTGCCTTGTAGATGGTGGGCAGACTTTTGGGCATGGCGGGGGCTGGAAAACAAACCCCCTGATTTTTTTTTTTTTTTTCAAAGGATGCAGCGAGAACTGAAATCATCAGCTGAAGTCCTTAGCAGAAATGTTGCATTGAATGGCAAAGCACAATTAGCATCTTACATGATAGCTTACCGCGTAGCTAAAGAGAAAATGGCCCGTGTAGCAGAGAGATTAATTCTTCCTGCAGCATTAGACCATGGCTCACACGGTCCTAGGTGAGAGTTAGCTGAAAAACTGAAATGCATCCTGCTTAGTGATAACACAGTGGCTTGCTGAATTGCAGAGAATTGAGAAGTACAACTTAATTCTCGCTTAAACTCACCACAGGAGTTCTCAAAACAGCGAGATGAAAGTAAAGATGTTTCAAATTGTGCAACCGTGCTAGTTTGCGTTAGGTATGTTTGGCACACAGGGAAGCACGGTGGTGCAGTGGTTAGCACTGCTGCCTACTGCACTGAGGACCTGGGTTCGATCCCGGCCCGGGTCACTGTCCATGTGGAGTTTGCACATTCTCCTCGTGTCTGCGTGGGCCTCACCCCACAACCCAAAGATGTGCAGGGTAGATGGATTGGCCATGCTAAATTGCCCCTTGATTGGGGGAAATAAAAAAGAATTGGGTACTCTAAATTTATTTTTAAAAAGGTATGTTGGCACAATGAATTTGTTGTCAACCAGCATAGCAAATCTACATTACCAACCAGCACGACTGGCTCACAGATCTTTGAAGCATTGAATAGTTACATGTTTGGAAAGTGCGGACTCGACTGGGTTCATTGCAGAGGAGTCACAAGCGATGGGCAGCTAACATGATTGAGAAGAGCAGTGGAGTTATAGTAAGGATCAAGTTGGTCAGGACATTGGAATTATTGCTTTATTCACCATGAGGCATTGGCAGCGAAAGGAATTCCATTCGATCTTGAAGTGGTGTTGAAAGGAATTGGGATAGTCGTGAATTTCATTAAACGCAGCACACGCAATACCAGGCTTTTTGAGGCTCTGTTCTGATACGGCGACTGAGCGCACACATTTATTGTTCCACACACAGATAGGTTCGCTGCTTTTCAGAGTTTGCAAACTGAGGTATGAAATCCACACTTTCCTCCTTCAGAAATCGTCTTTTCTGGCTGATTTGTTTGGTGATGAAACTTGGATGCTCACTGTCCTTTTCAATTCTAAACAAATTGAATCTCAAATTGCAAGGGAAGGATGGTGATTGCTTTCAGCACTGTGAAGAAATAAATGCTTTCCAAAAGTCATTGAAAGTTTGGCAAATAAAAGTCAAACCTACTACATATTTCCCACACTGCTACGGTACATGGAAGAAAATGGTGTTAGTAAGGGAACCGTCACTAGTCTGGCAAGCCTTATTGAGTTGCATCTGGCTGCACTGATTAAGAGGTTTTGTCGCTACTTTCCAGAGGAGATGTTTAACACCTTGAATGAGAAGAGTTGGGCGAAACATCCCTTTGTGTTTGAGATCCCAGAGTCACTTATTAACTTACAGCTGACTCCAAAGGATGAGACTGTACTGCACCTGATCTGTGACAGCACATTGAAAACACACAAATCCATGAGGTCAGCGTTCTAGAGTGGTGTTTCCCAGGAGTATCCAGTGCTGAGTAAAACCAGCATTTTATTGCGATATTACCCTTCATGACGACCTACGTGTGCGAGGTTGGATTTTCCATTTTCACAAATTTGAAGACGGCACAAAGGAACCAGCTGAACTCTGCATCTGATACATGCATTGCCCCCTCCTCCTGTGAACCTGAGTGGAGTGAATTTGTGAAGACTAAGCAGGCTCGCCTGTCACATTAAAGGCAGGCAAATGTGCCGTGAGTCGCAAAGATTGGCCGGTTGGCAAAAGTGGGTCCTGTGGGGAAAAAGTTTGGAAAAAAAACACTGGTTTAAATTGTATCTGTAGGCATCCATTTTCTCTTGGCTTGACCTTGTTTTACCTACATCTCCTCTCCGACCATCCTCCATCCCCTGCATCCAGCAGTCCGCTGCCCTCAAACTCCCTGCCGAAACCTCCCTCCCTTTCTTGTGAAGTCTGTCTCCAGCCTCAATAACACTTGAAATCATGTTGACCTCTTGCTGCCATAGGTTGAGCATAACATGGGGACTGAAGGCCAAGTTTGCAGTTGGAGTTTATCTCGCTGAGAAGCGAAGTGACAGAATTGTTACTGTGCAGAAGGAGGCCATTTGGCCCACCGTGTCTGTTGCCGCCTCTCCAAACAATCATCGTGTCTCAGTGCCGTTCCCCCTTTTCCCTGTAACCTCCTGCACATTGTTTCTATTCCAATAATCACCCTCTCGAACGCCTCGATTGAACTTGCGTCCACCACACAGACAGCACATTCCAGATTCCAACCGCTCACTGGCTGAAAAAGCATTTCCTCGCGTTGCATTTACCACTTTTGCAAACCACCTTCTTCCCTCTGAGGAGAACAGTCCTAACCTCTCCAAACTATCCTCAGAACTGAAGTTTTTCATCCCTGGAACCATTCTTGTCAACCTCTTCTGCACTCTGTCCAATGAGTTCACATTCTTCCTATAGTGTCGTACCCAGAACTATACAAGTCCAGCTGAGGATAATTGGTGTCTTGCATAAGTTCAGCATAACCCCCTTGCTCATGCACTCTATGCCCCTATTAATAAAGCCTATGATACTTTGTTTTATTAACTGCTCTCTCCACCTATCCTGCTAACTTCAATTGTCGCCGGACCCCCTTAAGAATTTTGCTTCTTATTTTGTATGGCCTCTTCATATCCGTTCTACCAAAATGAATCACCTCACAGAAAGGGAGATAAATGTAGCTAAACCTCAATGTTCAGTGTTTTAGGAGCACCGTCCTTCTGAAGGTCAGTTACATTGCCCGATGATTGCTGGTAGCTTCCTTTCAAGAAAATAAACAGCTTTTTTCTCCTTCCTAGAATCCCTACAGTACAGAAGGAGGCCATTTGGCCCATCGAGCCTGCACCGACCCTCCGAACGTGCGCCCCACCCATGCTTAATCCCCAGACCCATCCTGTAATCCCATTTAAGGGGCAATTTAGCGTGGCCAATCCACCTAACCTGCACATCTTTGGACTTTGTGAGGAAACCGGAGCACCCGGGCGAACCCATGCAGACACGCGGAGAACTGGCAAACTCCACTGTTATGAGCGAGGCTTTTTCAGAACCCCAAAATGTGTCATGGAGTTCAACCAACCTCTCCCTTTAATGGATTTGTTGCTTTTCCTAGCACACGGCTTGTTCCCTAGGAGTGGGATTACAATTATGGACACGTGGGTTTTTAAACACAAAACACTGTTTATTCCATGAACTCAACTTAACATCTTAAATAAACATTGGATCTCTTAACACCCCTTACTTCAAAGATAATTCAGAAAATATTGCAACAGTAAATAATTCCTTAAAATGTTCCTTCAAACTTCCAAGAGACTTAACACCTTTAAACAAAATCACATCAGGTTAAAGGATATATATATATTTTCTGTAGAATGGCAGAGATATATTAGCTTTGTTGACTTCAGCTCCAGCACCTTGCTTTCTTCCTGCAAACTCTCTGGAAACACACAGACACACCCAAGCTGTTGACTCAAACTGGCTTTCTACTTTTAAACTGCTCACAGCAAAACAGCCAGGCACTTTTAAACTGCTCACAGCAAAACAGCCAGGCACTTTTTAAACTAACTGCAGCTCTTTCAAAACTGAAACTTAAAAACCTGCAAACACAGACTGCAAAATGGCTGAACTGAGCTGAGCCCCACCCACTCTCTGACATCACTGTTTTCATAAAGGTACATTGCTTAAACATCCATGTCTTAAAAATACTCTCACATGACACCACACAGTGGCCTGAAGTGGGAATTGAACCTGGCTCCCTAGTGCTGTGAGACAGCAGTGCTGGATGGTGCGAGTTGGATTTGTTAGGGCCCTGCCTTTTAGCAGTGGCAGACAACTCATTCAGTACATACTGCTACCTCTGAAGAGTCTTTACACATTTTTCTGAATGTCTCTCTCTCTCTCTCTCCCGCCCTTTCTCTCTGTCAGGAGTTTGGCTTTGCTTCTTGTTGAATTTTTGGCAAATGCTCCCAAGTCATCTCTGAACCTGTGCCAGAAGCAGTGCTTTGGAAAGGAAAGGCAGCGCCTCCAGTTCCCAGCTTTGGACTGTTAACCCTCTAACTACCAGAGTGCTGACTCCCGCAGTGGCAGTGGGGTGGGCTAAGGCGACAAAAAACCCTCCGTTTCATTTCGGCTGCTGAGAGAGGAGGGTTGTCTCCTGTCAATACAAAATGGCTGTTTGCGCGTGCGCACTGGTCCGCATGGAAGTCACTGTTCAGCCGCAAAGCAGTTAATGTCCGATTGCACACAAGATATAAATCTGTTGCACGCAGAATATAAATCTGTCACAATATGTTCCAGGCAAACAAGATGGTGGGCCCTAACGCATTTAGTATTGAGTGATTGGGACAGACTTGGTTCAAGATCCAACTGAAATCGCAAAAGGAGAAACTTAACACAAATGCCAAATGCTATATTACTGAAAGTGTAAATCTAACGGGGTGAGTTACGGTGGCATCGCAAGTAGCCTGTGGAGAATGACCACGAATTGAACATCTAAATAGATCGATGCAACAGCTCGAAACGCTGTAAGGGCCCCACCACCCCACGCTCGCTACCACCCAACTCCCTCTGCTCCTTTGCCCACTCCAGGAGTCATACCTGCGCTTAAAGAGGAAACGTGGCAGAGAAATACAAGAGCTGTGAATACGCAGCTTCGGCAGAATCCGCAGTCCTTTTAAACGCGTTAGCATCAGGGGATCACAACCTACAGCCCCCCATAAGCTCCTTATCCTCGTGTACCTGTTCAAATCCACCTGAATTATTGCCAAATCTAATTTCTCCCGTATTTTTTGCCAATGACCTATCCACCCCGGAGGGGATGTTTTTTTATTTTCTCTGCTCCGTCAAAGCCTCTCATAACCTTAACCTCTACTCGGAGGTCACGGCATAACCTCTGTTCCGATGGACAATCCAAACTTGTCCAATCTTTCCTCAGAACTGAAGTCTCTGCTTCCAGGGAAACTATCTCTGTACCCTTTAAATTTGTGCTCAGACTGGTCGGCAATACTGCCAGGTCCCTGAGGATCCGTTATGTACGGTTGCAAAAGAAAGAGTTTCTACAGCGACGTTTGCAACTGCAAGGCTGGCGAAGTACTTTCAAAACCACAACCCTAGTCATTGTTGTGATGTTAGGGAATGGAGCAATCAGTTAGCACACAGCTGTCTACAAGATGCACTGCAGCAAGTCACCAAGGCTTCTTCGACAACACCTTCCAAACCTGCAGCCTCTCGCCCCGAGAAAGAAGAGGGCAGCCATGCCTGGTAACAGCACCTGCAAGTTCTTCTCTGAATCGCCCAACGTCCTGACTAGGAGCTCTGCTGGCCGTTCTTTCGCTGCTGCTGGGTCAAAATGCTGGAAGCACTGTGGGTGTACCTACACCACACAGATTGCAGCGGTTCACAAAGGCGGCTCACCCACCACCTTCTCACGGGACAATTGGGGATGGGCAATAGATGCTGGGCCTGAGCCAGCAACGTTCACATCGCGTAAAAGAAAACGGCAAGCTCCCGCCCACCGAATTCCTACAGTGCAGAAGGAGGCCATTCAGCTCATCGCATCTGCATCGATCCTCTGAAAGAGCATCTGGCCTAGGCCCACTGCCCAACCCTATATCCCAACCCCACCTAACCTGCACATATTTGGACTGTGGGAGGAAATGGAGCACACAGAGGAAACTCACGGAGACACTGGGGGACTGTGCACACTCTGCACGCATAGCCACCCAAGGCCAGAATTGAACCCAGGTCCCTGCTGCTGTGAGGCAGCAGTGCCCCACAGTAGCTGTACAATGCATAATCCTAGGAACATCAGTGCCCTGGGGCTGGAGGTCAATGCTGTTGCAGATACTGCCACTGCACTGGTTGAGCTGTAACTCCCACAATGGCTTGTGCTGCAGCAGGGGCAGAAACTGAGAATATTCAGTTCTTCTGTGAACTCGTAGACGGTGCCGATATAGAACAAGTGTCGACTACCCAGAGGTCAAGGTTGTCATTGTTGCAGAGGTATTTTTTTGGTGTTTTTTTTTAGACGGAGGGAACTACAGAGCAAGTATCAAGCACACAAGGTGTGCAGCATCTTCATCCAGCACAGATAGAACTTTGCAAGCACCCCAGCCCCTTCCTGAGGACCTTAAAGCCTAAATCGGAAGTTAGCGATCAGCAGTGATCATTTTTTAAATCATTACTGGAACTAGTTTGTTTCATTTTCATTTTCCAAAGATGTCTTGCTGAAATAATAAGATTTGAATGTTTTGAAGCACCAATGCTCTGAATTGGGTAATTTTAAATTTGCATTTGTCCCCGCTCCCTTCTGGAACCTCTGAACAGATACAGAAGACGTCAGCAATCGTGATTTATTTGTCCTCTTCCCCCTCTAACAGAAGCTCACGTGCTGGTCCCTGGCCCTGGTTGGTCAACCAAAAGATTTTGGATGAGATTTGAGTACGGGTGATACTGGGGTCCCTCAGTCGACGACCCCTACCCCCTCTTTTCTAGAGGAAACATACGTTGAGGTTTGGATCTTTGGCCCGATAGTGTGTTCAATGTGACTTGAGAAGTGATCAAAAAATTATTGATGTCACCATAGAGCTCTTGAGGGTCAGTACTCACCGCCAGGGAACCCCTATTGTCTCTTGTCAGTCCCACTCCCATCATTATTGATTGTCCCTTCACTGGTTTCCAGGTTACACGCTTTGGAAATCCTTCCCTAAACCTTGCCATGCGTGTCTCTGCTAAGACTGCTCCTTATAATCCTGACCTCTTTGACCAAACAATCCAAATTACTCCTCCGTCCCTTTGTCAGTATTGTCAGTTTACACAAGTGTGAAGTGGCTTGGGGTGTTTTCACCAAGTTATTAAAATAGTGTCATGTGAGAATATCTTTAAGAAATGGGTGTTTACTACTGCAGTGATGTCAGAGAGTGGGTGGAGCTGGGCTGTCTGTCAGCTTTTTACTTTCGTTTAGGCTGTTTGCTGCAGGGTGTGTTTTAGTTTTGTTTTCTGTGTTGGAGCATAAGCCAGTCAGAGCAGGTGTACTGTTGATCTCTCTGCCATGAAAAGACTATTTAGTGTCATTTGGTGAATTCAGAATTATAAAAGTTTTCACTAGTGAATGTAAATCTAATGTGCTTCTGTTAAAGGTGTTTCTTCTGTCTTCTGGATGTTGTTTGGGAAGTTATTAAGCATTACTTAGTGTTGTATTCTTTGGGGTTGTATTTGAATTGATGGTTGCTAAGATGTTCACTATGTTTTAAAACTGTTAACTTGAGTTCATAGAATAAACATTGTTTTGCTTTAAAAAAATACTTTTCCATTTCTGCTGTCCCACACCTGTAGAGTGGGCCGTGTGCTCCCCATTACCACAATCTATTAAAAGTAGTGGGTCAGGTGAACTTCTTTAAACCCTGGCAATATGAATGCAAGTGGTTTTACAAAGCAATGCTTTTGGTTGTCATGTGGACGTCGGTCCATTTGTTGCCAAGCCTACCGAGGTTCTTGGCCCCAGGCCCGGCTGTTTTCCTGGCATTGTGTACCCGAGGTGCCAGCCCCCTTTCACACTCCCTTGGATCTCTCTCTGCCCATCGCACACCTTGCAGAGTGATGCCTCGCTGGACTTTTTAAATCCTTCTCGAGTGGAGGAACTGGAATTGCTTGCCAGAGCGAAAGACCGCCTCCATGTCAATGATCACAAACAGTTAAGCCCCACCAGCCGGCCATCTCCTGACATTTCAGCCTGAATAAGCCTAGTTTCTGAAAGGGACCGCCTAGCATTTATTTGGGCTCAGATCAAAGGCTGTGGTACGATTCACGCCGGCGCAGTGGAAGCTCGTTGCAGTTGTGTTGTGAGACCGTGCCACTGGCCAATCTTACCTTGCCTGTGCACTAACAGAGGGAGGCTCGAGGCAGCCGGTGTGCAAACACGTATTTTGTCTGCGCTTTTCCTTTGGTTTTGTTGCCTTTCCGCCACTCATCGGTTTTTGACCAATGCAGAAACGGTTATGGAGGAGTAGAACCTCAGGTGGTCGCGGAGGACCTAACCCCGTACTTGGTGACGCAAATCTATCGGAAGGAGGGACTTAAAAGCAAATTACTGCGGATGCTGGAATCTGAAACGAAAGAGAAAATGCTGGAAAATCTCAACAGTTCTGGCCGCAGCTGTAGGGAGAGAAAAGAGCGAACGTTTCGAGTCTGACGACTCTTTGTCAAAGGAAGGAGGGGGTTGCCGCTAGTGGAGGGAACAGGCGCATTGCAATGGTGACGCAGGCAGAGGCTTTGGGCCAATTTGCTCGCGAGGTGAAAATAAGCCATGGGTGTCTCCCACTGTGCCGACCCTCCAATCCGAGGATTTTGCTTCCTCGCCACCCCCTAGAGACAATGAACCCCAAATGCAGGGATGCTCGCTGCAGTTATACGTCTGAAATTACCTCGGCGGCGGGGGGGGGGGCAGCTGAAAGATTCATGGTTGTTCACCTCCAGCAGCCCTGTCGCCATTTTGATGGCAGCCCGCTTGCCCCTCCAGATTAAGAGTGAGTATGTTGCTTTTGTGTCTCATTTTTGTGTGGTTTCCACGAGTGCTCAGAGCACTTGCCAAAAGCATGTTGTCTTCATTTGAAAAAGAAAGCTCTGATATTTTCTGCAGGGGCGCACTGATTGTTAACCCCTATGCTGCTATCCGATTTCTCTACAGTAATTCTCTATGGTAATAATTGCTGGAATATTTTAAGGATTAAGAGAGGCGACTTCAGATCCTTCTGGTGTCTTTCAGTCACCCGCTGTAAGCCCCCAGGGATCAATCGACCTCTGGGCCAAATGCAGAACAGACAAAAACTCTAGTTCACACTTTATTCATTATAAATGCCCAGCCATGGTCTTAACTCAGTGTCACCTACACGAGGCAGAGAGTCTCTATCTCTGTAACTTGCTCCATCCCCGGCAAACCTCCCTATCTCTGTAACCTTCTCCAGCCCCTACACCCCTCCCTATCTGTAACCTCCTCCAGCCCCTACAACCCTCCCTATCTCTGAAATCTTGCCCTATCTCTGTAACCTCCCCCATTCCTGACAACCCTCCCTATCTCTGAAATCTTGCCCCATCTCTGTAACCTCCTCCACCCCCGACAACCCTCCCTATCTATGTATCTTTTCCAGCCCAAAAAACTCTCCCTATCTCTGTAACTTCCTCTAGCCCCAGTAACCCTCCCTATCTCTAACCTCCTCCATACAGACAACCCTCCCGATCTGTGTAACCTCCTCCAGCCTCTACAACCCTCCCTATCTCTGTAATCTCCTCCATCCCCTGCAACCCTCCCTATCTCGGTAACCTCCTCCAGCCCCTACAACCCTCCCTATCTCTGAAATCTTGCCCTATCTCTGTAACCTCCTCCATTCCCGACAACCCTCCCTATCTCTGAAATCTTGCCCCATCTCTGTAACTTCCTCCACCCCCGACAACCCTCCCTATCTATGTATCTTTTCCAGCCCAAAAAACTCTCCCTATCTCTGTAACTTCCTCTAGCCCCAGTAACCCTCCCTATCTCTAACCTCCTCCATACCGACAACCCTCCCGATCTGTGTAACCTCCTCCAGCCTCTACAACCCTCCCTATCTCTGTAATCTCCTCCATCCCCTGCAACCCTGCCTATCTCTGTCACTCCCTCCAGCCCCTACAATCCTCCCTATCTCTCTAACCTCCTCCAGCCCCTACAACCCTCCCTATCTCTCTAACCTCCTCCAGCCCCAATAACCCTCCCAGTGTCTGTAGCCTCCTCCGTACCGGCAACGCTCCCTACCTCTGTAACCTCCTCCAGCCCCTACACCCCTCCCTATCTCTAACCTCCTCCAGTCCCCTACAACTCTCGCTATCTCTGTAACCGTCTCCAGGCTGTATGACCCTCCCTATCACTGGAACCTCCTCTAGCTCCCACACCCCTCCCTATCTCTAACTTCCGGATGTCTGCGCTTCTCCAATTCCGGCCACCTGAACATTCCCCGATTCCCAACGCTCCACAATTGGCGGCTGTGCTTTCAACTGCCCGGGGAGGCCCGAAGTTGTGGAATTCCTTCCGAAACCTCTCCACATTTCCAGGAGCTCCTTAAAACCTGCTGCTTTGACCAAGCTTCTTGTCAGCTGTTCCTAAACATAGGAACAGGAGGAGGCCATTCGGCCCATCGAGTCCACTCCACCACTTAGTGAGATCAGGATGAACTGATGTGGTGATCCTCACGTTCCCCATAACCCTCGATTCCCTCACTGACTAAAATTCTGTCTCTCTCGGCCTTGAAAATAGTTGTTGGTCAGCCTCTCTGCAGTACAGAATGCCACCGATTCACTCCCCTCTGAGGGAAGAATTTCCTCCTCATCTCTGTGTCAAATGGGGGCTCCCCATACTCTTGAGATTCTGCCCTCTGGTCCCAGACTCTCCCACAAGGTGTTCCTAAAGCACGTGCCTCAGTGTCAAACATTACACTTCCCACCCCTTGCAAAACAATACGCATTACAGCCTCATCACTATGTCAGGATATATATATATATATATATGTCTGTCAGTGACAAGCTGTTAAAAATTTGTATGAATCAAAGGTTTGAGCTGGTTTACCTTTTAGTTTATTAATTTAACATATGGAGAGTTCGGACAAAGCTGAGAATTTGAAGAGGTGAATTATTAAAGGTGGGTCAGAATTATGCGGTGTTTTGGTAGCGCACGTAAGGACAAACTGTTTCACGTGGCAGAGAAGGCAGTAAAGGAGGGGGCACAGGTTTGAGGTGACCAGCGAAATAACCAGGGGGTGACATGATTAACATCGGCGGAAAGGGTGATGGCAGCAGATTGAGTAATAACTTTCCAAAGGAAAGTTAATACCTATATGAAGGTGGGGAAACGGCGACAGCCAAAGGGGGCAAGAGCAGGAGAATGGAACTGCTTGGATCGTCCCAGATGGAAGGCTGAATTCCCTCCATTGCCGTGAGCCTCGAGCTGCATCTGTACAGTGAGAGCGGCTCAAACTATCACTACTCAGTGGCCATTTCCAACGAAGCCCCTCAGACTGTCAGGGATTCTCGCAGAGCGGTGGCAGAGCCTGCCTTGGTCCTTTCAAATGTCGTTCATCTCCAAAATACCCTTTTCTTCTTTGTGCATTGTCAGGGTGGTTGGCACAGAGGAGAGGATACCGATCCCACTGATGGATTATATACTGAACGTGGTAAGTGAGCTGTTCAACTCAAAACCAATGTATATTTTGATGCAAAGGCGAATTATACAGAGGCAAGCAAATCTACCTGCTTTATACATGCACTGCGCCAACAAAAATATAAATGGAATTGCTTCTACAGTACTGTACCCCAGTGTTATACAGAGACAGACCCGTCCCCACCAGTATTGTACCTCAGTGTTATACAGTGACAGACCCATCCCCACCAGTATTGTACCGCAGTGTTATACAGTGACAGACCCGTCCCCACCAGTACTGTGCCCCAGTGTTATACAGTGACAGACCCGTCCCCACAGTATTGTGCCTCAGTGTTATACAGTGACAGACCCGTTCCCACCAGTACCTCTACCATCTAGAAGATCAAGGGCAGCAGATGCATGGGAGTACCATGCCCTGCAAGTTCCCGTGCAAAGCACGTGCATCATCCTGACTTGGAAATTTATTGCCCGTTCCTTTCCTGTCGCTGGGTCAAAATCCTGGAACTCCTTCCTTAATGGTAGCAAGGTGTATGCTTGTGTTCACCCCCTTTAGTCAGATGTCCCCCTAACCATTGTGTCTCTCTTTCTGTTGAAAAGATGAAGTTTGTCGAGTCGATCCTGAGCAACAACACGACAGATGACCACTGCCAAGAGTTTGTGACACAGAAGGGTCTGCAGCCACTTGTGTGCATCCTGGGCCTTCCAAACCTTCCCATTGACTTCCCCACCTCTGCTGCCTGTCAGGCCGTCGCAGGCGTTTGCAAGTCCATTCTGGTGGGTGCCATGCGATTGACGGCAATCTCTTGAGAGGGTCAAGAAAAGCATTCTTTCAAAATCTGCTTATGGTTGGGCAGCCCCCAGGAAGGGGCGCAATGTCGAGGAGCGGGAACAGCCGGGGGGAGCACAACACTTGCGGGGGCATTGGCAGCCCCCAAGAACGCCACACTGGAGTTTGCTGTGCTGATGGGGCGACAGGGGCTGCCCTGAGGGAGGGGTGCAATGTAGGGGAGCAGGAGCAGTCCTCAGGGGTGGGTGGGGGGGGGCGAGGCACAGGCAGCCCCTGGAAAGGGGGGGGTTGGGGTGGGGCAGGGGGAAGTGAGGAGGGCAGCGTGGGGGAGGGGCATGGTGGTGCAGTGTGATTGGTGAGTTCTCTTCAGTGTCCTCACAAACCTCGATCCCTCAACTAACATAACTAAATTACTTGGTAATTTAATCCCTGTTTGTGGGAGTTGACTATGTTTAAATTGACTTAATTTCCGATTGTACAGTACTTTATAAACAAAAAAAATACTTAATTCGCTGTAAAGTGTTCTTGCACTTTCTGAAGTTGCAATGCCACCTGTTTCTTTGAGATGTTGGTGCTTAGTTTAACTGCTTCCCTTAAGTCGGATGCTTAGCCAGTCCATTTTGTATCGAGCACATCATCACCTGGAACATAACGCAAATCTAATCCACCTTTTCCGTACCATGTTCATCCAGACACTCTCTCACGAACTGAAGGTGCTGCAGGAAGGTCTCGTTCAGCTGGACACCATCCTGTCGTCGTTGGAGCCCCTGCACCGGCCCATCGACACCCCCGGTGGCTCCGTCCTCCTGCGGGAGTTGGCAAACGCCGGCAACGTGGCTGATGCCACCCTCTCGGCCCAGGCCACGCCGCTGCTGCACGCTCTCACTGCCGCGCACGCCTACATCATGATGTTTGTGCACACCTGCAGGGTGGGACAGGTAAGGGTTGAAAGATTCTGGAAAGCGGTCCGCTCGCCAGGCCGTGTCTGCGGAGCGTGATGACATCAAAGGTTGAGGTTAATGGCTCTGATGAGAAGCTGAGTTGACTGGTCTCACACTCGTGCTCTCCTTGCTGTCTCGCTTGTTCGTTCCCTGTCGCTCGCCTGCGTCCCTGTATGCATTCACCCAGAAAGACCGTAGTGAACACTTTGCTCTTAAACCGCAGCAACACCTGTCCCCTCGGTTGAATCAGCGATCAAGTCCAGAATCTCTGCCCTCTGGCTGAGGTCGGCCCAAACACAGGGTATCCCTGTGGTAAAAGAAGGGTCAGTGTCTCCCCAAATGGAAGAATTCTGCCGCGTCTTACTTTGACAATAAAACATTCACTTTGATTCAATATATGAGCTACATTCTGTGAACTGCAACAGTTCTGAGTCTTTTTATTTGTAGAGTCAGAGTTTTTACAGCATGGAAAGAGGCCCTTCAGCCCATCAACTCTGCGCCAGCCATCAAGCATCTATTTACTCTAATCCCACTTTCCACCACTTGGTCAGTAGCCTTGTATGCTATGACCTTTCGCGTGCTCATCTAAATACCAGTCAGCTACCTTTCTCCTTTTTGCTTTTCTCACCTTCCTCCCCAGCCACCTCACCCTGAGCCGGGTTTCAAAGAGTATTAATTTCCAGAGTTACATTGTGGTCCTGGGTCCAGACTAATTGCCGTTTGAACGGAATGGCCCACAGTTCATGTCGTTGTCTGCCTGCTTTTTCTTCTTTACATTTTAGAGCGCCCAATTCATTTTTTTCCAATTAAGGGGCAATTTAACGTAGCCAACCCAGCTACCCTGCACATCTTTGGTTTGTGGGGGTGAAACCCACGCAGACACGACGAGAATGTGCAAACTCCACGCGGACAGTGACCCAGAGCCGGGATCGAACCTGGGACCTTGGCGCTGTGAGGCAGCAGTGCTAACCACTACGCCACCCTTCTGCCTGCTTTAATGGGTTTGACTGAGACAGTGAGCAGTCCCATTTGCGAGACACTAGTCACCCCCCCCCCCAAACCTCTCCCCCTCCCCCCAGCGATCTCTGCACTCCAATTCTGGCCCCACTTGCATCCCTGATTTCATGGCCCCCCATTAGTGACATGCCGATGGCCACCAGGGCTCCCGGCTCTGTTTGCCTCCCCTCCCCTCTTTTAAGATGCAGCGTGCGTATGTGCATTTGTGACCTGACTCTTTAATGTCCCTGTTCATTCAGAGCGAAATCCGTTCCATATCGGTGAACCAGTGGGGCTCGCAGCTGGGCCTGAACGTCTTGAACAAGCTCAGCCAGCTGTACTGCTCTCTGGTCTGGGAAAGCACTGTGCTGCTGTCCCTCTGTACCCCAAACAGGTGAGTGCCACCGAAACTCTGAAAACAAGGCAGGAGGAATAAGGGTAGACGGGGGAGGTTGGGTTCGGAGGTTGGATTTCCTTATGCACCAGTATTTTGAGACACTGGATTGCTAGGGATTGTGCAGCAGGGCCCGGACACCGTTCTGGATTATGCGTACTGATCTCAAAGAATGGGTTTGAGAATTCTAATTGAATTGAAGCAATAGGAGAGAGGTGAAATCTGGGTCTGCAAACTGGAAATAAAAAGGTTAAGGTGGGCCTTGTCTCACTGGGTATTGTGCCAATACATTCCTCTCCGGCACTGTATATTGGTGGCGCTCCACTGCATGTCTGACAGACTGCCGCTATTACATTTTAGGCTGCAGATACCAGCTGCCATATATAACCCCATTTTACCCCCGCCGTTTCATCTCGTACAGAATTAATCTGAAACCCAAATTTTGGGATTGGGAAAAGGTAAAATTTTCCTCACTGAGGTGGTGGGAGCTTGGGTCAATGCAGAGCCAAGGAGTGGGATTAGCTGGCCATCTCTTTCAAAGTCACAGCACAGACACACTGTGCTGCCCTAGCCTGTTAAATAACGCCAGGAACTAGGAAATAGGAGCAGCGGTTGAGCCAATCGGCCTGTCGAGCCTGCTCCGCCTTTCAAACAGATCATGGCTGAGCTTTGACAAAGAGTCATCCAGACTCGAAACGCGAGCTCCCTTCTCTCTACACAGATGCTGTCCAGATCCCCTTGAACTCCCCTCACCACTCGCATTCCTGCCTAGTTTTATGTCAGCCTGTGTAGGAGTGACCTCTCTGCGGGGCTGTATCTGTGCGAACAAGAGGCACCCCAGAAGGTAGTACTGTGCAGGTTTTTTAATGTACAGCACAGGAGGCCATTTGTCCTATCGTGTCGGTGCTGGCTCTTCAAATGAGCAATTCACCCACTCCATTATCCCCCCCCCCCCCCCCCCCCAGTAACCCTGCCCATTCCTCTTGATCAGATATTGATCCAATTCCACTTTGAAAGCCTCGATTGAACTTGCCTCGGCGAGTTTAAGAATCTAACCACTCGCTGTATGAAAAGGTTTCTCCTCATGTCGCCATTGTTACTTTTACCGTCCCGCTCTGGTTCACGATCCTTCTCCCAATGGGAATGGTTTTTCCCTATTTACACCATCCAGACCCCTCATGATTTTGAATATTTCGAGCAGTTCTTCTCTGAACTCTTCTCGAAGAAAAACAGTCCCAACTTTCTCAATTTATACGCATAATTGAAGTTCCTCATCCCTGGAGTTATTCTCACGCATCTCTTCTGCACTCTTCATACTACTCAAAAAGAAAAGTTTCAAAAAGGCTGGCTGCCCACACTGGTGAGATTTTATGGGGGTAATTGGTGCGCCCTGCCAGAAATACACACTTTGCACAAGTTGACAAGGTTCAGATTGAAGGTGCGTGCCAGGTTTAACTGGTTTTGCTTGGATTTAGTCTTCCAGCCGGCTGCGAGTTTGGTCAGGCCGACATGCAGAAACTGGTGCCAAAGGAGGACAAGCCAGCTAACGCTGCTACGCCGGGCACGTCCACTGGATCGAAGAGAGCAGGTGAGCCCTTAACTTGGTTACTACGAGACGCGGGAACATAGAACATTACAGTGCAGTACAGGCCCTTTGGCCCTCGATGTTGCGCCGACCTGTGAAACCACTCTAAAGCCCATCTACACTATTCCCTTATCGTACATATGTCTATCCAATGACCATTTGAATGCCCTTACTGTTGGCGAGTCCACTACTGTTGCAGGCACGGCATTCCAAGCCCTTACTACTCTCTGAGTAAAGAACCTACCTATGACATCTGTCTTATATCTATCTCCCCTCAATTTTAAGCTATGTCCCTTCGTGCTAGACACCACCATCCGAGGAAAAAGGCTCTCACTGTCTACCGTATCCAATCCTCTGATCATCTTGTATGCCTCAATTAAGTCACCTCTTAACCTTCTCTCTAACAAAAACAGCCTCAAGTCCCTCAGCCTTTCCTCATAAGATCTTCCCTTCATACCAGGCAACATTCTGGTAAATCTCCTCTGCACCCTTTCCAATGCTTCCACATCCTTCCTATAATGCGGCAACCAGAATTGCACGCAATACTCCAAATGCGGCTGCACCAGAGTTTATACAGCTGCAACATGACCTCATGGCTCCGAAACTCAATCCCTCTACCAATAAAAGCTAACACACCGTACGCCTTCTTAACAACCCTCTCAACCTGGGTGGCAACTTTCAGGGATCTATGTACATGGACACCGAGATCTCTCTGCTCATCCACACTGCCAAGAATCTTACCATTAGCCCAGTACTCTGTCTTCCTGTTATTCCTTCCAAAATGAATCACCTCACACTTTTCTGCATTAAACTCCATTAGCCACCTCTCAGCCCAGCGCTGCAGCTTATCCATGTCCCTCTGTAACTTGTAACATCCTTCCGCACTGTCCACAACACCACCGACTTTAGTGTCGTCTGCAAATTTACTCACCCATCCTTCTACGCCCTCCAGGTCATTTATAAAAATGACAAACAGCAGTGGCCCCAAAACAGATCCCTGTGGTACACCACTAGTAACTGGACTCCAGTCTGAACATTTCCCATCAACCACCACCCTTTGTCTTCTTCCATCTAGCCAATTTCTGATCCAAACTGCTAAATCACCCTGAATCCCATGCCTCCGTATTTTTCTGCAGTAGCCTACCGTGGGGAACCTTATCAAATGCTTTACTGAAATCCAAATACACCACATCAACTGCTTTACCCTCATCCACCTGTTTGGTCACCTTCTCAAAGAACTCAATAAGGTTTGTGAGGCACGACCTACCCTTCACAAAACCGTGTTGACTATCTCTAATCAAATTATTCCTTTCCAGATGATTATACATCCTATCTCTTATAAACGTTTTAAAGATTTTGCCCACTGCTCTCCTTTATATGCCGCATGTTGAAAGAGGTGGGGTTTGAATTTGGAGAGGCGGTAGCATGGTGGAAATTATCACTGGACTAATAATCCAGAGACCTAGGTTAATGCTCTGGGGACCCAGGTTCGAATCCCACCACTGCAGATGGTGAAATTTGAATTCAATAAAATTCTGTGATGAAGAGTCTAAAGATGGCCATGAAACCATTCTCGATTGTTGTAAAAATCCATCTGGATCACTAATGTCCTTTTAGGGAAATATGTCATCCGTACCTGGTCGGGCCTACATGGTCCAGACCCCCACAGCAGTGTGGACGACTCTTAACTGCCCTTTGAACTGCCCTGAAGTTAGAGGTGGGCAACAAATGCTGGCCTTGCCAGCAATGCCCATATCCCATCAAAAGAATAATATTTAAAAAGACGGATTGCAGAGCTCCGAACCCAGGCAGCTGAAGGCACAGCTACCAATGGTCATAAAATCCCTACAATGCAGATGAAGGCCATTTGACCCATTGGGTCTGCACCGGGCCTCTGAAAGAGCACCCTACCTAGGCCCTTTCCCCGGAACTCCACCTAACCTGCACATGCTGGGACACTAAGGGGCAATATAGCACGACCAGTCCACCTAACTTGCACAGTTTCGGACTGTGGGAGGAAACTGGAGCACCCGGAGGAAACCCACGCAGACACGGGCCGAACGTGCAGACTCCACACAGATGGTCACCCAAGGCCGGAATTGAACCGGAGTCCTTGGTACTGTGAGGCAGCAGTGTTAGCCACTGTGCCGCCACGGTGGAGCAATCAAAATCGGTAATACACTGGAGACCAGAATAGGTGGAAAGGTGAGATCGCGGAGGATTCTAGGGCTGGCGAGGTTCAGAGAAAGGGAGGGCCTAAGGTTGTGGAGGCTTTTGAGAATTTTAAAGTTGATGTGCTGCTGCTGCAGGAGCAACGACTCCCAAAGCTGTTGTCAGTTCAAGGTGTCGCCAATAAAAATCCCAACGCCTTCACCCAAAGACGGCAATTACTTTGTGACGCCATCCCACGTTTCCACTTTGCCTTTCAGAAGCGGAAATGGACGCGACGGGCAGCAGCGTGGAGTCTTCAACTCAGGGACTGCTGGAGGGGATCAGCCTGGATGGCGACACACTCGCACCAATGGAAACGGATGAACCCAGTACCTCCGACACCAAAGGGAAGTCCAAGATCACGCCGGCTATGGCTGCACGGATCAAGCAGATCAAGCCCTTGCTCTCGGGTGAGTAGCTTCCAGTGGATTGCACCAAAATTAATCTAATATTGACCAGATTAAATAGAAATAGCCGCGTCAAAGAAGCCCTTTGCCGCAGTCACAATACCTGTGCTTTAATGATGGGAATTTGTTGAGGGTAATCTTTGTGCAGTTGCTTGGCTGTTCAGAAATGGCGAGAGCCTTGTGAAATGTAGAAAGAGGTCCAGTGGCTGAACACTCGCTGACCAGAGGCCAGTGCTTATGTTGCAGGTAACGTCAAATAAAGTCAAAGTGCTGGGAAAAACCCAGCGGATCTGGTAGCCTCTGCGGAGAGAGAAACCCAGTTCATGTTTTGAGGCCAGAACAGTTCCAAAGAAGTCACGTTGAACTCAAAACATCAACTTTTTCTTTCCTCTCTCCGCAGAGGCTGCCAGACTCGGGTTCTTCTGGCACTTTCTGCTTCTATTTCAGATCTGCAGTATATTGCTTTTGGATTCCTTTTGTGACGCTTGAAACTTACTTTTATTTTGCTTCCTCCTCCCCCCTACTCTGGAATTCCACCTGTTTTGTCAAGCAAGCGTGTGTGATTTATCTCCCCCCTTCTTGTTGCTCCCTCTTGCTGGTGCCATCTTCCTGCGTTAATTGCGGGCTTGCGTGCAACGCCAGCAAGCTGAGCTGGTGGGTGTTGCATGGGTTTAAATTGGATGTTGGATGATACTTGGGAGCCGAGTTCTGTGAACCCATTCGCCCTTGTGCCAGTTGGCGTGCCCCTTCAATCGCCATCAGCTACCAGTAAAGTCGCGATAGTCCCAGATGACCTTAGGCTGCTTTCCCCTTTTGAGGGGGGAGAGCTAACTGGTGGTGATTTAACCTGATTTAACACCTCAGCCGGTGCAGGAATTGAACCTTTGCTATTGGCCAAACTCCGCATCGCACACCAACTCATCTAAACCGGCTGAGCAGTAATTCCAATAACCAGGACTTGATTACTACCCGCGATGGTTGTTCCTTCGTTTGACTTGATCCTTTCTCCAGCAATGAATTTCATCCTGCCTTTTAATCGCAGCATCCTCTAGGCTCGGCAGGGCACTGGCCGAGCTCTTCGGCCTGTTGGTCAAGCTGTGCGTCGGATCGCCCGTGCGGCAGAGACGGAGTCATCACCCCGCCAGCACCACTACTGCGCCCACGCCGGCGGCACGAGGGACGGCATCTGCTCTCACCAAACTCCTAACCAAAGGGCTGTCGTGGCAACCGCCTCCTTACACTCCAACTCCCCGGTTCAGGTAAGACTTATCTTCCTTGTCGCTGTTTTTGGTCTTCATCTGGGCAGCTAAATGCCAGGCAGGTGAAAGAATCCTATCGTTGTAATGATTTAATCTGGAAAGGTGGGGTCAGTTGGCCGAACAGCAAAATTGGGAAAAGCCATTCAGTCCTTCGAGCATGTTCTTCCACTCGGTGAGATCGTAGCCTGATCTGCATCCCAGAACCATCGCGCCCACCGTGGCTCAATAATCTCTTAAACTCAGGGGACCAGGGAAGGGGGATAAATGAGTTACCGCTGATGAGGGCGGAAAGAAGCTTTCAGTACCTGGGGATCCAAGTAGCTAGGAGTTGGGGGGCCCTGCACAAGCTTAATTTGACGCGGTTGGTGGAGCAGATGGAGGAGGATTTTAAAAATGGGATATGCTGCCACTCTCACTGGCAGGTAGGGTGCAGTCGGTAAAAATGACGGTCCTTCCGAGGTTTCTCTTTGTGTTCCAGCGCCTTCACATTTTGATCCCCAAGGCCTTTTTCAAACGGGTAAGCAGGAGCATCATGGGATTTGTGTGGGAGAATAAGACCCTGAGGATGAAGGTGTTACTGGAGCGTAGCAGGGACAGGGGGGGGCTGGCGCTGCTTAATCTGTGGCTATTATTGGGCAGCCAATGTGGCGATGATCCGTAAGTGGGTAATGGATGGAGAGGGGGCAGCGTGGAAGAGGTTAGAGATGGCGTCCTGTGTGGGCACGAGCCTGAGGGCGCTGGTGACGGCTCCGCTGCCGCTCTCGCCGACAAGGTACACCACGAGTCCGGTGGTGGTGGCGACGCTGAAGATCTGGGGGCAGTGGAGGCGACACGGGGCCTCGGTTTGGTCCCCGATTTGGGAGAACCATCAGTTCGTCCCGGGAAGGATGGATGAGGGGTTTCGGAGCTGGCATCGGGCAGTGATTAGAAGAAAGGGGGACCTGTTCATCGATG
Source organism: Scyliorhinus torazame (assembly GCF_047496885.1). Lineage (NCBI taxonomy): Eukaryota > Metazoa > Chordata > Chondrichthyes > Carcharhiniformes > Scyliorhinidae > Scyliorhinus > Scyliorhinus torazame. The sequence goes on from NC_092728.1 coordinate 11,957,362, forward strand.
GGACGTTTGCGAGCTTAGGGGCGCTGGAGGAGAAGTTTGGGCTACCCCCGGGAAACGCTTTCAGGTACATGCAAGTGAGGGCGTTTGTGAGGCGGCAGGTGAGGGAATTCCCGCTGCTTCCGGCATGTGGGATTCAGGACAGCGTGATTTCGGGTGTATGGGTTGGAGAAGGCATGGTTTCGGCGATTTATCAGGAGCTGCAGGAAGAGGAAGAGGCCTCGGTGGAGGAGTTAAAGGGCAAGTGGGAGGAGGAGCTTGGGGAGGAGATAGATGAGGGTCTGTGGGCTGATGCCCTGAGTAGGATTAATTCTTCCTCCTCTTGTGTCAGGCTCAGCCTAATACAGTTCAAGGTTACTTACAGAGTGCATATGACAAGGGCGAGGTTGAGTAGGTTCTTTGGGGTGGAGGACAGATGTGGGAGGTGCTCGGGGAGCCCGGCAAATCACGTCCATATGTTCTGGTCGTGCCCGGCACTGGATGGGTATTGGAGGGGTTTCGCGAGGACTATGTCCAAGGTGGTGAATGCCCTGGTCAAGCCGAGCTGGGGAATTAACATTATTTGGGGTATCGGACGAGCCGGGAGTGCAGGAGGCGAAAGAGGTCGGTATTCTGGCCTTTGTGTCCCTGGTAGCCCGGCGGAGGATTTTGCTACTATGGAAGGATGCAAAGCCCCCTAGTGTGGAAGCTTGGATCAATGACATGGCAGGGTTCATCAAGCTGGAGAGGATAAAGTTTGCCTTGCGAGGGTCTGTGCAAGGGTTCCTCAGGCAGTGGCACCCGTTCCTAGACTATCTCGCGGATCTTTAGGAGGAGGTCAGCAGCAGCAGCCCAGAAAAGGGGGGGGGGAAGAGGATCGGGGGGGGGGGGGGTTTCTCTTGGGGTGGCGTTTGGGTTAAGGTGGGGGGTTTTCTCCCTATTTGTGCTTTTTACTGTTGTATGGGGGGTTACTGTATATGGGGGTAATCCAATGTATAATTCCTACTTGTGTTCTTGTTGCTTTCTTTTTGTTGGGTGGGGGGTTTTGTTGAAAATTTGTTGAAAAACTTGAATAAATATATTAAAAAGAAATAAATAATAATCTCTTAAACTTTGGCCGTCAAAAATTTGACGCTCTCCAATGTAAACCTATTTGACCTAGAATCTACTGCATTTTGTAGAGCGTGTTGCCTTTGTACCGGTCTTTGAAAGTGTCTCCTCGCTTCTCTCCTGGATTGCCTTGCTCTGATTTTAGATTTGTCTACCCTTGCCCTACAGTTTTTCTTGCTTCTACCCTACCAATTCCTTCCAAAATCTGAAAAAAACTTGGAGATAAAGGATTTCCAGGTCTGGTGTCACCCAGCAGGGGAGTGGGACCAAATGGATGGCCCAACCAAAGAGATATATACACAAACCTACAAATTAGGAGCAGGAGAAGGCCACTCGGCCCCTCGAACCTGCTCCACTATTCAATAGAATCGTGGCTGATCTGATTGTAACCTCAACTCCACATTCCTTTACCCCCCCCCCCCCCCCTCCACCCCGGATTGTTAATGAGGAATCTGTCTACCTTTACCTTAACTACATTCAAAGACTCTACTTCCACTTGAGGAAGGCTCATGACTCCCTGAGAAAAATAATTCCCGTCCTCTCTGACGCACAATGGGCCGAGCAGCCGTCTCCTATGCCCAGTGTTCATTCAAGGCTCCTTCGACAACATCTTACAAACCCGTGACCGTTGCAACCCAAAAGGACACGGGCAGCAGACAAGCGGGAACACCACCGCCTGCAAATGACCACCTGAGTCCCACGCCATCCCGACTTGGATGTATATCAGCCGTTTCTTCGCTGTCCCTGGGTCAAAATTCTGGAACACTTTCCCATGATCCGCTGGGTGTACCTACGATGCAGGGGCTGCAACGGATCAAGTAGCTGGCTCACCCCCCACCTTCTCTAGGGGCTATTAGGGATGGGCAACAAATGCTGGCCTATCATATTGCCCCTTCACCTATTTATATTCTGCGGGACATGAGCCTTGTGTATATAATTCTGCATTACCTATCCTGGCATGAGTAGGTAAAGATCCCAGACACTCAATCTGGATCTGGGTGCGTTATCCAGGCCAGTACTGAGGGGGTGCTGCATTGTTTGAGGTTCTGCTGCCTGAATGAGATGTTAAAACCATTTGGACTTCAAAAGATCACGTGGCGCCATTGGAGCCGTGTGGCTCGGAGACGCGAGGTGCAATCCGCCGAGGGGCAGTCACCACTCCCCGATCTGTTAGCGTCAAGGGGACAAGTGATTCCCAAGGCTGCACAGAACCATTCCTCCAAAGCGCACAGAGGTGAGGGTCAGATTCTGCAACTTAATACTGGGCAATGTGCCCCTTGTGCGCCACTGCACCAGAATCGGGTTTCCCAATGCCCACGAATGCCATTTAGTCCCAAACTAGGGACAGTTGTGAAATCACCTCCATTTGAGAACCTTATTGAGACATGCCCCCCAAAAAGTTTCACTTCGACCCTCTCCTGTCTTGATTTGTGCGCCCTGCCCCGGGACTGACTGTGCATCTTTTTTCTTCTCCCTCCCCCTTTCCTCAGGTTGACTTTCTTCATCTGTTCAGTGGGCTTCACGTCGCCCATGCTGTTCGACGAGAGGAAATATCCTTACCACTTGATGCTGCAGAAATTCCTGTGCTCTGGTGGGCACGATGCCCTGTTTGAGTGAGTAATCCTGTTGGGGAAAGTGGACAAATTCACTGTAAATGGAATTTTGGGTGAGGCAGTTTGAGAGTAGTGTCGTGCCCAGAGTCTAGCAAGAACAGAATAGTCCATTTTAGTCTCCGGGGGAGCGGGGGTGCAGTTTATAGAGTTCGTGGGTAGCTGCGAGTGTGTTTTAGCCAAAATTCACTCTTTCTGTTGATCAATGCACGCGATTTGTCGGTGTAGAGCTCGTTTCAATTGGGGTGTGTAGCTCTTTAACCTCCAAACTCGCTTCCTGACAGGACCTTTAACTGGGCTCTTTCGATGGGGGGGAAAGTGCCGATCACCGAAGGCCTGGAGCACACGGAGCTCCCGGATGGCACGGGCGAGTTCCTCGATGCCTGGCTGATGCTCGTGGAGAAGATGGTGAACCCAACGACCGTTCTGGAGTCTCCGCACTCTCTGCCGGCCAAGCCACCCGGTGGCCAGAGCTTCCCGCAGTTCAGCGCACTCCGGTTCCTGGTGGTGACACAGAAGGTATGCTTTACGCCTCCATCTTGGTGTAGAATCGTAGAATGTACAACACAAGAAGAGGCCATTCGTCCATTCATCCCTGTGCTGGCTCTCTGAAAGAATTAGCCCCATTCCCTCCAAACAACCCTGCAATGTTCATCCCTTTCAAATATTTATCCAAATGCACATTTGAAAGATAATAAATCTTTCAAGCAATAAATTCCAGTAACGGCTGCTTTTAAAATGCTTTTCCTCATGCCCCCCCCTTGGTTCCTAGTTTTTAATTTGGTTAAAAGCCTAGCTTGGGCCAGCTTTGCCCCCACCTCTCGCCGGTCCCACGACTCGCCGGTCCCACCACTCGTCCGCCCGCTCATGTTTTTTTTTAACGTAATGTTTAACAGGCAGCCTTTAACTGCATCAAGAACCTGTGGAACCGCAAGCCGCTGAAGGTGTATGGTGGGCGCATGGCCGAGTCAATGCTGGCGATCCTGTGCCACATCCTGAGGGGGGAACCCGTGATCCGTGAGCGCCTGTCCAAGGAGAAAGAGGGCAGCAGGACGGAGGAGGAGGGTCCCCAGGAAGAAGGGACGGCGCCGAGGCGTGAGCCCCAAGTGAACCAGCAACAACTTCAGCAGGTGAGGGTCTGGGCTGGATTTGCTCATTTTGGAGCCGGCAAGGAAATGGAAGATAGTGTTTCTGTGGCGATGCAGGGCCTAAATCGGGCCGAGATGAGCGGAACCTTTCTGGCCTTCGTGTTTGAAAGTCTATACACGAGAAAGCGGTGGAGGCTGGGGCATCAAATTCATTCAGGACAGAGAGCCAAATGTTTACTCGACAGGGGAGCCGAGGGTTATGGGGAAGGCAGGAAAGTGGAATTGAGGCCACAATCAGACCAGCCTTGAGGGGCCGAATGGCCTATTCCTGCTCCTAAGTCTCGCTTGCTGTCGGGAATTAAAACGAGAAAGGTGAGCCAAGACGGTCAGCAAGTCCTGTCTTTGTGGTCACTGCTAAACTGGCTGCTTTCAACTGGGATGATGGTGGGTGGGAGCAGTTCCCAGGGCCGTATCAAAGGTACTTTCGAGCCACTCCATTCAGGGTGTTAGTCAGGTAGCACTTCTTTTACAGAATGTGGGTGTTGCCGGCTAGGCCCAGCGCTTGTTGTCCATCCTTAATTGCCCCTTGAGAAAGTGGTTGTGACCTGCTGCCTTGAACCACTGCAGTCCTGTGTGGTGTAGGTGCACCCACAGTGCTGTTAGGGAGGGAGTTCCAGCATATGGACCCAGCGACAGTGAAGGATCGGCCGATACCGTCACAAGTCAGGAAGGTGAGTGACTTGGAGGGGAACTTCCAGGTCCTTTCATAAGAACCAAGATCAGGAGTGGGCCATCTGGCCCCTCGAGCTTGCTCCATCATCCAATAAGATCATGGCTGATCTTTTTGTGGACTCAGCTCCACTTACCCGCCCGCTCACCATAAAGTTTTAAACCTTGACTGTTCAAAAATCTATCTATCCTTACCTTAAAAACATTCAACGAGGTATCCTCAACTACTTCACTGGGCAGGGAATTCCACAGATTCACACCCCTTTGGGTGAAGAAGTTCCTCCTCAACTCAGTCCTAAATCTGCTCCCCATTATTTTGAGGCTATGCCCCCTATTTTTAGTTTCACCCGCCAGTGTAAACCACCTCCCTGCTTCTATCCTAACTATTCCCTTCGTAGTTTTATATGCTTCTAAATAGCCCCAGTCTGCTTAGTCTCTCCGCATAACTCCGGAATCAACCTAGTGAATCTCCTCTGAACACCCTCCAGTGCCAGTACACCCTTTCTCAAGGAGACCAAAACTGTACACAGTACTCCAGGTGTGGCCTCACCAGCACCCTATGCAGCTGCACGATAACCTCCCTGCTTTTAAACTCCATCCCTCTAGCAATGAAGGACCAAATTGCATTAGCCTTCTTTACCATAGAATTTACAATACTGAAGGAGGCCCAGAGAGCCTGCATCGGCCCTTTGAAAGAGCACCGTACTTAAGCCCACATCTCCACCCTATCCCCATAACCCAGCAACCGCACCCAACATTTTTTTGGACACTAAGGGCAATTTGGAATGGTCAATCCACCTAACCTGCACATCTTTGGACTGTGGGAGGAAACCGGAGCACCCGGAGGAAAACCACGCAGACACTGGGAGGACGTGCAGACTCCGCACAGACAGTGACCCAAGCTGGGAATCGAACCTGGGACCCTGAAGCTGTGAAGCAACAGTGCTAACCACTGCTACCGTGCCGCCCATTCTTAATTACCTGCTGCACCTGCAAACCAATGTGTTGCGAGTCATGCACAAGGACACCCAGGTCCCTCTGCACAGCAGCATGCAGCAATTTTTTGCCATTTAAATAATAGTCCATTTTGCTGTTATTCCTACCAAACTGGGTGACCTCACATTTACCAACATTGAACTCCACCTGCCAGACCCTTGCCCACTCACTTTGGATGGTAGAGGTTGTGGGTCTGGAGCGTGCTGCTTCAGAAGGCTTGGTGAGTTGCTGCAGTACATCTTGTAGATGGTGCACATGGCGCCTCGGTGGTGGAGGGAGCATAAAGGGGAATGGAAATCGATCTGAAATGCTTAAACCCCAGAAATCTGTTGATGCTGGAGGACCGTGAAAAATTCTAAACTCAAGGTCGATTGTTTTTATTTTGTTGGGCTAAGTGTATTAAGGGTTACAGAACTAAGGAGGGAGCTACAGATCTGCCTTGATCTAACCAAGTGATGGGACTGACTTGATCAGCTTTATGATCACCTCCTTAATGGAACAAAGAGGCAGCAGTAGGCCCCTTGAGCCTCCTTGTCCGTTGAGCTAGATCATGGCTGATCTACCTCCGCGCCATCATCCTGCACTCGTATCCCTTGATGTCATGGGTATCTTTCGAAATCGATCTGTGACAGCCTCCATGGCCCTCTGAAGTAGAGAATTCCAAAGACTCGCTGCCCTCTGATTGAAGACATTTCCCCTCATCCCGATCGTAAATGGCCGATCCCTTATTCTGAGACTGTGCCCCCGGGCTCAGGGGGAACATCCGCGTTGCATCCACCCTGTCGAGCCCTGTAAGAGTTTTGTATGCTTAAATGAGATTGTGTCTCATTCAGCAGAATTCGAGAGCGAATCACAGGCCCAGTCTCCTCACTGGTTTAAAAACTGGAATAGGGAAAGGGCTCTTAACTCAGGAATAGGCCAGGGGATTTTCAAACTCTGCAGTAAACTTATAAACGTGTTCCGATTTAAAGCAGAAACTGGATAGACGAAGGTTGATTCCTTGCAAAGTGTTGATATTTTGCCTTCTGCTGAGCCGTGGCTCCAGCCAAACTTTGGAAGCTCGACACCATCCAGGACAAGGCCGCCCCGCTTTCTCAGCGTCCCATCCACAAACATTCACTCCTTCCACCATCGACGCACAACGGCAACTGTTTGTACCATCTACAACATGCATGAAACAAGACACTAAGGCCCCTTAGGCACCGTCTCCCAAACCGGAGACCACTACCACCTAGTGTTATGGTCCAGGGTTTCGAGAACCCCAAAGTGTATCATGGAGTTCACCTGACCCACAACTTTAAATAGAATTTGGTTATGGGGAACACAAGGGCCCACTTTACAGGTGTGATACAACAGAGAATTAAGAGTATTTTTAAACAAAAACAATGTTTATTCTATTGGCCCCGTTAACATTTTATAAACCTACAGTGAACAGCTTAGGAACCATCAATTCAAATACACCCCCTCCCCAAAGAATACAGTACTCTATAAGACATCCATAAGCCAAAAACCCTTTTTACGGAAGGACCCCAGATTTAAATTCTCTACTGAGAACAGTTACCACGTTGAAATCACCAAATGAACATTCTTGCGCTTGCAGAGATTCTCACACATCCGGCCGTGACTGCAGCTTCTCCAAATCTAAAACCAAACTAAACCGAGCCACGAAGCAGCTTTTCAGCTCAAAACAAAAGTGAAAGACAGCCCAGCTCCACCCACACTGTAACATCACTGCTGCCATTTGTGAAACACACATTTCTTAAAGGGACTCTTACATGACACTACTTAAACGGGCAGCTGTGTGGAGAGGATGTTTCCTCTTGTGGGAGAATCTAGAACTCGGTGGTTGGGGGGGGGGGGGGGCAGGCTCGAGGGGCTGAACGGCCTTCCGCTGCTAATACATATGTTCGTACGAGAGGGCCGCCACCATGTAGGTTCCCTTCTGAACTGCACATTCTGACTTGGAAATATATCACGGTTCCTTCACTGTCACTGGGTCAGTATCCAGGAACTCCCTCCATAACAGCACAGTGGGTGTACCTACACCACACACAGACTGCAACGGCTCAAGAAGGTCACCGACCACCTTCTCAGGGGCCAATTAGAGACGGACAACAAATACTGGACCTAGCCAGCGAAGCCCACACCTGTGCATGAATAGATAAAAGTCTTTTTTCTGAACTTGGACCTCAGCTGCCTGCTTTGACCTTCCTGCCCTGTGGGTGGAGCACTTGTTCCTTGTTTGGCTCCTCAGCCTGCTCGTCAAGCATGGTGTTTTTTAAAGCATCTTTATTGCTCTGTTACCATTCCAATGTCACTATACAGATATGTGCACATCTGGATCCTCCACTCTGATGGACACACAGATTGGTGGAAAGACATCCACAGCTCCCTTTGCCATGTGTCCAGTCCACAGTTCCGCCCGTGGATCCCTCCAGTCCTGTGGTTTTCCGAGTAACCGGAGCAGAACAAAAATCCTCTCTGATCAGGATCCTACCTCTCAAGGGTGGCTCAAAGCAATATTGAGGGTGGCGGGCAAAAAGAGTGGTGGGCCCCAGTGGCGCACAGGCGTGCGTTGAGTCAGGACATACAGTTGTGTATTGATTACCGAGCGCACTGGGCCAGATTCCTGTATGCATTGTCTTTGTTTTTCAGTTGATGGACATGGGTTTCACAAGGGAGCATGCCATGGAGGCCTTGCTGAACACGAGCAGCATGGAGCAGGCAACTGAGTACCTGTTAACGCACCCCCCTCCGCTCATGGGAGGAGCTGTACGCGTGAGGGCACGTAATGTTTTTTTATACATGGGGTTGGGTGGGCAATGGAGTGGGTTGGTAGTTGTGGTGGGCCAGGGATGTCTGACGCATTGTCTTTGTAAAGCCCTAGAGCACAGACTGTGGTCAGTCTACAGATTTTTATTTCCGCTTTTGCTCTCTTTTGTTGGTACAAGTGCGGTGCTGCCCCTCATGCCCTCTTTTCCCCATCTCCCAGTCTGTTGGCGCCTGCCTCTCCTTCATTGCCCTTTTCCACTGTTACCTGGCAACTTCCCTCCAACCTTTGTCGTCATTATTTCCCCTCCGCAGAGTGAGAAAAGGGCAAGGGAACGCTGTTGCTCCGAAACTTGTGGAGCCTTCACCCACCAGATCCTTCCTCCATTCTGGGTACCCCTACTCCAATCAAAAATAATACAATGCCTCCTTCGAAAGGAAACAATCCCTCCGACCTTCCTCTTCAGTCCACCCAATCGGCCATCCTCCCAACTAACCCCTTAACTTGAACTTCGCCTGAGAACGGTGGGGGGTATTCAGCCCATTGTGTTTGCACGGGCCCTCCGACTGAGCGTCTGAGCGCCCCAGCGTCATTCTTCCCGTCTTCTCCCCGTAAACCTACAACGGCTTCCATTTTGGATGTTTTGATCAACCCTGCCTCCTCCACACTTGCAGGTAGTATCTTCCACTCCCCTACCATTCGCTGTATGAAAAGATTTTTCTCCTGTCTCATTTGCTTCTTTTGCTAATTACTTCAAACTGTGACATTTAAAAAAAAAATATATATATATATATATATATATATAGAATAATAGATACCTGGGAGTGAGTTACAGACTGGAATCTAATCAAGGGGTTCAGGTGGTTTATATATGGAATAACAGATACCCGGGAGTGAGTTACAGACTGGAATCTAATCGAGGGGTTCAGGGTGGTTTATATATAGAATAACAGACACCTGGGAGTGAGTTACAGACTGGAATCTAATCGAGGGGTTCAGGGTGGTTTATATATAGAATAACAGATACCCGGGAGTGAGTTACAGACTGGAATCTAATCGAGGGGTTCAGGGTGGTTTATATGTAGAATAACAGATACCCAAGAGTGAGTTACAGACTGGAATCTAATCGAGAGGTTCAGGGTGGTTTATATATAGAATAACAGATACCCGGAAGTGAGTTACAGACTGGAATCTAATCGAGGGGTTCGGGGGGTTTATACATGGAATAACAGGTAGCCGGGAGTGAGTGACAGACTGGAATTTAATCGAGGGGTTCGGGGTGGTTTATATATAGAATAACAGATACCCGGGAGTGAGTTACAGACTGGAATCTAATCGAGGGGTTCGGGGTGGTTTATATATAGAATAACAGATACCCGGGAGTGAGTTACAGACTGGAATCTAATCGAGGGGTTCGGGGTGGTTTATATATAGAATAACAGATACCCGGGAGTGAGTTACAGACTGGAATCTATTCGAGGGGTTCAGGGTGGTTTATCTATATAATAACAGATACCCGGGAGTGAGTTACAGACTGGAATCTAATCGAGGGGTTCAGGGTGGTTTATAAATAGAATAACAGATACTCGGGAGTGAGTTACAGACTGGAATCTAATCGAGGGTTCGGGGTGGTTTATATATAGAATAACAGATACCCGGGAGTGAGTTACAGACTGGAATCTAATCGAGGGGTTCGGGGTGGTTTATATATAGAATAACAGATACCCGGGAGTGAGTTACAGACTGGAATCTAATCGAGGGGTTCGGGGTGGTTTATATATAGAATAACAGATACCCGGGAGTGAGTTACAGACTGGAATCTAATCGAGGGGTTCGGGGTGGTTTATATATAGAATAACAGATACCCGGGAGTGAGTGACAGACTGGAATTCAATCAAGGGATGAAGCGGTGTGTGGATCAGGTTTCGATGTAGATAATCTAATATCGACTGTTAACTTGGTAAAAATTGTTTCATGTCTGAACCCAAAGAGTTAGGCTGATGATCTTGAACATTTTCCTTGTTGAATCCACGATCACAACACATTCAAAATGGCCAATTCACTGCTGCAAATTTTCTTTTTAAACCTGCCAGGATTTCTTGCTATTTTCTGCTGCTGGCCACTTGTCCAGCATCAGGCGCACGTTGCTGTCTGTTTTCCGCGTAATGGGGCGGTCCACCTGCTGTAATTTCCAGAATGCCGGTGTTCCTTCCCTCCTGAGAGTGTTTTATTAAATCTTTGCAGGAGCTCAGCATGTCTGAGGAGGATCAGATGATGAGGGCAATAGCCATGTCGCTGGGGCAGGATATTCCAATGGACCAGAGTACAGAGTCACCAGAGGTAAGGGATTTAAAAGGCAGGATTTTCCCATTCATTCGGCAGACCTTTCACACACCCCCAACCACTCCATGAGGTGTGGTCACCATTGACAAACACCAGCCTTTGTTACCTGTCCCGAACTGCTACAGCCCAGTGTCTTGCTCGCCCACCTTAGAGGGGCAGTCGCCATATTGCTGTGGGGTCTGGAGTCACATGTTGGCCTGAGCGGGTAAGGATGGTTGACTTCCCTCCATGAAGGACATGAGTCAACCAGATGGGTTTTTACGACAATCGATGAGAGTTGTCATGACCATTTCTGCGGTTAGCTCTCAATTCCAGTTCGATTTTCTTTGTTGATTCCAACCAGCTGCCGTGATGGGGTTTGAATCCCTGTCCCCGGTGCATTAGCCCAGCCCTGTGGATTACGCCATTCAGCCCATCATCACAGTGCTGGCCCTTTGAAAGAACTGCAATTAGTCCCAGCCTTTCTCCCGACCACTGAAAACTTCCCCTCTTCAAATATTTATCCAGTTGTCCTTCTGAGAGTTGCTATTGAGCCTGCTTCCGCCGCCCTTTTAGGCAGCGCTTCCCAGATCGTGATTAGTAAAATTAACCCATGTGTCCTGATAATGTGACGTGGATTTAGCTGGATGTGTCTTCCGTTGGTGTTGTTCCCTCTCTCTCCCGGTCCTGATTGCCCTTGCTGTGTGTTTGCCAGGAAGCAGCCCGCCGCAAGGAGGAGGAGGAGCGCAAGGCACGCGAGAAGCAGGAAGAGGAGGAGGTCAAGAGCCTGGAGAGGTATCAGGACGTGGCGCCCTTGGAGCCCGACGAATTGAACAGCTTCACAGAGAAGATGCTGCCTGGCTGCTTCCATTTGCTGGACGAGTTGCCGGACACCGTGTACCGGGTTTGCGACTTGATCATGACCGCCATTAAACGCAACGGGGCTGACTACAGGGACCTGATACTGACGCGGGTCGTGGAGCAGGTAAGAATTTCCGCTTCCTTCGGCACGGGAATGCGTAAACCAGTCTCTCTTTATTTCGGCACATCTTTTTTTTTTGTTGGCCTAACATTTTGAAAATGCCTGATTTGACTTGCAGTTCGTTTAAACCGTTATCAGTAAATTGCCCAGAATCAGAGGATTGTAGTAGAGTTTTCTTTTGAACATATAAGTAAGCAAATAATGCACGGCAACATTTGCATTGATGTGCTGAAATTTGACACTCCGCCTCTTTCAGGAAGCACGAGGGACAGGTGACCAAATTGGAAACCTGCTTCACGCCGCCATCTGCTGGTCACAGCCTGCAACCAGATGGGATTTTACGACAATCGATGAGAGTTGTCATTACCATTTCTGCGGTTAACTCTCAATTCCTTCGATTTTCTTTGTTGATTCCAACCAGCTGCCGTGATGGGGTTTGAATCCCTGTCCCCGGTGGCCACAGGGCTGTGACAGAAGTCTGTTTCCATAGAGGATTCCCATTGCAATTGCAATAATGTTTATTATTGTCTCGATTGTCTGCAATGAAGTTACTGTGAAAAGCCCCTAGTCGCTACACTCCTGCGCCTGTTCGGGTACACGGGGAGAATTCAGCATGTCCAATTCACCTAACAAGCATGTCTTTCGGGACATGTGGGAGGAAACCGGAGAACCCGGAGGGAAACCCACGCAGACATGGGGAGAACGTGCAGACTCCACACAGACAGTGACCCAAGAGGGAATAGAACCTGGGACCCTGGAGCTGTGAAGCAACAGTGCTAACCACTGTGCTGCCTTTCATTGTTAAATGTCGACTAGAAGTGTAATCTGAAGTTGAGAATGCGTGCACATTTTGTCGAGGAAGATGCACTAAAATCAGGAGCTTTCCCTCTTGTGAGGGAGTATGATATGGCACAGAGGGCATTCTCCCCCTCGTGCCTGTGGTGGCTCTTTTGAGAGAGCTAACCAAGTCCCACCACCCTGCACTTTCCCCTTACAGTCGCCTTTTGAAAGTTAGAATTGAATCTGTTTCAATTCAGGCAACGCCTTCCAGATCAATATATCTGTCAATTAACAAAAAAACTTCACATCTCATCACCGGTCCTGCCCTACACTCGCGTTTTTCCATTCAGATTACGCCCCCACCCCCACATGCACCATCTATGTGTTCATGCTTGCAGTGCTGGTCAGTGTTTGTCTTTCAACAGGTATGGGAAGCTGCCAATGTCCTCATCACAGCGGCGCTCCCCTTGACCACGAGCGACACCAAGACGGTGGCGGAATGGACGAGCCAGATGGCCACACTCCCGCAGGCTTCCAACCTCGCGACCAGGATCCTGCTCGTCACGCTCCTGTTTGAGGTACGGGCTTCATAAGCTAGCGCAGCCTTTTGATAGGGGTTGGGTGATTTGACGTGGATAAGTGCACCGGAAGGCGCTTCCGGGGTTTGATAAGGTATGAAGAGAGAAATGGAGGGCAGGTGATTGGTGGTGAGGGAGGGAAGGGCGATGGGGTCTTTTTCGAACTGGATGCAGTTACTAGAACTAGGGGGCCACCTGTCTTAAAAATAAGATGTTGCCCCTTTTAGACAGATGAGGAGACATACTTTCTCAGAGGGAACTCTCTTCCTCAAAAGGCAGAGATTCTTGATGAGCAAGGGGGGTGAAAGGTTATCGGCGTGGGGGTAACGCAGAGTTGAGGTTACACTCTTAACAGCTGTGATCTTATTGAAGAGCGGAACAGCCTCAAGGCGTTGAATTACCTTCTGATTCCTCTGCTTCTATGTTCACCTCAGGGAAATGACTGGGCATTGGAAATAGGAGCAGGAGCAGGCCATTCAGCCCTTCTAGCCTGTTCCACCGCTTCCCTAGATCATGGCAGATATTGTACCTCAACAGTGTTTTCCCACGTGTCCCCGGATTTCTTTTCTATCTCAAAATAATGACTGAGTCTCCACAGCCTCCTGAGGAAGTAGGAGTAGGTCACTTGGCCTATCGGCACTATTCTACCGTTTGGGGAAACATCCCTCCTACATCTACCCTATCACGCCCTGTAAGAATCTTATGTTTCAATGAGGTCACCCCTCATACTTAGAAACTCCAGGGTACACAAGTGTCATTTGAGGATTACAATGCACAGAAGAGCCCACGGGGTTGGCGTTTAGTATCAGTACCGTGCATCACGGAAGAAACTCTGGTCCCTGTGCTGAGGAAGCTGTGTCCCGAGAGGTGACCTGCTATGAGGTAGTAAATTGTGACCAGGGAGGTTAACCGAGAATATGGCTTTGAAACTGTGGGAGTTGAGATGCTCATTAAGGACTTGTAAAGAACGCAAGAATTGAGAGCGGGATTAGGCCATTCGGCCCTTCGAGTCTGCTCCACCGTTCTATAAGATCGTGGTTGATCTGATTGTGGCCTCCACTCCACTTTGCTGTCTGACCCCCTCCCCCATAAACCCTCGACTCCCCTCGTCGATCAAAAATCTGTCTAACTCAGCCTTGAATATATTCAAGCCAAATCCTGAACAGTCTGCGAGAAAGAGCTAAATGTTAAGACCTGACCCCGAAAGGCGGTGCGCCTCCTGAATCTGGTTTGGCAGCCTGTCCCCGACCCTGCTGCTGACCCCGTGTGAGAACCTTTATTTCTGCCCCCCCCAGGAACTCAAGCTGACTTGCGCCAGGATCGTGGAGACGAGTGGCATTCTGGGTGTCTTGATCAAGTTGCTGGAGGTGGCGCAACCATGTCTCCAGGCTGCTAAGGAACAGAAGGACGTGCACACACCCAAGTAAGTGCTCGGCTGGCGGGTGAGGTGTGTGTAAATCTTGCCCCTCGCTGGCCAATTTCCTCTATTCCGCCTGCCCGTTACAATCTGATAATCTCCTGTAGTCAACAATCAATGTTTGTATTTTTAGGACTCCTGAAATGCAACTTTAGCAGAATGAAGGATGTGGCTCCTTTTGATCCAATAAATTAAGTTGAAGGTTACTTGTATAGGATTAACAGTGCACAAACAGACCATTTGGCCTAAATGGTCTATGCTAGTGTTTTTGATTCACACAAGCCTTCTCCCACCGTATTACTTCTTCCCTCACCCCAACTTCTTCTTCCCCCACATTCTTCTCTTCCTTCCTCCCTTCAGTCATCCAGTTTCCGCTTTTTCAAAGCATTAATGCTATCCGCCTCGACTGCTCCCTTGGGAGCGAGTTCCCACCTATTTCTGGGTGAAGAAATATCTCATGACCCCTCTCCCACACCCCCAAATCGCCCTGCACCCCTTGTCAGAAGGTATTCACTCAGCTCCCTGCCCACAGTGGCTGAGGTGCAACCCTTTATTTAAGCCAACCCTTCTTGCTCAATGGAGAAAGGAGGTGCAGGCTCCCAGCGTGTCAGGCTACCACTCACGGACTTTTGTAATTCAGATCAGAACGCTGACGTTAGAATACCGTTTTATGTTCCTCCCCTTGCTCAGGTGGATTACTCCTGTATTACTGCTGATTGATTTCTACGAAAAGATGTCCGTGTCCTCCAAGAGGCGAGCGCAGATGAACAAGGTGACTACTGAATTATTTGTTCGCGAGCAAACGCTGCTGCCTTTGCTCAAACCCAAGTTACTCATTTTTATCGAGATTGAAATTGAATTAGCAGCATAATTTTTTTAATCCTCATTTTTTTGCGGATTGCGTTTTTTTTTTGTTGGCTGCTGCCCACCCCTAATTACCCTTGAACTGAGTGGCTTGTCAGGGCTATTTAAGAGAGCGATTGAAGGACGACCACATTGCTGTGCGGCACCTGGGCTCTGGTAATGGCAATACTTGTCAGAGTCCACTTGCCAACCAGTCAACATGCTCTCCTTGTGAAGTATAAATTGTTGTTCCTTTTTGGTATTCTTGTGAATTGTCCTGATAAGTGTGCGACAAAAAGCTTCAATCGAATGTGTCTTTTTTCAACAATACTCCAGTGCGACACTAACAAACAGCTATTTATGACAGTGAACCTTTCCAATTGGTGGGTGGGTGTTTAAAAAAACAAGCTGCCGGTCAGTTTCTAACCTGTTGCATTTCTCCTGTCAGTATCTGCAGCCAACTGGGAATAACTGGAGGTGGTTTGATGATCGATCAGGGCGATGGTGCAGTTACAGCGCGAGTAACAACAGCACCATCGACGCGGCCTGGAGGGCGGGAGAGACCAGCGTGAGGTTTACGGCTGGCCGGAGGAGGTACACCGTGCAGTTCAACACCATGGTGCAGGTAATGAAAAACGCTGCCCATCTTGTGGCCAGCCCTGTACCTCGGAGGAGACTTCTCCCTTCCTCTGTGGGTGGTCCTGAACAAGGGTGTTCAACGGTGATGTCGGGTAGCACTTCACACTGGGGGTGGAAATCTGGATCTCCTTTGCTTTCCCCACGCCCTCCTCCAACTGCAACAAAAACTTCATGAGGTTAGAAGTCAATTGGTAATTGCAAAACTTGGATTTTTGTTGAGGGAACCAGGGCGTGTAGGTGGGATTGAAATGCAGAGCAACAGTGTTCTAACTGAAAGGTGGAACAGGCTCAAGCACCGCATAGCCCTCCCTCCTGTTTATACGAATGGGTTGTGTGGATATTGAAAAGAAAGCATGGCCAACCCACCTAACCTGAACGTCTTTGGACTGTGGGAGGAAACCGGAGCACCCGGAGGAAACCCACGCAGACACGGGGAGAACGTGCAGACTCCGCACTGACAGTGACCCAGCGGGGAATCGAACCTGGGACCCGATATATTTCCAAGTTAGGGTGGTGTGTATGGCTTGGAGGGGAACCTTCTGGTAGTGTTCTTATCACAATGCTGACCATTTGTAATCGGGTTCTTTTGCAGGGGTCACATGTGGCACCCTTAAGGTTGCTGAGACCCACGGACTGTAGGATCTGTTAATGTCGTGAGCTGCAGACCTGCGGCCCCTTTGCAATGTATTTACATTGTATATGTTGTGTTGCCCTATTATGTATTTTCTTTTATTCCCTTTTCTTCTCATGTACTTAATGATCTGTTGAGCTGCTCGCAGAAAAATACTTTTCACTGTACCTCGGTACACGTGACAATAAACAAATCCAATCCAATGCCACTGTACCCAACACTTGTTTCTTGCCCGTCTAGGTAAACGAGGAGACTGGGAACCGGCGGCCGGTGATGTTGACTTTGCAGCGCTTGCCCCGAAAGGAACCCAACTGCAAAAGCAGCAGCTCCCAGTTTGTGCAGGACTTGGAGAAAACCCTGGAGGAGGGGAAGGAGCCCGGGCCCGAGCCCGAGCCTGAGCCAGAGGCCAAACCCAAGGAAGAGAAAGCCAACGGTATGAGCCCGAGTCCAAACTCCTTCCTTTGTATGGCGAGCCGTGGAGCATTTTCCATTCCAAGCCAACTTTCATTCACTTCAGAGTGTTCTGGGGGACGGTCATTAGTGTTTGATTGATTGAGGCGACCAGTTTCCCTGGAGGGTTGGAAAGAATTGGTCAAACGGTGAAACTCTGATCATAACCTGAACTGGGTTCATCAAAGACTGTAAGCTACCTTTGCTTCACCACGTTGGCCGAATGTCTAAACTCCATGGGCAATGGGGTTGCACTGTCCCTAAGGGGAATTGGTTCCGCGTGGTTTCCAGAGGCCAATTAACGGAATTGACATCGCCCTGGTTGAGGCGTTCAGCCCATTGTGTCTGCACCGGCTCTCCGAATGAGCAATTCTCCTTGTGCCTGCTCACCGTAACCCTGCACATTCTGGCTTTTCATTTAACAATCCAATTGGGTTGTAAATCCAGGGACTGCCTAGACCATAAGCCCTGTGCTGCTGTACTCAGCTGAAATCGTTTCCGCACCTTGTCTGCGCTCGGTTTGCACGCTCACTGGTCGCGTTCTGGCCTTTGGAGTCCGAGGTGGTGGGTTCAAGTCCCACTCCAGGGACGGGACTGCATAATCCCGGCCACTTTGTACATTGCCGGTACTGGCCGTGCTTCACCGTCGGAGCCAAAGTGTTTCAGATGATCCACTAAATGAGCTTTCCCTTGTTGTCTGGGACCATTCTGTATCCTTTAACTAACATCGCGCGCAAAATCTGGTCATTGCTGTTTGGGGGAATCTTGCTGTGAGCACAAGAAATAGGAGCAGGCATAGGCCATTAGCCCCTGAGCCTGCTCTCCTGTTCAGTAAGATTATGGCTGATATGATTGTGGTCTGAACCCCACTTCCTTGTCTCCCCCCCCCCCCCCCCCCCTCCCCCCACAAACTAGCACAATGAGGGAGAAAGGAACCCAATTGCAAAAGCATCATGGTATCCATCTTGTCAAGGACCCACCCACCCACCCCACCCCCCAAACCCCGGCCAGAATCTGATGTGTTTCAATAAGATCATCTCTCACTCTTCTAAACGCCCTACCTGCTTAACTTTCTCTCTTAAAACAAGAACCCCCTTCATCCCAGTGATTAGTCGAGTGAACCTTCTCTGACTGCCTCTAATGCAAGTACATCCTTAAGGGAGGTGGCCGAAACTGTACACAGTATGGACTAAGTTGGCTATTTCCCACATTCTAGCAGAATTCCTTAATTGGTTGTCAAGTGTCGAGAGGTGTGAGAGGTGATTATATAAATAAATGCCTGTCCTTTAGTTTTCTTATACTTCCTGAAGAGAGCTTTTTTTGGGTGAGAATTTGTAACATCCGACTATTTGGTTTACGAAGCTCCCGGTTTGGACACTGGTCATTCATTTTAACGTTCTCTTTTCTTCCCCAAGATGTGGAACCTGCTCCAGAGACCACATCCGAGAAGGAGCCCAGGGAAGAAGTCAAAGCGAGCGACATAGTGATCCAGGGTCTGTCAGAGGAGCAGATGGCAGTGCTGATCCGGTCGTGCGTCAGTATGATCAGCGTGCCGGTCGACCCCGATACGTTACACGCCACGCTGCGGCTCTGCCTACGCCTGACCCGCGAGCACAAGTGTGCCCTGATGTTTGCGGAGCTCGGCAGCACCCGCATGATCCTGAATCTGACGCAGGGCTCCGGCTTCAATGGCTTCACCCCGCTGGTCACACTGCTTTTCCGGCACGTGATTGAGGATCCCTGCACGCTGAAACACACCATGGAAAAGGTATGCCTGATAGGAGCCTTCCCTGTCCTCTGATTACACTGCACCAATCTCAGCAGCGCAGTCAATGTCGGTGAGATGTGATTCACAGACAGGTTCTCGGGCAAGAGCATCTAAGATGGTCATAGAGTCAAACAGTACAAATGAGGCCCTATGGCCCATCGAGTTTGCACCGACAAAACTGCACTAAATTTGCCCTAATCCCACTTTCCAGAACTTGGCCCATAGCCCTGAATTGTGACATTTTGTACCCATCCACTCCTGCCTCTACTGCCCTCCCAAGCAGTGCACTCCAGACTCCCACCACCCTCTGGGTTGAAAATATTTCCCTCAAATCCCCTCTCAACCTCCTGCCCCTTAACTGTAAAATTATGCCCCTTGGTTATTGACCCTTCAACTCTGTCCATACCCTTCATAATCTTGTACCCCTCAATCAGGTCCCCCTCAACCTTCTCTGCTTGAAAAAAAAATAACCCCATCTTATCCAATCTCTTCTTAGCTCAAATGTTCTATCCCTGGTGAATCTCCTCTGCACCCTCTCCAGTGCAATCACCTCCTTCCTTTAGTGAGGTGACCAGAACTCTCCGTATTCCAACTGTAGCCTAACCAAAGTGATGTTCAGCTCCAACATAATCTCCCTGCTCTTATAATCTATGCCACGACCGAGTGTCCTGTATGCCTTCTTAACTGCCCAACTAACCTATCCTGCCGCCTTCCGGGATCTGTGGGCAAGCACCCCAAGATACCTCTATTCCCTGAGATTCCCAGTGTCCTGCCATTCATGGAGTACTCCCTTGTCATATTGCTCCTTCCAAAATTCATCACCTCACATTTTCCATCTGCCACTGATCTGCCCATCTGACCAGTCTATATCTTCCTGCAACGTAAGACCTTCCTCACTATTAACCACCCTGATGATCTTGGTGTCATCTGCAACCTCACTTATCATCCCACCCCACATTCCCATCTATATTGTTTACGTATATGTATTTTATATATTACATGTATGGACCCCATGTGCTTTTACCTTTATCAGTCTCCCATGTGGTACCTTGTCAAAGGCTTTGCTGAAATCCATATAAACTACATCTACTACACTACCCTTATCTACGCCCCTGATCACCACCTTGAAAAATTTGATCAAATTCGTTCGACATGACCTCCCTCTGACAAAGCAATGCTGAGTATCCCTGATCAAACCGTGCCTCTCCAAGTAGAGATTAATTTTTTTCCTTCAGAACCTGGGAATTGGGATGAAGGAATGAGGGTAAAAGAGATAGATACACTGCAGCCTGGCCTTCGAGTTCTCGTGCTGGCTGAGATGCGACCGAGTAGGACAGAGATGGGGGTCACTAAGTTTTAGGGGAGGCGATGGCATATTGGCGTTGTCACTGGAACCCCCACCCATATCTTCGCTTCATTTAATTTTGTGCAGGAAAGCTGTGGCGATTACATAGGATGATCACTCATTGCTCTTCCTTCTGCTTCCAGGTGGTGCGTTCGGCTGCGACCAGCGGGGCAGGCAGCACGACCTCTGGCGTGGTGTCCGGGAGCCTGGGCTCCAGGGAGATTAACTACATCCTGAGAGTCCTGGGACCGGCTGCCTGCAGGAACCCCGACATATTCACCGAGGTGGCAAAGAACTGCATAAGGATAGCCCTGCCTGCACCCCGCGGTAATGGGACCGGTAGGTTAATGTCACCCCAGTGCTCTGCTTCAATGGCTGAAGTTGATAGTCCAGCCCCAACCTCCTGGTTTTGTATCAGTGTCAAACAGCAACGCTTATATCACACTCACCCCTCTGAGCAAGACACTCAGTTCAAGGGCAACTAATGCTGGCTTTGCCAGTAACGCCCACATCCCGTGAAAGAATAGGAAGAAACACCAGTACCACTGTTGAATAAAAGTAAAATACGGCAGAGATAACTCTGAGGAAGAGTCAGACGGACTCGAAGTGTTAGCTCTGTTTTCTCTCTCCGCAGATGCTTCCAGACCAGCTGGGTTTTTTAAACATTTTGTGTTGACATCAAAATCCTGCAGATGCTGAGGATCGGAGACTTTGGAAAAACTCAGCAGTCCTAGCAGCATCTGTGGCGAGAGAGAAACAGTTAACATCTCGAGTCTAACCCCCACCCCCTTTGCGGGCAGCAGATGGCACACCGGTTAGCACTGCTGCCTCACAGCACCTGGGACAAGCGTTCAATTCTGGCCTTGCGTGACTGTGGAGTTTGCATGTTCTCCCCATACATGCTTGGTATCTTCTCCCCCCCCCTAAAACCACCACACACAGTCCAAAGATGTACAGCTTAGGTGGTTTGGCCTTGCTAAATTGCCGTTTAGTATCCCAAGATATGCAGGTTAGGTGGGGTTACAGGGATAGGGTAGGGGATTGGACCTAGGCGGGGTGCTCTTTTCAGAGGGACTATGCAGACTCGATGGGCCGAATGGTCTCCTTCTGCACTGATTCTTTTCAGAGCTGAAGGCAGCTGGAAAGGTGATGGGTTTTATATTATTGAAAAGGGGGGGGTGATGAAACAAAGGGAAGGTCTGGGAAAAGAGAGATTAAATAACAAAGATGCCATGGAACACAAGACAAAGAGAGTTGTAATGATTGTAGTAAATAAGCAAAGCATTGGTTCGGAGAGGGTGCTCATGGCAGAATAATGGACAGCATGCAAATGCAAAATCGGTAGACTTGGCAAAAAAAAAAACGATCAAACTGGAGACCAAATTTCAGCAATTGAAGTTGTTGAACTTCAATATTGTGTAGCATTGTGTTATGGTCTAGGGTTTAGAGGACCCCAAAGTGTATCATGGAGTTCACCTGACCCACAACTTTTACTAGATTGTGGTATGGGGAGCACACGGCCCACTCTACAGGTGTGGTACAGCAGAAATGGAAAAGTAACTTTTAAAACAAAACAATGTTTATTCTATGAACTCCGTTAACCTTTTTAAAACATACAGTGAACAGCTTAGCAACCATCAATTCAAATACAACCCCCCCCCCCCCCCCCCCCCCCCCCAAAGAGTACAGCACTCTAAGTAATCGTTAAACTTTCCTTTTCACATCCATAAGGCAAAAATAACCCTTTGTACAGAAAGACATCAGGCTTAACTTCACTACTGAGAACAGTTACCACGTTGAAATCACCAAATGGACATTCATAAGCTTGCAGAGATTCTCTCACATCCTGCTGTGATTGCAGCTTTTCCAAAACTAAAACAAAACTTAAAAAAAACCACAGACACACCCAAGCTTTTCCTCAGCAAAACTAAAAAGCAGAGCCAGAGCTCAGCTCCACCCACACACTACAGCCACTTGAGCAGACAAACATTTCTTAAAGTGACATTCACTACAGATATTTTATAAACACCCATTTCTTGAACACCCATTTCTTAAAGGTACTCTCACATGACAATTGCCCCCAGTCTACCAAGCTAGTTTCCGCAGGTAAATCGATGGTCACCATGAAACTATCATCAATTGTCGTAAAGACCTAAAGGACTAACTGCTGCCTTGTAGGGAAAGAAATCTGCCATCCTTATCCTGCCTGGCCTACTATGACTCCAGGCTAAACAGCAACATGGGTTGACTCTTAACTGCCCTTCTGAAATGGATCTAGCAAGACCCCACTCGGTTGACGGGCAATTAGGGCCTCGCCAGCAACGGCCTCAGCCCATGAAAGAATAACGTTTTTTTAAAAAGTTTGTATCAGAGTTAATTTTAATCAATTCAGTTGAGTAAGTTCTGCAGAACTGCATGTTCTTAGATCTAAGGGCACACGGAATCAAGGCACATGGAAATAGGGTGGGAAAGCGGGGTTTATCCGGGTATATTATCTAATCTGATCTTTAGCCCTTTTTTTAAAGCATGTTTGTTCTTGGTCTCCACAGCCTCCGACGATGAATTTGAGAATTTGCGCATCAAGGGCCCCAACGCGGTGCAGCTGGTCAAAACGACACCAGTGAAGCCCTCGCCCCTTCCTACGATTCCTGACACCATCAAGGAAGTTATCTATGACATGTTGAATGCGCTGTCAGCGTACCACGCGCCCGATGAGGGTAAGCCCTGTTGTGCCGTCGTTCAAACAAAAGTAGTTTCTTGCGCCCAAGAGCCCCCAGCGTGTGCAGTCAGGCAGGAGGTGCCCTACACACACCAAGAGCTGACTCGGGAAGCTTTGTGCCGGGCTTCCCTGCTCGGAGCGGGAGAGAGTGACGGGCTTGTGTGCCGTTTGTAAAACCCAAAAGAAGCAGAACTGAATCCCGCAGAGCTTGGCCAGATAAAATCCCGTAAACGGCGCAGCTTTGGGCGAAGAATCCGATGGAGCTCACTTTCGTTTGTGAGACTTACCTTCGTCTGTGGGGGAATGGTGGTCTTGGTGTAGCTGCCGCTGACGCACGCTGGCACCGTCCAGTTCCCGGTCACTTGTGTGGGTCTGGCTATGGTCTCCTGCGCAGTGGTTGCAGCTTTTGGCTGCCTGCTTTGAAAGGTCATTCTGTTGACGCCTATATGCCTGGTGCTGCGTTTGAAGCTAGTGCAAGCGCTGTTAGGTTGCCGGTTGGGTAGAATTGCAGCATTCGGTCTGCTGTGTTGCAGCGACTGACAACCTCATCAGTGCGTGATACCTGACGGCAACTGGCTAACGTGCACCGATTTGCAGCGTGCTGTTCGTGTCACACAGGGATACCCGGTTACCCACAACCTTATTGCCCACAACCAGCAGCCAAATGAATGATCAATTAAGTTTTGTTGAGAGTGCAGGGATGTTGGCCAAGATATCAGGGGCACGCGCTGTCTCCTCCTCTTCAAGTGGCTCTTTGAAATCCACCTGCAGTAGGTTTGGGGCTCCATGTGGCACTTGCCACACAGTAACACTCCCTTGTCACTGCACTGGGCCATCTAGGCTAAGATTGTCCTTTTGCATAAGACCTATTGGCTTTTCATTTAATTTGACTTCCTGTTGTGGAAGGTTATCTTATTGGAACCTTGCCAACAAAACCTGGTATAATGATCTTTATTGTCACAAGTAGGCTTACATTAACACTGCAAAGAAGTTACTGTGAAAAGCCCCTACTCGCCACACTCCAGCGCCTGTTCGGGTACACGGAGGGAGAACTCAGAATGTCCAATTCACCTAACAAGCACGTCTTTTGGGACTTGTAGGAGGAAACCGGAGCACTCTGAGGAAACCCACGCAGAGACGGGGTGAATGTGCAGACTCCGCACAGACAGTGACCCAAGCCGGGACTCGAACCTGAGACCCTGGCACTGTGAAGCCATAGCGCTAACCACAGTGCTACCGTACTGCCCGTATGTAGCAGGTATCATGGTACCACATGGTAGTAGGGTCAGGTTTTGATTTTCCTTTGCAGGGCCTGCATTTAACATTCATTCCTATTTTCCCTTGAGATGGTGGTGGACACAACATAATCCGCTGCTTTCTGTGTGGCAAAGGTACTCACGGGGACCGCTTAATTAGAACGATGTGTGGTTCTGACCCAGCAACAGTAGTGGAATGCACAGGATCGGCTGAGAGGTTCTGTGCCCTGGCATGAGCTAACTGCCTCTGTTCTTTCATGTGGCACAGGTCACAGTTTGGGGAGCTGCCCAGCTACACCGGAGTCTCCCATGCAAATCCTAATTTGGTCTGACTCGGGTTAACCTCGGCGTTGAAATGTGATCCGTCATATTCGGAGCAGTGCGGTTGTAGGCAGACAGGTTATCCTCAAACGATAGCTATTTGGATTTACTAAGTGCACTTTCCCTTCTCCCCTTGCCGCCGACTGTAGCCGAGAAGGTTGAGGTGAAGCTGGTGAGTGTAAACCAGGAACTGAGCCAACTGCTACAGGACGTGGGCGACGACATGTATCAGCAGTACCGCTCGCTAACACGGCAGGGCAGTGACTTTGATTCACAGCAGAGCTTCACCATCAATGTAAGTAACACTGAGGCTGGGGCGGCCTTGCCGATGTCGAGTGGTGGGAAATGGGAGGGATACCAAATATGAGGGCGAACAATGCACAAACACGCTGACTTCTGCATAGTAAAAGATTTTGCTATACTGAGGAGGCAGACTAGGGAAGGCCACTAAGGGCATGCACCAAATCTATTGGGTGCAGACCAATGATTGTAAACACTGGGGTGCAGTACTGCTAGGGAACAGTGGGTCACTATGTAGCACTGAGGTGCGATACTGGTGGGGATGGATCTCTCTGTATAACACTGGAGTACAGTACTGGTCGGGGCGGGTCATTCACTGTGTAACACTGGTACAACATTGGTGAGGATCGGTCTGCCACTGTCTAACATGGGTACAGTAGTGGAGGGGACAGTTCTGTCACTGTCTAACACTGGGATACAGTACTGATGGGGATGGGTCTGTCACGGTATCATACTGGGGTACAATACTGGTGAGATGGGTCTGTTGCTGTATAACACTAGGATACAGTGCTGGTGGGGACAGTTCTGTCACTGTATAAAACTGGGATACAGTACTGATGGGGACAGGTCTGTCGATGTATAACACTGGGGTACAGTACTATTGGGGACGGGTCTGTCACTAACACTGGGGTACAGTACTGGTGGGGATGGGTCTGTCACTGTATAACACTGGGGTACAATACTGGCAGGGGCAGGTCTGTCACTATAACACTGGGATACAGTACTGTTGGGGATGGGTCTGTCACTATAGTACTGGTGGGGACAGTTCTGTCACTGTATAACACTGGGGTACAGTACTGGTGGGGACGGGTCTGTCACTGTATAACACTGGGATACAGTACTGGTGGGGATAGGTCTTTCTCTGTATAAAACTGGGGTACAGTACTGGTGGGGACGGGTCTGTCACTGTATAACACTGGGATACAGTACTGGTGGGGATAGGTCTTTCTCTGTATAAAACTGGGGTACAGTACTGGTGGGGACGGATCTGTCACTGTATAACACTGGGGTACAGTACAGGTGGGGACGGATCTGTCACTGTATACCACGGATACAGTACTGGTGGGGACAGGTCTGTCACTGTATAACACTGGGGTACAGTACTGCTGGGGACAGGTCTGTCACTGTATAACACTGGGGTATAAACTGGTGGGGACAGATTTGGTGCTTTCAGTGAGATCTCTTTAAAACAGTAATCTGAAGTGTATCCGTTCCCCTGTATGATGTTCATTGCATTTTTCCCTGCTGCTTGTAATAATTGGAACCAAAGTGCCGAACATTCCTGGTGACAGTGTTGGTTTCCTCAAGCAATACTTCACATGACTTGGTCTATAAAGGCAAAAGGTCTAACTCTTGGGTGTTTTGAACACCTAAACAGCTTGAGATGTTTTAACTTTCACGTTGTAACTTGCAGACGCAGGTCTTTGTTGCCGATGGGGCAACGACCGATGCCACGCAGCCTGGGACATCTCAAGGAGAGGGTAAGTCTGGTGATAATGCAGTTCATAGCTCGTCAAACTGTGGCTCAATTCGCTAAGAAAATGTTGTGTCTCTCTCTCTGGAGCTCATGTACTCTCTCCTTAATTTGGCTTGAGCGTTGGGCAGGGCTTCCCCTGGACAGTGTTGTTCGTTTTCACAGCTGGCTTGGCGGAGGTTTATTGTCCGTCCCTGGTTCCCCTGAGATGGTGGTGGTGAGACCATCGCCTGGAACTAGTGCCGGGGCTTTGAGAGGCTGGGTAGGCCACTTCAGAGGTCAGCTGAGAAATAGACCTTGTTGGTTTGCAGGACAGGAGTCACGCACAAGCCCACCCAGGTGAGAATGTCCGCTTTCACTCCCAGAACAAAGAAAAGTACAGCACAGGAAACAGGCCCTTTGGCCCTCCAAGCCTGTCCGATCATGATTCCCTTACTGGAAAACAAACCTTCTGCCCTGTCCCTCTATTTCCTCCCTATTCATGTACCCATTCAGATGCCTCTTAAATGTTGCTTCCACCATATCCTCTGGCAGCGCATTCTAGGCACCCACCACTCTGTGTGGAAAAACGTACCCTGCGCATCTCCCTTAAACTTTTCCCTCTCATCTTGAATCTGTGCCCCCATGTAATTGACACTTCCACCCTTGGAAAAATCCATGACTATCCATCCTATCAATGCCTCTCATAATTTTGTAGGCCCTATAAGGTCTCCCCTCGGCCTCTGTCTTTCCAGTGAGAACAATCCTAGTTTATTTAGCCTCTCATATAGCCAACACCCTCCAGACCAGGTAACGTCCAACCTTCTTTGCACTCTCTCCAAAGCTTCCACGTCCTTCTGATAATGTGGTGACCAGAACTGCACGCGATACTCCAAATGGAGCCGGACCTTATACAGCTGCAACATGATTTCCCAACTCAGGCTGATGAAGGCAAGCATGCCACATGACTTCTGAATCACCTTGGCCACCTGTGTTGCCACTTTTGGGGAACTGTGGACCTGCATGCCCGGATCCCTCTATATGTTAATATTCCAAAGGATTCTGCCCCCATCAAGTCTACTATGCCCCACCAGCACCTGAAAAAAGTGTGTTGCAGATCTGAAAGTGTAAGCAAGTAACACGGAGTGAATTATTTCTCAGAGGATCGACCTGGGTTCTGAAATAATTAGCCTGCTATCGACCGTGCCTCGGCGAATTTCATTCTCGCCCCTCGACACAGAATGCGGAGAGTCCCAAGTCTCCTTCCAGACACTTGTGTGAAATCCAGGCCGACGCTCCCGGAGGGGGGCTGCTATTTCGCAGTTTTAATATACCATATCCCTATTTGTTTGTGGAATCACAAGTTCTTCCTGGAATATGGGTCCAGATTTTATCCCTCAACCTCTGGCATTATCACAGTGCTCATTTGTGGCATCTTGCTGTGCACTAATTGGATGCTGTGGGTTCCTGCACTGTTACGATCTTGGACCAGACCCCAATGTTTGCTCGGATACCAGACAGCAACCCCAATCACTTTTTTTTTTTAAGTTGTAAAACTGAGAGCAAAGGATACTTCTGTCCAGGTGTTACTCCACACACAAATAGGGATATGGGATATTAAAACAAACTTTATTATAACAGTGTTCAACTAACTTTAACAGCACAGAAATAAAGCATATAATTATCAATCAAACAATGCTGAACAATCAAATGAGTTAACTCCTAATTGCTGCCTCCTTTATCTCCAATCAGGCAAACCCCATCACAGGTCAGAATCCATTTTTAAAGTTAGCAAACGCAGGATTGTTTGCCAGCCTCTGGATAAAGAATTCCTTTAAAAGACAGCTTAGAGAGAGAAATCCTGTCAGATTAATGCTGAATCTTTGACAGCCTTCTGCAGAAACTGTTGTTGAGCTCAGAGCTTCCAACAAGACTCACTCAAAAACTGACTGCCACAGACCTAGCCCCTCACATTACGATATCATCCCATGACCAAATTGCTTGAGTTTCAACACAATGTCTCTAATTATCTACTCCCCAGAAATCATAACAAAAATCTCCTTGTAAACATAACAGTAAAGTCGCCATAGCCCCAGTTGACCATCGGCTGCTTTCCCCTTTTAGGGAGAGAACATACAGTGCAGAAGGAGGCCATTCGGCCCATCGAGTTTGCACCGACCCACTTAAGCCCTCACTTCCACCCTATCCCAATAACCCCATCTAACCTTTTTGGACACTAAGGGCAATTTAGCATGGCCAATCCACCTAACCTGCACGTCTTTGGACTCTGGGAGGAAACTGGAGCGCCCGGAGGAAACCCACGCAGACACTGGGAGAAGGTGCAGACTCCGCACAGACAGTGACCCAGCGGGGAATTGAACCTGGGACCTGGCGCTGTGAAGCCACAGTGCTAGCCACGTGTGTTACCATGCTGCCCAGCTGAGAGAGTTGACTGGTGGTGATGTAACCTGAGTATCATCACACCTTGGGCGAAGGGCAAGGTTGAGAAGGCAGGACTTCATGAATAACCTTAGTTGGTATGGGAATTGAACCTGCGCTGGTCTTGCCCTGCATCATGAACCAGCTGTTTAACCAAGTGTGCTAAACCAACCCCCCCCCCCCCCCCCCCCCCCCAAAGAAGACCCCCTTTAAAGCAGACACGGAGAGTCAGTCACCCGAGTCCGGAATTGAACCCAGGTGCCTGGCACTGAGGCAGCCGTGCTAACCACTGTGCCACCATGATGTCCATGTAAACATAAACATGGGTTGAAATAATGATGATTTCACTTTGAGACATCTTAATTGCACCCTTTTGCAGCACAGCGTCTGCGTGTCTTTTTAAACCAGGATTTTTAAACCGTATTACTGCAGCAGATACATACACACACTAACCAGGCTTTTAAAACCATTACTGCACCAGGTACAAATAATACAACATGTATACCAATGTCTTACATTTATCATGACTGTAGCAGTGACTGCACTTCAAAAGAGCTTCATTGGTTGTAAAGTACTTTGGGATGTTGAGGTTATAAAAGCTGATTTAGTAATGTTAGTATCAGAATTTCCTGTTCTAATTTGGCTTGATTTGAGATTGGAGGTTAGTTTAGTTCCAGCCAGGTGGCATTGTGCTCAGGGCAGTTTGTAATAGGTTGGTTGATTGACGCTTTCTTCGCTCTATCTCCTATCACAAACCCCTCTGCGTTTGACTCCCCTCAGCTGATTCATTTTTCATGTCCTCTCCCTTTCAAAACAGCTTTTGTTTCTTTCCATCCCCATGATCCCCTATTCTTCGAAACTGCCGCAGCATTTGCACTTTCCCCATCCCCTGCAAAGTGCTATTCCTCTGTTTTCCCCCATCTCTGAAATCCTCGTTTACCGTGGGCTGCCGGCTTAACTGGGCTTTCATCCAGCCCCTGCATTAATCCGCCCTTCCCTTCTGCGCAGCTTCCACGCCGGAGGAGAACCGAGAAGGCAAGAAGGACAAGGACGGCGACAAAGCCTCCGAAGATGGGAAGCAGAAGGCGAAAGCCAGCAAGCCCCTCATGCCGACGTCCACCATCCTGAGGCTGCTAGCCGAGCTGGTGCGCTCATACATTGGCATCGCCACCTTGATAGCTGGGTACAACTACACAGCCGGCCAGTCTGAGCTGATTAAAGAGGTGATGGAACCACGCCCCAGTACCGCGGGTTGGACTGGGCATTGAATTGTTCGCGGTGTGCTTTTTAGGGAGAGGTGATATGTACGAAGGGCGAATCAGTGAGAGCTATTTCACCTACCTTTGGCCATTAACAGAATCGAGAATTGCTCTACGAAGGTCCCCTAGTTCTGGTTACCCCCATACAAGTGGAAACATCTTTTCTATGTCGACCCTGTGAAACCCATCCATGATGATGAAGACTGCTCTTTTGCTATTCCTGATGGCTAAATGGTCAAAAGAGTCTCCAGCCATTTTCAGATTTCCAGTTGGGAGTCATCTCCGTGAATGACAGGTAACATGCTTGAGGGGCTGAATGGCCCCCCTCTTGTTCCCATGAATGTTATGCTGCTTTTCTTTCGTGGGATGTCGGTGTCACTGGCCCAGGCCCAGCATTTATTTCCCATCCCTAATTGCCCCTCGAGAAGGTGGTGGGTGAGCCGCCATATTGACCCGCTGCAGTCCCCGTGTGGCGTGGGTACACCACTATGCTGCTCGGGAGGGTGTTCCAGGATTTTGACCTCCGCGTTGGCCGCTATATTTCCAAGTCGGGATGGCGAGTGGCTCAGAGGTGGTTGTGGTGAGTGAGTGCCTGTTTACTGTGTGTGCATCAGGGTGCTAATTCAGACTCTCTTTCTCTCTCTCCCTCTGTTTTGCTCTCTCTCGTCCCTCCCTCCTGGTGCAGGATTGCAGTGTCCTGGCGTTCGTCCTGGACCACCTCTTGCCCCAGACCCAGAACGTGGGGGACAAGGACACGCCAGCACTGGCTAGGCTCTTCCTGGCTAGTTTGGCAGCAGCGACACAGAGCACCGAGGCTCAGGCTGCGTTGGTCAATGAGGTCAAAGCAGCCCTCAGCAGAGCGCTGGCTATGGTGGAGAGCACCGAGAAACATGCCAGGTAACTACCGAAGCAAAAGGATCCTGTAGGTTCCATTTTTAAAGTTTCCGTTCAGCGTATTGAGTTTCCAAAGTCTGCCGCAAATGTGCCCGTGCAACACGCAACCCCGCAAGGTTATAATTCACAGCATGGTAAAATGACTGATGTTGACTTCTTGACATGTTTGCTCACAGTCCGGACCGATGGGCTTGACGGCCAGAATGTTAATCTTGTTCTCTATGACCCTTCCCGTAGGCTGCAGGCAGTGATGTGCATCATTAGCACCATTATGGAGTCCTGCCCATCTACCTCCAGTTTCTACAGCAGCAACGCTGTCAAAACGCAGCACAACGGCATGAACAACATTATCCGGCTCTTCCTGAAGAAGGGGCTGGTGAATGACCTGGCCCGAGTGCCACACAGTCTCGACTTGTCCAGGTAAGATAGCTGCTCGTCCTCGTGTCAGCATGGTGATCATCTCATTGGAAGCGTTTAGATTTTGGCAAAGCTTTAGACCATAAGATATCAGAGCAGAATTAGGCCATTCAGGGATGATATATTCCTCGGATGGTGATGTCTAGCACGAGGGGACATAGCTTTAAATTGAGGGGAGATAGATATAGGTCAGATGTCAGAGGTAGGTTCTTTACTCAGAGAGTAGTAAGGGCGTAGAATGCCCTGCCTGCAACAGTAGTGGACTCGCCAATACTAAGGGCATTCAAATGGTCATTGGATAAACATCTGGACGATAAGGGAATAGTGTAGATGGGCTTTAGAGTGGTTTCACAGGTCGGCGCAACATCGAGGGCCGAAGGGCCTGCACTGCGCTGTAATGTTCTATGTTCATCCCCATTCTCCCCATCACTTGAGCCCCTTATTAATCAAGAAATCCCATATTAATCAAGAACAGATTTGTGCTTGAGGTGCCTTGGGGAGGATGTGGCGCAGTGGTATTGTCACTGGACTAGTAATCCAGAGACCCAGGGTAATGCTCTGGGGTCCCAGGTTCAAATCCTGCAGATGGTGGAATTTGAATTCAGTAAAAATCTGGAGTTAAAAAGTCTAATAATGACCATGAAACCACTGTCGCAAAAGCCCACCTGGTTCACTAATGTCCTTTATGGAAGAAAAGCTGCCATCCTTACTTAGCTTGGCCCATATGTGACTCCAGACCCACAGCAATATGGTTGACTCTTAACTACCCCTAAAGGGCAATTAGGGATGGGCAATAAATGCTGGCCCAGCCTTCAACGCTCGTCCCATGAACGAATAATAAAAAAAATTTTAAAACCTGGCGGGCTACAGACCCAAGACCTGGCAAGTGGAATTAGACAGAGTAGTTCTTTTGTAGAACATAAGAACTAGGAGC
The DNA here is from genome assembly GCF_047496885.1 of Scyliorhinus torazame. NCBI lineage: Eukaryota > Metazoa > Chordata > Chondrichthyes > Carcharhiniformes > Scyliorhinidae > Scyliorhinus > Scyliorhinus torazame. The sequence goes on from NC_092728.1 coordinate 11,989,388, forward strand.
AGGAGTAAGCAATTTAGCGCCTCGAGCCTGCTCCACCTTTCAGTACAATCCTGGCCTCAACTCCACTGTCCTGCCCGTTCTCCACAACCCCTCTAATTAATAATTAAAAATATACCTAATTCTTCCTTAAATTTATTCACTGCCCCAGTATCCGCCACACACAGGTAGAAAATTCCGCAGACTCACGACCCTTTGGGAGAAGTCGTTTTTCTCATCTCTGTTTTAAATTTGCTACATCTTAACCTGAGACTATGACCCCTCGTTCTAGAATGCCGCACACGAGGAAGCATCCGCTCTATGTCTACTTTATCCAGACCTTTTATCATCTCGTATACCTCAATTTGATGATGTCTCATTCTTCTAATCTCTAGAGAGTATATACCTAAACTGCTCAATCTCTCTTCATATGGCACATCCCTCATCTCTGGAATCAATCCAGTGAACCTCCTCTGAACTGCCTCCAATGTCACTACATCTTTCCTCAAATAAGGAGACCAAAACTGTGCACCATACTCCGGTGTGGTCTCACCAATGCCTTGGACAGTTGCAATAATACTTCCTTATTCCTTTAGCTATAAATGCCAACATTCCATTTGTTTTCTATATTATCTGCTGCACCTGCATGCTCGTTTTCTGTGACTCATGCACTCGGACTCCCAGATCCCTCTGCACCAGAGTCCCCCAAAGTCTCTCCCCAGTTAGATAATAAGTTGCCTTTCCATTATTCCGACCTCACATTTATCCACGTTAAACTCCATCTGCCACATTTTGGCCCACTCTCCTAACCTATCTATATCTATTTGTAAGGTTCCTATTTCCTCATTGTCCCACCTATTTTTGTGTCAGTTGCAAATTTGGCTATAGAACCTTCTATCCCTGTATCTAAGTCATTAATATAGATTGTAAGTAGCTGGGGACCAAGGACTGAACCCTGTGGCACCCCACTAGTTGCATCTTGCCATCCAGAAAAAGACCCATTTATCCAGACTCTCTGCCTTCTGTCCGTCAGCCAGTCTTCTATCCAAGTTAATAAATCACCCTTAAGCCTATGCGATCTAACCTTGCATATTTTTTTAAAATTTAGAGTACCCAATTTTTTTTTTCTCCTATTACGGGGCAATTTAGCGTGGCCAATCCACCTAGCCTTTGGGTTGTGGGGATGAAACCCACGCAGACACGGGGAGAATGTGCAAACTCTAAAAGGACAGTGACCCAGGGCCGGGATTCGAACCCAGGTCCTCCGTGTCTCAGGCAGCAGTGCTAACCACTGTGCCACCATGCTGCCCTCTAACCTTGTGAATTAGCCTTTTGTGGGGCATCTTGTCCAACGCCTTCCGGAAGTCCAGATATACTACATCTACATGATCCCCATTATCCACTTTGCTTGTTACATCTTCAACAAACCCTAGCAAATTAGTCAAACATGATTTACCCTTCATAAGACCATGCTGACTCTGATGGATTGCGTTCTGACTTTCCAAATTTCCTGATACTACTTCCTTAATAATGGATTCTAACAATTTCCCAACAACAGATGTTAAACTAACTGGTCTGTAATTTCCCACATTCTGCCTCTCTCCCTTTTTGAATAGGGGCGTTACATTATCATATTCCCAATCCACAGGAACCTTTCCCGTGTCCAGGGAATTTTGGAATATTTTTATAATACTCTTTATTAGTGTCACAAGTACGCTTACATTAACACTGCAATGAAGTTATGCGAAAACCCCCATGTCGCCACACTACAGCGCTTGTTCGGGTACACAGAGGGAGAATTCAGAATGTCCAATTTACCTAACAGCACGTCTTTCGGGACACTCTGGAGGAAACCGGAGCACCCGGAGGAAACCCACGCAGATACTGGGAGAAGGTGCAGATTCTCCACAGACAGTGACCCGAGGCCGGGAATCGAACCTGGGACCCTGGCACTGTGAAGCAAAAGTGATAACCACTGTGCTGCCAAATATTATAATCAATGGAGCCACTATCTCTGCTGCCACTTCCTTTAATACTCCATATAGGCCATCTGGCCTGGGGACCAGTCTACCTTTAATCCCAATAGTTTGTTGAGTACTGTTTCCCTATTGATGCATGTTTGCAACTTCAGCTGTTCCCCAATAGCAAGCAATTGCCGACTTGCTCTTTGTTCTCCGGACTCTAACTGATCATGTGGTTCTAAGCTCCAGTCTCGGGACGCCAGTGCTGGGTGAGACTCTCACACTATTTAGGGCACCCATAACATAGAACATAGAACATAGCGCAGTACAGGCCCTTCGGCCCTCGATGTTGCGCCGACCTATGAAACCACTCTAAAGCCCATCTAAACTATTCCCTTATCGTCCATATGTCTATCCAATGACCATTTGAATGCCCTTAACACTCCCACGACAGGTACAACACTGGGTTAGATACAGAGTAAATCTCCCTCTACACTGTCCCCATCAAACACCACCAGGACAGGTACAGCACGGGGTTAGATACAGAGTAAAGCTCCCTCTACACTGTCCCCATCAAACACTCCCAGGACAGGTAGAGCACGGGGTTAGATACAGAGTAAAACTCCCTCTACACTGTCCCCATCAAACACTCCCAGGACAGGTACAGCACGGGGTTAGATACAGAGTAAATCTCCCTCTACACTGCCCATCAAACACTCCCAGGACAGGTACAGCACGGGGTTAGATACAGAGTAAATCTGGATGAGATTCTGGTTGGGAACAAGGCTGGGGGTGAAGGAATAACAATTAAAGTCAGCTAAATTTAACATCCAGATGAACAGCTAGCAGGTTGATTCTGCTGGTTCGGTGTGCGATGCGCTGAAGAATGCATGATTCTACCTGTCTGGAAAGACTGATGAGCCTGAGGTTTGTCTCTGTAGACGGGGCGACCTCACTGAGGTTTTGAAAATTAGGAGGAGCTTTGATGGGGTAGACAAAGTGTTTTGGCTCGTGAGTGACAGGAGAGCCTCGGAGCTCTCCGCCTCAGACGGTCACTCATCAATCCAATCGGGAATTCAAGGGAAACGTCATTACGCAGAGAGTGGTGAGAATGTGGAACTCGCTCCCACAGGGAGTGCTCGAGGTGAATAGGTGCATTTAAGAGGGGAAGAGAGGTGGAATGAGCAATGTGATTTATATGGAACACAAAAACCAGCGTAGACTTAAGGCTCATTTGCATGTTTCTGTACGGTATCAGTTCAGGATTACTGTGGGGACATCTTCATGTAGAGAAATGTAGTGCTGTCCTGGTGATTTTTTTTTTGTGGCAGGAATAATTAATCAACTTAACTTTGTTGGTTTTTTTTTAAGTCCCAACATGGCAAACACAGTGAATGCTGCATTGAAGCCTTTAGAGACACTTTCTCGCATTGTCAACCAACCTAGCAGCCTCTTCAGCAGCAAGAACACTTCAAACAAGAACAAATCGGAGCAAGACACGCATATAACGAGTGGCGATGCGAACGGCAACCAGCCAGACACTGGTAAGCACTGCTCTCACCGGTAACCCGGTCAACAGAAAATTGCATTTGCATAGCCCCATTAACGCAAAACATGCCCAAGTGCTTCAGAGGAGGGATACTCAACAAATCTTGACATTGTGCCGTGAGATACTGGGGCAAGCGATCCGAAGCTCATTCAAAGAGGTAGGTTTTCAGGAGCAGGTTGAAGGAGAGAGAGAGCGAATTCCAGCATCTGGGGCCTAGGTGACTGATGCACAGAAAATTAATGGGTTTAAGATGTGAATATGGTGGAGAGACTTTATATCCTGTAGAACAAGGGGGCAATTGCCTTGAAATTAGAGCACGACCCGTTGAGGGGTGATGTCAGGAAGCGGTTGTTCATGGGAAGGGAAGTGGTAATCTGGAACTCTCTTCAACTCCAAACTCTTCAGGCCTTTGGGCCATTGAAAATTTCAGAGCTAAGAGGCAAGGGGATTAAGAGTTGTGGAACCGGGCAGCGCAGTGGGTTAGCCCTGATGCCCCACCGCGTCGAGGTCCCAAGTTCGATCCTGGCTCTGGGTCACTGTCCGTGTGGAGTTTGCACATTCTCCCCGTGTTTGCGTGGGTTTCACCCCCACAACCCAAAGATGTGCAGGGTAGGTGGATTGGCCAGGCGAAATTGCCCCTTAATTGGAAAAAAAAATGAACTGGGTACTCTAAATTGAAAAAAAAAAGGGTTGTAGATCCAAGGTGGGTGGATTGATTTAGGATGCGGATCAACCGTGATCTAATTGAACGGTGGAATTTTAAAAAATAAATGTTTTTCCTCCATCAATTGCACAGGTGAGACCGGAGAGGCTGAGGCACAGGAAGGCCACGCCCCGACAGGTGTGGTGGACAATGATATTATGGATGGGGAGACGGAAGCGGACACGGTAGTGATAACCGGGCAGTCCGAAGTCCTAAATGCCCAGGAGATGCAGGTAGCTGCCCTCTTTCAAGCCTCCTGAGAGTACAAAGTGTGGCTGTTGCAGTGTGTTGGCGGATGGGTTTTGTCAGGCTTTGCGCGAGCAGCACCCCCCCCCCCCCCCCCCCGTTCCGTTCCATTCCTTTCTGAAGCCCCTTGTCGTTGTACTTCCCAGGTTGAGAATGAGCTGGAGGACCTGATTGACGAGCTGTTGGAACGAGACGTGGAGACCGTGAGCAGCACGATTATCGGTAAGCTGTACACGTCGCCTGGTCCTGGAGGGCGGCCGCAGTTCGGAGTGCGCTTAGGGCACCCTCCATTTACTCCGCTATTCCGGGGGATGCTGGCTGCACCACATTGTTTCCTCTCTTCCCTCGCCTCTGATTTGGGGGGTCAAAAAGTTCAAGCGGGGTCAAAACCATTAATCGTAAAGTTTTGGATTTAAACAGAAATTATTAAGTCTTTGTTTTCCAAAAACAAAATGGTGAAATTTTCAGTGCACTTTAACGAGGCATTGTGCAAGGAACGGAAGACGTGCATAGAGGTCTTTTTTGATGAGGGTGGAGGAAGAGTCGTGTATTTCTTGTCAAGGCAAGGGAGGAGCTACTGCCTTTATCTCATGGTTTATGCCACGTAGCGATTGCATTTGATTTTTAGGGTCTTAATCAATAACTTCAGAGGGTAGACTAAGGGGTTAAAAGCTCAAATCCGAAGGCCCAGTAGTCATGAAGGCGTTGGAATGCGCGGGCAAACGGCTGACCGTCCCTTCATTTTCCCCTGGGGTACAAAGGCATAAGACAGGAAAAAGGGACACAGCAGACTAGTCAGCACCTGGAACAAAACCAGATTGACGTGTTGAAGACGTTCCACGTCCCGGCCCCATACCACCCACTTAGCTTGCCGTCGTACGGCTCCTCTAATTTTGAGCAGGTATTACAGGTGACGTTCGGGCGCCGTAAGGAAGCTGAATGGGGCACCCTGGAAGAGTTGGCAGAGGGTGGTTGCCACTGGTGGCTTACCTTTACTCTCTGCACCACGTATTTAAGAGGGGCAGGGAGAGAGGGGAGAAGAGAATCTGGGAGGGTGGCCATCACAAAGGCCCTGCTTGTTCCTCACCGGGCCGTGACATTGACAGGGACCGTTTGGAGATGCGTGGTTCCCAAGCTGGAGAAGAAAATTTCTCTTGAGAGAAATTGGTGGATTTTGCGACAAGATCTTTTTAAAAAAAAATAAATAAAAAAAATTTAGAGTACCCAATAATTTTTTTTCCCAATTAAGGGGCAATTTAGCGTGGCCAATCCACCTACCCTGCACATCTTTGGTTTGTGGGGGCGAAACCCACGCAGAAACGGGGAGAATGTGCAAACTCCACATGGACAGTGACCCAGAGCTGGCTGGGATTCGAACCTGGGACGTCGGTGCCATGAGGTAGCAGTGCTAACCACCGTGCCACCGTGCTGCTCTTACAACAAGATCTTGTTCTTGAGGGAGGGAGGGGGTTGGGTGAGAATGGTGCAATGTTTATGTAACTTTATGTATAAAATAAAATGCAGGGCACATCTTCCATATCCTGCATTCAGGCATACAAAGGACGCTGGAGCGAGAAGACTGTTTGCCTTACAGAATGTTGCTGAGGTGGTTTGTAACACATCCACTGTGAAAAAGATGAATGGTTAGCTTCTTCCAAAACCCCAGTGATTTTTCACTGGTGTGTGCGTGTTTGCGTGCATGTGTTGTGGAGTTGTGCAAGTAATTTTTTCCCCCCCCCTCTCGCTTAGTCTGCCTGATCCTCTTTAGTTGCCGTGCACCTTCCCCAAAAGCCTGCTCTCGTACCTCCGCCAATAGCCTGGAACCAGCAGCTTGGAGGCAGTTCATTCCAGTTTTGCCACCTCTCACCCATCCCTGCCCCCATCTTTGTTCTCTTTCTTCCCCCCCCCCTTTCTCTCTCTCTCCCACCCCTCGCCCTTCTCCCCCCCCCCCCACCTCCGTATTCCTTGTCCCACACGGAGAGAGTGAGGCGTGGCTCAGGTTCGGTTTCCAGAGATTCGGGAGATGAGATACTTTTAGTTACTTGTTGCGCCCTTGTGGGGTGGCTCCTACCTATGATGGCAGGTTATTAACACCTGACTTGTTCCAGTATCGTACTTGCAGAAGGCTTTAAACGGGCAGTGGCGAACAATCAGGCAATGTCACCAAAAAAAAGCAACGATTGAGAGCCTTTCCCTGCCCTGCTTTTTGCCATCTCGTGGCATTGAGAGTTGAGAAAACTGGCGGGCATTGGAAGTTAAACTGATGGGCACTGGCTAACAAAATTGGTTTTAAAAAAAAAAAACCCAGTTGATTCCTGTTCCTTAGGAAGTTCTTGCGATCTAAAAAGTACTTAAATGGGGCCAAATCCCAATGACACACACTCTGCTCAAAGTGTGCCCATTGGACTCGGGAGTAAAAGTGCCCTCCCCACCATACTGCCATTCAACACTAATAAGAGGAGAAAAAAAAAAAATCAAAGATCAAATCTGCTGAGTGAAAATAATGTGGATGTGAAAATTCCAAATATCAAGTACCAAAGACGATGGTATGTTGTGGAAAATGTAGAATGCACTGTCGTGGGCTTGCATTCACTTTTTCTTTGTATTTTATTTCCTTCCTCTGGCGCTACAGCTTGCAGAAGTACTGAGGATGAGTCCCAGGAGGATGTGTTGATGGATGAGGCTCCCTCAAATCTCAGTCAGGCACCCACTCTGCAGGCTAACCGAGAAGGTACAACAAAAAAGAAAAGAAAACTGTCTTTACTGCTGTGCAGAAGGAGAGCCCTTAACTACCAATCCTGCATCGTCATCAATCCTTTTAAAAAGAAAAGTTCAAAATAGCTACGTTTGTGCAGCATGCGATCAATGGGCACTGCACAAAGCTTCGGGACGGTAAAGGAGTTGTATCTGATCATTCCCCTCCCATCACCCCCTCCACTCTCATTTAAACCCTTCCCTTCTTCCCCGTCCCACCAGCCTGCCCTCTTCCCCTCCTCTCCTCGCCCTCCCATGCTCATCCGCCTCTCCAATAGCTGTTACATCCGCAGTCACAATTCCCCTCACTCCATCTGTCCGCTCCACCTTCGCCCCTCCATTTTGTAGTCAGGCGGGCACGTGGTAGGAAATGGGATCAATAGACGGCGAGGGACAAATCTGTAAAGTTTTGGGCACCTTGACCGTGCTCCTTTGTTTTACATGGACGCCAGTTTTTCAGAAAGTGTGGTCGGACGGAGGGAATAGAAGGGGGAAAATTTGGGATGTTGTACTCGCTGTCCCAGTTCTCTCATTATGGTGATGTGTTAAGGTAAAAGAGACCCTTCTTAAACTGAAAGAATTAAAGTTTTCCTCCTCCCAAGGGTGAAGGTTTCAATGTCCAAACTTTTCCTGATTGTCCTTCCGTGTGTTAGTGTTGTGTGTGTGTGTGTGTGTGTGTGTGTGTGGCGGGGGTGTCCATTAGAAAGGGCCGGCTTCACTCGCAAATGGCACTGCTTTGCTGTGAAGGTGCTGACAGAGGCATGAAGGCAAGATAGCAGAATGTGTTAATAGCAGAGCAAAGGTCTGTTTTCTTAAGTTTTGCTCTCTCAGGAGCACTGACCACGTGAGATATTGGGGCAGGAGATCAGAAGGACCCGGGAAATAAATTTCCCGAGCTTGGAGCCTAAATGGCTGAAGCTACATCAGCAGAGAGCTCTGTGGGGCTGGAGGAGGCTATGTTGGGGCTGTGGGGCTGGAGGATGCTATGTTGGGGTTGTGGGGCTGGAGGAGGCTATGTTGGGCTTGTGGGGCTGGAGGAGGCTATGTTGGGGCTGGAGGAGGCTATGTTGGGGTTGTGGGGCTGGAGGAGGCTACGTTGGGGTTGTGGGGCTGGAGGAGGCTATGTTGGGGTTGTGGGGCTGGAGGAGGCTACGTTGGGGTTGTGGGGCTGCAGGAGGCTACGTTGGGGTTGTGGGGCTGGAGGAGGCTATGTTGGGGCTGTGGGGCTGCAGGAGGCTATGTTGGGGTTGTGGGGCTGGAGGAGGCTATGTTGGGGTTGTGGGGCTGGAGGAGGCTACGTTGGGGTTGTGGGGCTGCAGGAGGCTATGTTGGGGTTGTGGGGCTGCAGGAGGCTATGTTGGGGTTGTGGGGCTGCAGGAGGCTATGTTGGGGTTGTGGGGCTGCAGGAGGCTATGTTGGGGTTGTGGGGCTGCAGGAGGCTTTGTTGGGGTTGTGGGGCTGCAGGAGGCTATGTTGGGGTTGTGGGGCTGGAGGAGGCTACGTTGAGGTTGTGGGGCTGCAGGAGGCCAAGTTGGGGTTGTGGGGCTGGAGGAGGCTACGTTGGGGTTGTGGGGCTGGAGGAGGCTATGTTGGGGTTGTGGGGCTGGAGGAGGCTATGTTGGGGTTGTGGGGCTGGAGGAGGCTTTGTTGGGGTTGTGGGGCTGGAGGAGGCTACGTTGGGGTTGTGGGGCTGGAGGAGGCTATGTTGGGGTTGTGGGGCTGGAGGAGGCTATGTTGGGGTTGTGGGGCTGCAGGAGGCTATGTTGGGGTGGTTAAGGCACCCGGGGATATTTGAAACAAAGGCGAATGAGAAATTTGGCTCCCGGGTCAGCAAGCTTCTGTTGGTTCGCACGCCCAGGAGGTGACTTGTGACTCCTCATGTGCGAGGATGCAGGGCAGCAGAATTCCTGATGAGCTGAAAGATGGGCCAGGCAGCCAAAAGCGCACTAGAGCAGTCAAAACTGGAGGGAACAAAAAGGGCATGGAGAATTTCGGCAGCAAATAAGCTCAGTCGACTTCAATGGGATTTGTCGTAGACGTAGATATGTGTTCTGTGTGGTGGGAATATGGGGCCAATCGAATGCTTAACTCCCAAATCCACAAGGGCAGGCACTGCGCAAGGCAGATGGGGAGGGGAGGGGTGGGTGGTGGTATTGGAGTACTTTTTCTATTCTGTGTGTGTGTGGTCTGTTGCTGTCAGGTCAGCATATGTTGCGGTTTGGGTGTAACTCTCTAGTGGTGGAATCCTCTTGCCCCAGTTAGTCACAGCCAACTAAGCTTTACTCTAGCCATCCTGTTACATCTGTCACTGTGGCACATTCAAAGGGAACAGTTTGGTTGTTGTGATAACCTCGAATGTCAGCACCTCCCAAACCTCCGCTACCTAGAAGGACAAACACCACCACCTCCAGACTCGTTCTCCCATTCGCGCCTTGCACAACACACCTTGACTTGACGTTTCTGTCCTTGGCTCATCATCGCTGGGTCAAAATCCTCGCATTCCCGATCTAACAGTTCTGAGGGAACACCTTCCCCACACAGCCATCATCTTCCGAAGGGGCATGGAGGAATAAACGCTGGCCTTGCCAGAGACGCCTGTGTCTGCAGACTGAATATAAAGCTTGCTTCCCATTGCAGCAGCATTAGTCTGCTGGTGAGTGGGTAATGCAAGTTGATTGTCCTTCACTGTTTGAACGTAGGGTGCTGAGGAATATGGTGTCTAGCTTGCTGAGTGCTCGCCTCACTTACTGATTGGGGGGGTGGTGCAGAGGGACACACACGGATCAGAATAAGGCCATTCTTATATGCAACAACTACGCACCTGGGAGGGATTGCTGAGCGTCTGTATAATCAACTTGTCGGCAAAATGCCAGTGATGGCACGATTAAACGGTGTAATCCTGTGTGAGACGAGGGGTCAGCAGGGCAACTCTTGGCCCTCGACCTTCGGAGTTTCACATTGGCAAGCCCCGAATCGATTGCGTTCCAGGCATTGGCCTGAAAATATAACTAAAGCTGCCTCCCGAGTGTCCGATTAGGTATGCCGAAGTGAGTTGGGGAGGAGGAGGGGGGAAGGAAGTGGGGGTGGTGAGGGACCCTGGGCATTAATTCCGACTTCTCCAGAACAATGGGTGTGCTGCATTGTCCGAGCTCGCTGTCTTTCAAATGAGGCGTCAGTCCAAGGCATCATCTGACTGCTTGGTTGAATGTTGAAGACCCCTGTGGTGTGATTGGAGGTTGGGAGCCCACCCCTGTGCCCTGGGGGCAACATCTTCCTTAATCGCCATCAGAAAAATCGAATCAACTGATCATTCACCTCATTGCTTTTTGAGATCTGCCGATGTGCAAAATTGCTGCCGCATGTACCCACGTAATTGCAAGCAAAATGCTTTGAGCTGTTTGAGTGAATGATTGGGCACTGCAAGATTCAACTTCAGTTAAGTTAGTTAATTTTCGGTCCGGTGAAGTTAACTTCCAGCTAAACCTGACGTCGGGTCCAGTACTAAAAGTCCCATTGCGCCCTTTAACCACTGCTCTCCTTTCCACAGATTCTATGAACATTTTGGACCCTGACGACGAGGAGCACACACAAGAGGAAGATAGCAGTGGAAGTAACGAGGATGATGACGACAGCCAGGATGAGGATGAGGAAGAGGAGGAAGATGAAGATGATCAGGTGAAGAAGCGCCTCGAGCCCGCCTCTCCCTGCCCCACTATCCCAAGTGACCACGCGCTACAGCAGTCGTCCAATACCAAGATGGACTTGGTTCTCGCACCACTGATGTCACAAGCAGGCGGCATTCTTGAATGGGCTCTTACTAAAATTGGAAGCCCAACTTTTACACGCCTGTCACTGCTTGACGTGCCCAGCCCTTCAAACCTCCATCAGGTCAAACTATGATGAACGCGGCACCAATTCTTCGCTAATTGGTGCTTGCAAACCATCAACCTACCAAAAAATTAGTCCCATTCTTCTTGGCTGTTTCCCACAACCCTTTTCCTTGAAGTGGAGGGGGGTTGAGTGACTCGTGTAGACTTTATTTTTTTACAGGAAAGCTAGAGCAGTGCATGAGGAAGAAAATAAGAGAGGAATATGTTGATAGGACTGAAATTAAGGGAGCTTTTGTAGTGTATGAAAGTTTTAAGCCGCCATAGTCCCAGATGACCCTACGCTGTTTTCCCCTTTGAGATGGAGAACTGACTGGTGCTGATTTAACCTGAGGGTCAGCACACCTCGGGCAAGGGGGCAAGGTTGAGAAGGCGGGGCCTTAATGAATGACCTCAGCCGGTATGTGAATTGGACCTGCGCTGTTGGCCTTGCTTTGCATCACGGACCAACTGTCTGGACAAGTGAGCTAAACCGACCCCCATGTAGTACATAAAGACATGCTGAAACCTGTTGGGCTGGAGTAGTTTCTGTAGCATTCACCCCCTGCCTGGCTTAGTTCCCCCCCCCCCCCCCCCCCCCCCCCCCCAGAATATCCCCCTGAGATCAGGAGATTGCAGAGTGCCGACGTGACTTGGGCCAGCACAGGGTGGGTTTCTACTCCTCACCTGCAAAGGCAGCAATTCCAGGGTGTAAAGCAATGGTCTATTTACTGGGCTGTGTTGTGTGTGTGCATGTGTGTCATTACATAGGACGACGAGGAAGGCGAGGAAGAGGAAGGGGATGAGGACGACGAGGATGAGGAGGGATCAGAGATGGAGCTAGATGAAGACTACCCCGACATCGACGAGTCACTCGTCCGCTTTGACCGAGAGGATGACCTGATCATCGAGTTCGACAATATGTTCTCCACTGCAGGTAAGAGGATCTCTTCAGTGGAGGGCCGACCCTCGTCGGCACCAAGCCGATTCACTCGAGGCCCAACAGTTGTATGACAAGGAATGCGATGCTAAACGCAAAAGTGCAGCAAAAGATGAGCGAAATCGGAAACAAAAAGCAATTGTGGCAACTCCTGACGGGCAGAGCGACATCTAAATAAGGGTTGAAACCCTCGCTGGCTCAGATGAAGGGTCTCACTCAATCTCCCCCCCCCCCCCCCCCCTCCCCTCCAATTCCAGCTGTGTGATTCATGTTCTAATGTTAAATCTCTCTTTTTTGTGCATTCCTCCAAAATGAGTGGATTTGTTTATTTTATTTTGAAGGGTGAAATGTACGAGCTATTTTGCCAGTAGATTTGAATTTGGTAAACAGGCAAAAACATAAGTCTGATCCAAAGTGGTAGTTAACTAAATCTTGGGCGCCAACAGTAAGCCGAATCTTCGGTATGGAGGCATCAGAGTGAAGCTGTTTGTGTATGTCTGTGCACGCGTGTGTGTGTCTGTGCACGCGTGTGTGTGTCTGTGCACGCGTGTGTGTGTCTGTGCACGCGTGTGTGTGTCTGTGCACGCGTGTGTGTGTCTGTGCACGCGGGTGTGTGTCTGTGCACGCGGGTGTGTGTCTGTGCACGCGGGTGTGTGTCTGTGCACGCGGGTGTGTGTCTGTGCACGCGGGTGTGTGTCTGTGCACGCGGGTGTGTGTCTGTGCACGCGGGTGTGTGTCTGTGCACGCGGGTGTGTGTCTGTGCACGCGGGTGTGTGTCTGTGCACGCGGGTGTGTGTCTGTGCACGCGGGTGTGTGGCGCGCGCGCGCGCGCGTGTGTGCGGTGCGTGTGTCTGCGTGAGTGTGTGTGTGTCTGCGTGCGTGTGTGTGTGATTGTATGTGTGGGGGGGGTTGCAAGGGGGAAGACTATTTTACAGGTGGTTGTTGCGCTCCGAGAAGCAAAGTCTCGGGGGGTAAAAAAAGCAAAATGCTTTTAAAAAATAAATGCTTCCTCCCCCTTTTTTTCCTTCTCTCTCGCGCAAATCAGAGGAACGCAAACTGGTTTGTCGTGCTCCACAGTGACTTCACTAAGATTTGAAAACCAGGGCCCTGCTCTGGTAGGGGCTAGCCTTTAAAAAAAATAAATAAAAAGAAGCCATTTAAGTGAATATATACTGAAAACTTCCAAATACACGAATGTGCCAGACTTAGTTGGGTGTGGAAGATGGTGGCGCTGGCAGAGAAGAATGAGGAGATGTTATTAAGAAGTGTATTGAAAACTGTGTCACTCCTCACAGCAATTGAAAACAGCTCGGGCTAGTGGTGGTGCTCTAATAATTTCGCTGCTATCCGGAAAGTTGGAATTTGGCCAGCAGCGAAACCCACGAATCCCTGACCTTCGAGGTGCCAAGGGCAAAATCTCAATCCCGTTTTGTGTTCAACTCCCAGTTTCATTTTCCTTTGGCATCCTACCTGAGCCCTTTTGGTCTGGTCAGAGTCTAAATGGACGTGCCCGACTGGCCGGCCAAGAGACCATGTTGCCTATCGACCACTGAGTGTGGGTGAGCCCTCCCGCCGCCCCCCCCCCCCCCCCCAAAAAGCATTTCTGACCCTCCTCCTTCACAATTTCACAGGGATCGAAGTGGGGGTGCAAGGCTTGGGGGTTATGGGTAGATTTTCTCTTTGAATGTCACTGACTGTACTTGGATATTTTCACTGAGACCTGAGTGAGGGACCAGAAAATCTGATGCAAAACCATTGGACAGAAAGGGGCGGCTTCACTTGCAAATGGCACAGCTGTGCTGTGCCATTCACCTTTTTTTTTTGGGTGACGAGGAGGAGGGAGTTAGTTTTCAGACCACAAAGTGAGTGGGGAAGGGAATGGGACAGGTTGGGTATGCAAGCTTGTCCCATCTCTGCTATTATATGAGGGAGAGGAGCTGTTGATTGGGGATGAAGCTTTTTTTTTCGAACGTAGCTTACAACTATGGGGAAAGGTTGGTCAGATTGGGACTCCCTAAAACGAGGACCCATCCATGCAAGGTAACCAGTCCGATAAGAAATTCAGGAGAAACGTCTTTATCCGTAGAATGGGGAGAGTGTGTAGCAGGGATTGACGTGAATGGTTTTGATGCATTTAAGTAAGAAGTCTTACAACACCAGGTTAAAGTCCCAACGGGTTTGTTTCGAATTACTAGCTTTTGGAGCACTGCTCCTTCCTCAGGTGAATCCATGGGGAAGACTTCTTACTGTGCTTGCCCCAGTCCAACGCTGGCATCTCCACATTGATGCATTTCAGGACACGGGGTGGGGGCGGAGAGACGCTGGATATGCACGTGAGGGAGAATGGAATAGAAAGATACAGGTATAGAGGGGAGACAACTGTAGGAGGCATCTCTGAGCATTGATGGAGGGGGCCAAAAGTGGGAGGGTGTGTGTGTGCCGTGTGCGTCTGTGCGCGCGTGTGTCTGTGCGCGCGTGTGCCCCTACGCTGTGAATGGAACAAAGTTCCACTGACATTTGAAATGGTGGATGGTTGGTTTGGCGGAGAGAACAAGGAGATTGTGATGGAGCCATGGAGGGGGATGGTAAGGGGTTGTGGTAGGTCAATGGCAGTGGAAGTCAATGTGTGTGCACACTCTAGTTACTGATAAGCCCCTAACCGAACCAAGCAACCAAAAGCACGCGTTTGTTTTTTTCACTGTCAGCCGATCCCTTCCGTGGAGACAGTCTCTTTGGGAGTTTTGGTGCAGCTGCCAGCCGTATATTTCACCTCCCTGTAGCAGTGCACGATGAAAATAATGGCAGTGACATCAATGGTAGGACTGCAGCTTCTATTCTGCTCACACCAGCTCTAGAAGTTAACTCTCCGTGGTGACGTGGCGTTTAGGTTGGCAGAACGTTTGTGTTCTGCGCAGTGTTTCTAAATGATCGGTGGTCCCTGGGGTTGGGGGGGGTGTCAAATCGTCAACCCCACTTATCAACCATGGGGCCTCTTCGCACATATTCTAGGAGACTTGGTTAATGGCCAATTCACTGTTTTTTTTTTAGTTTTACCTCTTCGTTCTTTTCTGTCTTCAAAAGGAGGCTATCCGGCTCTTTGGGTTTACACTGGCTGTATCAGAAAGCAATCTAGTTACTCCCACTCCCTGGCCATATGCCTGCCATTTTCATTTTCAATTCCCGTTGAACTGAGCCTGTATCCGCCTCCCAATGCGGCAGCACTTTTCAAATTCAAACCGCTCGTCCGTTTCACCCCTCTCTTGCGTCACCTCTGGCTCCTTTTCCAGCCACTTTAAACCTGTACCTCTGCTTAATGATCATTCAATCGGAAGAAGTTCCTCTTCACTGACTCTGTCTAAGCCCTTGCTGATTTTACATAGTCGTGAAGAAGTTTAAACCTGCTGCAACTCAGAACAAATTGGCGGTGTAAAGATCATTGTTTTGTTAAGATTTAAAACTGGCACTAATTGCAATCCGCGAATGTACCAACACTTTGTTTGGCAACTCAACCAGTGGGACCTTCACTACCATTGCTGAGGTTTGTAGCTGGTCACTTGTAGATGTTCTGTTGTCAACTGGTGGGTTTCCCGCCAAAGTAAACATCAGGAAAGCACGGGGATCTCATTAAAGCAGCTTCTCGTTAACAGCTCCTGTTTCTTAATAATAATCATTTTATTGTCACAAGTGGGCTTACATTAACACTGTGATGAAGTTACTGTGAAAAGCCCCTAGTCGCCACATTCCGGCACTGCTCGAGTCCACAGAGGGAGAATTCAGAATGCCCAAATTACCTAACGAGCACGTCTTTTGGGACTTGTGGGAGGAAACCGGAGCACCCGGAGGAAACCCACGCAGACACTGAGAGAACGTGCAGACCCCACACAGACAGTGACCCAGCCGGGAATCGAACTTGGGACCCTGGAGCTGTCATAGATTCTGTGTCCTGCCACGTCAGAAACTGCTCGCCGTCTGAGAGTCGGTGTCTCACTCCACTAGATTGCCTCAGTGGGCAGGCTAGTAATCCAGAGACCCTGGCTGATTTTCTGCGGGACACGGGTTAAAATCCCACCGGGGAGCAGGTGGAATTTGGGCGTCTCTGTAACCGTGACCATGAAACTTTATCGATTGTCGTAAATACCCATCTGGTTCACTAATGCCCCTTTAGGGAGGGAAATCTTCTGTCCTTACCCCGGTCTGGCCTACATGTGACTCCAGACTCCCACACTGCGCTGTGTTTGACTCTTCACTCTCCCTCTGAAATGGACCCAGCGAGGCACTCTGTTATATCAAAATCTAAAAGTACTGCCATCCCTTCCCAACAGCATTGTGGGTGTACCTATGCCATCGGACTGCATGAACTGCAACCGTTGACGAAGGGGGCTCTAGAAACCATACACCCGCCAGTATAAATTGAGGGCACTTTGCTAATGCCACTCACTAGTTGATGCTGAGTTGCCGTATGTAAGTTCTGCAGCTTTTTAGATGGGGTGACTTGACCAGTGTCTCATTCTGTCAGTGGCAGTTCACGCACCTGCAGAGCCCACACCAGCTGAGGTCCTGAAGGAATCTACTGCGCGTCTGGCGCCTGGAGTCTGTGAGACAACTCCATTGGAGTTGGTGAGCTGTTGGTGGGTGGGCGAATGCCATTTGGAAACCTGAATGCCAAAACAGGATGGCGTGTGGCATGGAGGGGAACATCCAGGTGGTGATGTTCCCATGTGTCTGCTGCCCTTGTACTTCTAGGTGGTAGCGATCATGGGTTTGGAAAATGCTATTGAAAGAACCTGCTGTTGCAGTGCATCTTGTTGATGCTGCCACTGTGTGCCGGTGGTGGAGGAGTGAATGTTTCAGGTAGTTGGTGGGGTATCTGGACAAATGTGACGTAATGCATTTTGGAAGGTCTAATACAGGTGGGAAATATACAGTATATGGCAGAAACCTCCAGAGTATTGACAGGCAGAGGGACCTGGGTGTACAGGTCATAGATTATCATAGATTGTCATAGATTATCATAGAATTTACAGTGCAGAAGGAGGCCATTCGGCCCATCGAGTCTGCACCGGCTCTTGGAAAGAGCACCCTACCCAAGGTCAACACCTCCACCCTATCCCCATAACCCAGTAACCCCACCCAACACTAAGGGCAATTTTGGACACTAAGGGCAATTTATCATGGCCAATCCACCTAACCTGCACATCTTTGGACTGTGGGAGGAAACCGGAGCACCCGGAGGAAACCCACACACACAAGGGAAGGATGTGCAGACTCCGCACAGACAGTGACCCAAGCCGGAATCGAACCTGGGACCCTGGAGCTGTGAAGCAGTTGTGTTATCCACAATGCTACCGTGCTGCCCATAGGTCATTGAAAGTGGCAACGCAGGTGGAGAAGGTAGTCAAGGCATACGGCAAACTTGCCTTCCTCGGACGGGGTATTGGGTATAAAAATTGGCAAGTCATGCTGCAACTGTACAGAACCTTAGTTAGGCCACACTTGGAACATAGTGTTCAATTCTGGTCGCCACACTACCAGAAGGATGTGGAGGCTTTGGAAAGGGTACAGAAGAGGTTTCCAGGATGCTGCTTGGTATGGAGGGTATTAGCTATGAGGAGAGGTTGAATAAACTCGGTTTGTTCTCACTGGAATGACTTGGGTAGAGGGGTGACCTGATAGAGGTCTACAAAATTATGAGGGGCATAGACAGTGTGGATAGTCAGAGGCTTTTCCCCAGGGTAGAGGGGTCAATTACGAGGGGACATAGGTTTAAGATGCAAGGGGTAAAATTTAGAGAAGATGTGCGAAGGAAGCTTTTTACACAGAGGGTAGTGGGTGCCTGGAATTCGCTGCCGGAGGAGGTGGTGGAAGCAGGGACGGTAGTGACGTTTAAGGGGCATCTTGACAAATACATGAATAGGATGGGAATAGAGGGATACGGACCCTGGAAGTGCAGAAGATTTTAGTTTAGACGGGCAGCATGGTCGGCACAGGCTTGGAGGGCAGAAGGGCCTGTTCCTGTGCTGTACTTTTCTTCTTTGTTTGAAACTGTGCCCAGTTATTTCCCTGCCCCTCTGTGTGATCAATTTTTCTATTTGTAACCCCATGAAAAATAGGATGAACTCAAGGGGTTAATTTTGTTTGCACGCCCTCGAAGCGTGGGTGGAGGGTTGCAACATCGCCATCACCTGGACAGTAAAGAGAGAGATGGAGAAAATAAAGTTTTACAGTACAGAGACCACATTATTGTTTCACATGGGTCCCAGAGTCGAGACTCAAAGTTCGATGAGGCATTCCCAGTCTTTGCAGATTATCTTTCACCTTCTGGCCATTCTGGGTTATTAAATGCAGATTGTCTTTGCATAGCTCTCTTTGAATTTGGGCTGTAATGCCCACAGACGGTCATTAGTCACTCCTCGGAGATAACGAGGTGTGAGTTTTTCTAAAACTGCCAAGTGGCTTTTATTTGGGGGTCGTGGACAGACATAGATGCAGCCATTTTAACGGTCTTTGTTCAGTTTTAACATTTATAGCAAATGACCATATAACATACAAAAACATACCCTGGGAGGTCTTCGCCCCTCACATTAAAACCAGGAAAACAGCATCGCAAATTAGTGCCAGTTTGATACCCAGCTCACATTAAATTGAAGAACTGTATTGAAGTATCTGGTGGAGTTTGTTTATTGTTCTTCCCCCCCCCCCCCCCCCCCCCCCCCCCCCCCCCCCCCCCGATATCGAAGCCTGCAATTAATTGATTGTAGTTCGGAAGAAGTCACCCTCTGTGCAATATTCTAACACATGGAGGAATCTCTCTCTCCTCTCAGTGCATTTATGTTTGCTTAAAGGACCACCTCTTGTTTGGGGCCTCTCAGCTGACGGGATGCCTTTTTTTAAACCTCAACCCCTTCAATTGGGCATGGGATGTGAGTGTGTTTGAATGCGCATCCCTAGACCATCAATTCAGATCTAACTGAATTTGTTGGCTATTACCTCTCCTTTCTTGGCCGTGTTGTGTTCTCCGCTTCTCATCTCACTGTTCCAGTTTGGTCTTCTTCTGGTATCATGGCTTCATTTTCTGTTCTATTTTTCGTCCATATATTTTTCTCTCCTTTGTTTTATCTTCACTTCCCTTCTCTTGCCTTCCCTTTGCCATCCTCCCCTTGTCCTTAATGGGGACTGGGGGGCTGCTAAATGGGCTTGCCCCCCCCCCCCCCCCCCCCGTTCTATGAGACTGCTGCTGTCAGGATGCCCATGTAGCCACAGGAGCACTGTCTTGATTTAGGTGCTATCTGAGCGTAGTCCCTCGTCCAACTACAAATGTCCAGCTCTCCCAAATACCCAAAACAGATTCAAGTAAGATCTTGGTGTTTGCAATACTCGGAAACGTAAAATCTTTTAAACAAAAAAAAAAGAAGCCGTGATTGCCCTGGACAGTCACAGTAACGCACGGGAAACGAGAAATGTTTTTATAAGATAAATTTAGAGTACCCAATTATTTTTTTCCAATTAAGGGGCAAGTTAGCGTGGCCAATCCTCCTAACCTGCATATCTTTGGGTTGTGGGGGTGAAACCCACGCAGACATGGGGGGAATGTGCAAACTCCACACGGACAGTGACCCAGGGACGGGATTCAAACCCGGGTCCTCAGCGCCGCAGTCCCAGTGCTAACCACTGTGCCTCATGCCCCCCCCTGCGAGAAATGTTAAACGTGGCCACTTGATTGGAGTTTTTAATTCTTCCCCCCCCCCCCCCACCCCAATCCCCCCCATTGTAATTTTAGTAACACTGCGTATTAGAGGTGCAATTTTGTGATCAAACACACTTCCTGGTGAAGGGGCCGTTCTGATTTTGGAAAGTCGTTGCAGAAGGGGCCTTGTCCAAAATTTAAATTCAAGATGTCTAAAAATCAGATGATTGCAAGGAGGTCTGTAGCAGCTCCGAGGAACCACAGCTAATGGAACTTCGAGACATCAGCTGCCTCCAGGTCAGGCAGAAACCTCCGACTGGAGCTTATGGCCGTCAGAGCCTGGTGTGTGTGGCAGCTCCTGCCCTTTAACAGCTGATCCAGCAGCAGGCCTAAGCCATTCCTGACCTCCGCTGCTCAAACTTTCAAACGAGGCAATGGGGTGAGTAAGGGCCCAGCAAAGTGCCAAGCCTGCATTTTATCTCGTTCAGTTGGACAAGACCCCTTGGACTTGAGAATTCGCTCTTGCTAAATGTTGATGCGCATTAAGAATCTTAACTGGTCTTTCGACTCTGGGTTGGTCTCGTTTTCTCTTGGAAGTGATAACCATGCGTGGTGGTCAAGGGGAGGGTCTCAAAAGACTTGCATTGGTCTCAAAGCTAACGGGTAACGGCTGCTCCACTCAAGCAGCTTAATGTTTCAGCCTTGGCATTTTATTTAGTTCTTTAACCCTAAGCCCCTCTTGGCAGATATGGCATGACTTAACTGAGTGAGTATTGTGACTGGGCCAAAGCCTCAGCTGACTTTCTGTTCAAGGCCAGGAGATGACCAGGTTCAATGCTTTGTTCCACGAGAGGGATCTCCGCTCCTACTTAACGCCTCATTTCCCTATGAGGTTGAGATCTCTGAACTGCGAAGCCTGCTGGAACAGCATGGGATGTGCGCAGGAAGAGAAGTAGGCCACTGAGCCCCTCCCCTTCTTTTCCACTCACTGCTACTCATTCAGACTATGATTGACCTGTATTTGACCTCCATTTGCTCCCTTGCCCCACCTCACTGAGCAACAAATCTACCAATCTCCTTCCTGAAAGTCTCAATTGATCCACCAGCTCCTTGCGAGGTGGAGGGGGTACCCGTGGTGCTATTTTGTCGCCTTGCTGATTTGCGTGTCATCCCGGGGGAGCACAACGTGCAGGAGGCAGATATGCAAACATTTTGAGATTCTCCACGTGGTTCTTTACAAAAGGCTTCAATTAAGTATATACAACCCTGGGTGTGCTAAGGACGAGGCATCTAATCTCAGCGGAAGAGCGCAGCATCAGCCCACTGCGACTGCCCGTGTTCAGCCGTGACGTGTGTTCGCTGCAGTACCTCACAGTTGCCTTTTAATTGACAGGCTTGTTGGGAAAGGATCGAGGAGAGAGTTAACAGCAGGGTGATGCAAGTTAGAAAGCTGTCCCTTCAACTCTTAGACATGGGTTTGAACCAAACTCAGAAGTGCTGGCTTCTAGCTCTCTCCGCTGCGTGGGCTGGGTGCAATTGACCGAGAAAACTGTGTAAATTCAGGGCAGTTTGGCAGGAAATTGTGAATTGCCCTGCATCAATAGGAGACCGGGCAGCGTCAATCCAGCAGAATCTTAACTTTTATCTATCCCAGTGCTGTACCTGTCCTGGGAGTGTTTGATGGGGACAGTGTAGAGGGAGCTTTACTCTGTATCTAACCCTGTGCTGTACCTGTCCTGGGAGTGTTTGATGGGGACCATGTAGAGGGAGCTTCACTCTGTATCTAACCCCGTGCTGTACCTGTCCTGGGTGTGTTTGATAGGGAAAGTTAGAGGGAGCTTTACTCTGTATCTAACCCCGTGTTGTACCTGTCCTGGGAGTGTTTGATGGGGACAGTGCAGAGGGAGCTTTACTCTGTATCTAACCCCATGCTGCACCTGCCCTGGGAGTGTTTGTTGGGACATTGTAGAGGGAGCTTTACTCTGTATCCAACCCCGTACTGTACTTGTCCTGGGAGTGTTTGGTGGGGACAGTGTAGAGGGAGCTTTACTCTGTATCTAACCCCGTGCTGTACCTGTCCTGGGAGTGTTTGATGGGGACAGTGCAGAGGGAGCTTTACTCTGTACCTAACGACGTGCTGTAGTTGTCCTGGGAGTGTTTGATGGGGACCGTGCAGAGGGAGCTTTACTCTGTATCTAACCCCGTGCTGTCCCTGTCCTGGGAGTGTTTGATGGGGACAGTGTAGAGGGAGCTTTACTCTGTATCTAACCCCGTGCTGTACCTATCCTGGGAGTGTTTGATGGGGACCGTGTAGAGGGCACTGTACGTTCTATCTCATCGATATGTTCTGTCTACCCGGCACTGACATTCCTTAGCTTGCAGAGAAAATGCTCTCTCCTCTCCGACGCCCTTACAACTATAAAGGAATTGGGTTTATGTGGAATTAATATAATAAATATTAATATATTATAACATAATAAACAGCAGTGTTTGGTGAAATTACAGGTCAGCTGTGTGGTTCTGTGGCTTAAAACTGTTGTAAATAGAAAATTCAAAGATCTAAACCGTGCTGATCTTTGGAGTTGCTGAGTTTTTGATTGCTGTGATTCCCTGTCCCAAAACTGATCGCTCCATGACACTGAATGTAAAGACTACAAATCGAGACGCTTCCCTTTCTAACTTTTCTCTTCTATTCCTAGCAGATATACCCCCGGCACCGGGTAACATTCCTGCCACGCACCCGCTCATGGTTCGGCACGCGGATCACAGCGCCCTGACGCTGGGCACGGGATCCTCCACCACGCGGCTCACGCAAGGCATCGGGCGCAGTCAGCGGGCCATCCGGCCGTTTGCTGCCAACACGGGCCACACCATCCACGTGCACTACCCTGGGAACAGACAGCCAAACCCTCCCCTCATCCTGCAAAGGTAAATTATTAAAACTGCGGCTCCCATCTGAAGGAAGCGTGTTGGTTTGTGAGCTCACTGTTTTTCAGCTGCTTTGCGTGATTGGAGCAAGATCCGTTGCTTCTGTGACTGATAGGTAGCACTCTCGTCTCTGAGGGTCAGTGCTGAGGGAGCGCCGCACTGTGGGAGAGTCAGTGCTGAGGGAGCGCCGCACTGTTGGAGGGTCAGTGCTGAGGGAGCGCTGCACCGTGGGAGGGTCAGTGCTGAGGGAGCGCCGCACTGTCGGAGGGTCAGTGCTGAGGGAGCGCTGCACTGTCAGAGGGTCAGTGCTGAGGGAGCACTGCACTGTCAGAGGGTCAGTGCTGAGGGAGTGTCGCACTGTCGGAAGGTCAGTGGTGAGGGAGCACCATACTGTCAGAGAGTCAGTACTGAGGGCGCGTCACGCTATCGGAGTAGGGTTCGCACTGACGTTGCGCCACACTGTCGGAGGAATGGTAAGCGCTGAGGGTGTGCCGCGCTATCGGAGTGAGGGTCGGTGCTGAGGGAGCGCTGCACTGTCGGAGGGTCAGTGCTGAGGGAGCGCGATGCTATCGGAGTGGGGGTCAGTGCTGAGGGAGCGCGCCACACTCGGAGGAGGAGGCTCAATGCTGAGGGAGCACCGCACTGGAGGAGGAGGCTCAGTGCTGAGGGAGCGCGATGCTATCGGAGTGGGGGTCAGTGCTGAGGGAGCGCCACACTGTCAGAGGAGGAGGCTCAATGCTGAGGGAGTGCGATGCTATCGGAGTGGGGGTCAGTGCTGAGGGAGCGCCACACTGTCGGAGGAGGAGGCTCAATGCTGAGGGAGCACCGCACTGTCGGAGGAGGAGGCTCAGTGCTGAGGGAGCGCCACTATCTTGCTGTCCGTGTGCAGTTTTTTAAGACTTTGTTTTCTAAATTTAGAGTACCCAATTCATTTTTTCCAATTAAGGGGCAATTTAGCGTGGCCAATCCACCTACCCTGCACATCTTTTGGGTTGTGGGGGCGAAACCCACGCAAACACGGGGAGAATGTGCAAACTCCACACGGACAGTGACCCGGGGCCAGGATGCAAACCAGGGTCCTCAGCGCCGTGAGACTGCAGTGCTACCACTGCGTCACCGTGCTGCCCTGACCTTATGCAGTTGGCTGCCTTGTTTCCTTTGTTACAATAGTGACTGCACATTTAGTTTGAGATGTCCTAAGTGGGTGAAAGGTACTGGATAAATGAAAGTCTGTCCGTAATTTTCTTGCCCTATTCTCGGGCTTCTGTATCTTTATAATAGCAGCTGGAGCCTGTGCGTATTACATGTGGTTTAACCGGGATCAATACAAGTTTGGTATTGTTACTCTGCTTTTGAATTCTGTTGCTCCCGTGATGAACTGTGTTGTTTGCTTTTGTCCTATTTCTGCCCCTATTAACCTGTGCCCCGGCTTGTTATCGCATGCAGATTGCTTGGGCCCTCGGCCGCAGCGGATATCCTCCAGCTCAGCAGCAGCCTGCCCCTGCAGAGCCGCGGCCGCGCCAGGCTGCTGGTGGGCAACGATGACGTCCACATCATTGCCCGATCGGACGACGACCTCCTGGATGACTTCTTCCATGACCAGACAGCCACGACCAGCCAAGCAGGTGAAGCAGCGAATCGGATGTGAGCCGGGCAACATGGGGATTTCAGCGCCAGGCAGGGCAGTGGTTCGGGGGCAGGGACCTGGATCCAGGGGCTTCAGAACCCAACCATTTCTGGCGCGATTGGGGGGCTGGGGATTGTAAGTGGCTCCGAGATGAATTTGTAAGCGGGGGTGTTCCCCATGTGCCTACTGCCCCTTGTTCTTCTAGGTGCAAGAGGTCATGGGTTTGTAAGGTATTGGCAAAGGAGCCTTGGCTAGTTACTGCAGTGCATTTTGTAGATGGTGCACACGGCTGCCCCTATGTGTCGGCGGTGGAGGGGGTGAATGTTTAACTTGGTGCTTTGATGGCATTGAGCTTCTCGAGTGGAGTTGGAGCTGCATTGATGCAGGCAAGTGGGGAATGTTCCATCACATTCCTGACTTGGCCTTGTGGATGGTGGAGAGGCTTTGGGGAGGGAGGAGAGGCTTTGGGGAGGGTGGATGGCACCCTGGATGGTGCTGCACACTCTGTTTCGCAGGAGGGAGACCAGGCTGGTATTATGGGCTCAGTTCGTTGACTGGAGTGAAAGCCAGTGATCTTCCAACTCAGTGAGGCAAATGTTTTCCCATTTAAGTTGAGGGAGTGCTTCGCCGCTGTGGCCCTTTCGACCGCATCACTTATAATACTCTTTTCTGCAGGGACCTTGTCGAGCATTCCGACTGCACTGACGCGCTGGACTGAGGAATGCAAAGTACTGGATGCAGAAAGCATGCACGACTGCGTGGCAGGTGAGAATTTGTCAGTAGTTGCGGAGGAAACATTTACGCCTGGGGAACAAAGATGGGGGAGGGGAAGCAGGAGGAGACCAAAACAAGCGGCCGTGTTTCAATTCCCCCTCTCGCTTCCCACACGCCAGCTTGTGTACAGTGCCGCAGGTGTCTGGTGTCCTGCAGCAAATGCCCGAGAGCTTGTTCACCAGCGGCCTGGCCTCTGCTCCTGGGCAATGCTTCAGAGCTGAATTTGCCCACAGGCCTGCAGTTTGCGTACGCGCCACTCGTACACAATCAGGCCCGTGAGTCACCTGTCCCTCTCCCAGTCCGGAGAAAGTTTAATCCCTCCCTACAGCCACCAGATTACTCTAATGCTTTTTATGTCATGCTTAGTATGTAGACTAGCCAGTGTTCTAATAAGCTCCGCACAAGTTACCAAGACTCAAAGCTTAAGCACTAAGTACGGACTTCAGTGGCCGGGACCACAGGCACAAGATTTCTTTTGACTGGGTCTCTGGTCTGAAGGCAGGTACCAGGCAGGTGACCGTATTCTTTAAGATTTGCGTATGGCACTTGTCACGTTCTTATCTCAATACATTCGAGGTTGGGGGGACGCAGTGGTAATGTTACAGGACTAGTAATCCAGAGGCCCAGGCATATGGCACTTGTTACAGCAATCAGCAATGGTTTCTTGGTCATTATTACTGGCCTTGGATTCTCAGTTCAGGTTTGGACCCATGAAATTCTGAAATAAAGGTGTTACCAATTGAGGTTGAGCTGGCATCTGCCTACTGCAGGACGGTGTCATCCTGAGTGATGCATTCACTGGACACCCTTGACAGTGGATGTGACGGAGCAGGTGGGACAAAGGTCAGCATCTCCTATCCTTGTGGAGGGAGGGAGTGACGGTGTGGGCTCACGGGGCTCTGGAACGCTGCACTATTAACTCTGGAATCCTCTCCCAATTGGCAAAGTGGTGAAGCTGCCCATCATCCAGCACCTGGAGTCACTGCGAGACGAGGAGCTGGAGGAGCGGAGGGAGAAACGCCGCAAGCAGCTGGCAGAGGAAGAGGCCAGGCGAGAGGAGAAGGCCAAGGAGGAGAAGGAGAACAAGGAGCAGAATGCACCGGTGAGTGATTTGAGACGGTAGCTGTTATGTGAACTCTCCAGGGTGGGGGAACTGCAAGCTGCACTCCCCAATTGGTCCGAGGACCTGTTAATCCTGCGTCTTCTGTGCCTTTTGCTGGACATCAAACATGTCACGTTTAGATTGAAGTAGCGATCCAGGAAAAGTTGATTGTGTGGGCGATCTCATTCATTTGTTTGGTTTGCACGGACGCCACTGGGCTAACTGTTGTCACTGTTTGTACAGCAGGCTGCGGGTTCCACCAGAGCGACCAACTCGTCTGTTCAAGGTGACAAGAGTCAAACAGGTTAGTGCCCTACTCGGTTGAATCTACACCTGCTGTATCCATCTATGTTTGTATCTCAGTGTAACAAAGACAATGTGATGTGGCATGTGGGAAGAGGTGGGCGGAACGAATGCGTTCAAAAGGCTTCCTATAAGCAAGGTGGGGTTAGATTCAGAGTAAAGCTCCCTCTACACTGTCCCCATCAAACATTCCCAGGACAGGTACAGCACGGGGTTAGATACAGAGTAAAGCTCCCTCTACACTGTCCTCATCAAACACTCCCAGGACAGGTACAGCACAGGGTTAGATACAGAGTAAAGCTCCCACGACACTGTCCCCATCAAACACTCCCAGGACAGGTATAGCACGGAGTTAGATACAGGGTAAAGCTCCCTCTACACTGTCCCCATCAAACACTCCCTGGACAGGTACAGCACGGGGTTAGATACAGAGTAAAGCTCCCTCTACACTGTCCCCATCAAACACTCCCAGGACAGCTACAGCACGGGGTTAGATACAGAGTAAAGCTCCCTCTCCACTGTCCCCATCAAACACTCCCAGGACAGGTACAGCATGGGGTTGGATGCAGAGTAAAGCTCCCTCTACACTGTCCCCATCAAACACTCCCAGGACAGGTACAGCATGGGGTTGGATGCAGAGTAAAGCTCCCTCTACACTGTCCCCATCAAACACTCCCAGGACGGGTACAGCACTGGGTTAGATACAGCTCCCTCTACACTGTCCCCATCAAACACTCCCAGGACAGGAGCAGCACGGGGTTAGATACAGAGTAAAGCTCCCTCGACACTGTCCCCATCACACTCCCAGGACAGGTACAGCACTGGGTTAGATACAGAGTAAAGCTCCCTCTGCACTGTCCCCATCAAACACTCCCAGGACAGGTACAGCACGGGGTTAGATACAGAGTAAAGCTCCCTCTACACTGTCCCCATCAAACACTCCCAGGACAGATACAGCACGGGGTTAGATACAGAGTAAAGCTGAACAAAATGAAATTAATGGGCAGCACGGTGGCGCAGTGGTTAGCATTACTACCTCACGGCGCAGAGGCCCCAGGTTCAATCTGGGTCACTGTCCGTGTGGAGTTTGCACATTCACCTGGTGTTCGTGTGGGTTTCGCCCCCACAACCCAAAGATGTTCAGGGTAGGTGGATTGGCCAGGCTAAATTGCCCCTTAACTGGAAAAAATAAATTAGGTACTCTAAATTTTAAAAAAAGAAGGAAATTAATGCCAGGATGTGCTTGTGTGTGCACTCATAAGCAGGCGGCAATGCAATTGACTTTAGCTGGGAGCAAGCAGCGCATCCTAAGGTCCAGCGCAGGAGATACTAGGCCTGCAGTGAGAGAGAGCAGTGTGCCATCAGAAATCGGGTGAAGCTCTGACTTTGTGCCTCTATCTGTTCCCCACGTGACCTCACTGCTTTGTCACATTGGAATTCTCTTCTGGTATGTGTTTTATATGCTAACGTGTTCACTCTTCAGTGTTAATCATCGCTGACTGGTTGGAGATGGAATGGTGCCCTTTGGGATGAGGTAGTAGGTTGTATAGTTTTAGGGTCATACCCGATCTCGGAGTTAACTATACAATCTACTGTCTTTCCTACGGTGGCAAACTCGCCTGCCAAAACTCCAAAGCTGCGCGCTCTTCACATGCACCGTTGGGAAGGTTGTATGTATAGATGCTGTTCCTTTTTTTAGAAGCTGTCACAATAGGCTGACAGTTTATCTGCCCGATTTCCACTCGTCCGCAAGTACAGCCGCTGCATGCAGTGGGTTGTGCAATACTGAGGGAGTGCTGCATTTCTCGAGGTGTGCTGCCTTTCAGATGAGGTATTGAACTGAGGCCCAGCCTGCTGTTATGCAGGCCTAAGGCCTATTGGAAGAAGAGCAGAGTTGGTCGTTCCCCCCCATGTCTTGCGGCCAATACTTACCCCTCAATGTGCATTGCCGACAGGACAATCAGCTCATCGTCACGTTGCTGTTTGTGGGCATTCGCAAATTGGCAGCAGTATTTCCGACATTACCCACTGGCTACAGGACTTGAGAGGTTTATAACTGTCAGGAAAGATTGGACGGGCGGGGCTGGTCTTGTCGAGGTTGAATAAGGTGACCTGATCGAGGTCTTAAAATGATGAAAGGGGTTCCGATAGAGATGTTTCCACTTCCGATAGGCACTCAGAAGTCGTGGGTCATCAATACAAGACACTTACTAACCAACCCAATCAGTGGATTTGCCGGGGGGTGGGGGGGCGGAATTCAGGAGAAACGTCTTTACCCAGGGAGTGGGGAGATTGTGGAACTCGCTCCCACAGGGAGTGATCGAGGCGAATAACAGAGGTGTATTTACGAGGAGAAGTTGGATAAACACACACTGGCCGAATGTTATGTGACCGTTAAGATGCTGAGTGAGGGGGGAGATAGTTTTGTCTGGAGCACAAGCACAGACAAACTGACCGAATGCTCTTGTTTCTGTGCTTTTAATTCTTTACGGCGCATCTGAAGAAGCACTGTGGGAGTTTCCGAACTCCAGGAAAGCACTTTGTAAAATGAAAGTGTCAGGTTTCTGCTGAGACTTCGGCTAGCGTTTGGATTTGACCTCCTGGAAGAGGAGTGACTGGTTCGTTATGCTTCGGCACGCTGAGGTAGTAGGTTGTATAGTTGTAGGGCAGTGATTTCCCTCTTAGTTATTTTTCTACGTTGCCTGCTTGGAGATAACGATACAACCTACTGCCTTCCTCGCTGAGCAGTCAAGCAACCAACAGGGGAGAACACAGCTTTAATAGTAGTGTTTGGAAGTCGGGGTTATCAAGGTTCTCTGTAAGGTGCAGTTTCAGAGCTTGAGGTGGGAAATATTAAAACAAAACGTCTGCCACTCTTAACTGGTTTTTGACTTTTTAAATTCTCATTCAAGTGCAAATGCGTGTTCAGGGAGCCAGCAGTGAAGCGACCAAGACATCCCTAGCACAGGGTTAGATACAGAATACAGCTCCCTCTATACTATCCCCAGGACAGGTACAGCACAGGGTTAGATACAGAGTACAGCTCCCTCTATACTGTCCCCATAAAACACTCCCAGGACGGGTACAGCACGGGGTTAGATACAGAGTAAAGCTCCCTCTACACTGTCCCCATCAAACACTCCCAGGACAGGTACAGCACGGGGTTAGATACAGAGTAAAGCTCCCTCTATCTATCCCCATCAAACACTCCTAGGACAGGTATTGCACAGGGTTAGATACAGAGTAAAGCTCCCTCTACACTGTCCCCATCAAACACTCCCAGGACAGGTACAGCACGGGGTGAGATACAGAGTAAAGCTCCCTCTACACTGTCCCCATCAAACACTCCCAGGACAGGTACAGCACGGGGTTAGATACAGTGTAAAGCTCCCTCTACACCGTCCCCATCAAACACTCCCAGGACAGGTACTGCACGGGGTTAGATACTGAGTAAAGCTCCCTCTACACCGTCCCCATCAAACACGCCCAGGACAGGTACAGCACGGGGTTAGATACAGAGTAAAGCTCCCTCTACACTGTCCCCATCAAACACTCCCAGGACAGGTACAGCATGGGGTTAGATACTGAGTAAAGCTCCCTCTACACTGTCCCCATCAAACACTCCCACGACAGGTACAGCACGGGGTTAGATACAGAGTAAAGCTCCCTCTACACTGTCCCCATCAAACACTCCCAGGACAGGTACAGCACGGGGTTAGATACTGAGTAAAGCTCCCTCTACACTGTCCCCATCAAACACTCCCAGGACAGGTACAGCACGGGGTTAGATACAGAGTAAAGCTCCCTCTACACTGTCCCCATCAAACACTCCCAGGGCAGGTACAGCACGGGGTTAGATACAGAGTAAAGCTCCCTCTACACTGTCCCCATCAAACACTCCCAGGACAGGTACAGGTTGGATTCAGAGTAAAACTTTCTCTGCACTAATGGAACGAGAGAAAGTCCTGGTGAGCAGATCAGACTTGCCTGAACAACGCAAACCACTAAGTCAGGACCCTTTCCCATTGCCTTTCTAAGCTGATTTGTGTTCAGTTTATTTTATCGGCCGCAACAATCGTGACTTAGTCTCACAGCCCTCGACTTTGTCCTCCTGGGAGCTGGCTTGAATGTTCAGTGCGCCCCATCCAGTTTTAGTTCCCTACTTGGTGAAGCTCTGCTACGTGTTGTTCACTTTGTGCCCTTCTCCATTATCTCTTCTCCCCACCCCCCCCCCCTCCCTCCCACCCCCTTTTTGTGAGCTGCCCTTCAGTGGTCCTGATACCTTTGTGTTGCACCCTCACAGGTGTGAGCTCCAGCGGCCTGTCAGCCACGAATGAAGCCATCAGCAACATGGCTGCCTCGATTGCCGAAGCAGCGCTGGAAGCCATGAGGACACATGGCCAGTTAACGGGTGGGTATATGCGCGGTAGGCAGGGTTCACGGCCACCAGCCTCTCACCACACCGAACCCCCACAAATTGAATCTGCTTCCATTGTCCTGTCAGGCAGCGTGTTCCTGATCATCGCAACTTGTTTTGGGAGACACTTTCTCCTCTGTTCCTCATCCTTGTTTGAACCCGTATTTCTCAGTCGCTGGTTTGTCTCCGATGAGCTGGGAAGTTTGAGCGTCATTGATTTTTTAATTTGCCATTAATTTCCTTCTTTTTTTAAATTTCGAGTACCCAATTATTTTTTCCAATTAAGGGGTAATTTAGCATGACCAATCCACCTATCCTGCACATCTTTGTGTTGTGGGGGTGAAACCCACGCAGACAAGGGAAGAACGTGCAAACTCCACAGAGACAGTGACCCAGGGCCGGGATTCGAACCCGGGTCCTCAGCACCGTAGGCAGCAGTGCTAACCACTGTGCTGCCCGTCATTGATGACCAAACCCCCAAATCTGCCCAATTGATATCCCGTTAATCACGCAGAATAACCCACTGCCTGCAATGGCTTGTGGCCTCAGGCAGTGTTCAGACGTGCCGCAGGAATTAGATTATAATAATCTTTATTGGCACAAGTAGGCTTTCATTAACACAGCAATGAAGTTACTGTGAAAATCCCCTAGTCGCCACATTCCGGCGCCTGTTCGGGTACACACAAGGACAATTCAGAATGTCCAATTCACCTAACAGCACGTCTTACGGGACTTGTGGGAGGAAACCCACCCAGACACTGGGAGAACATGCAGACTCCGCATAGACAGTGACCCAAACCGGGAATTGAACCAGGGACCCTGGCGCTGTGAAACAGCAGTGCTAACCACTGTGCTGCCGTGCCGATGCCAAGTTAGCATCCGAGAGCGGTGCGAGTTGAGGAGTGAGGCCATTTTGCTCGCCTTGTTTGTGCTAGCTCTCCATGGGAGCAGACATTTAACTCCATACCTTTCACTCGTCCCATCACTGTGTGGGGGAATCGCAGTCATACACCCCATCCCATCGCTGTGTGGGGAATCACATATGGACCCGTGTCCCATCATCGTGTGGGGCAATTGCAGACGTACACCCTTGTCCCATCGCCGTCTGGGCCAATCACAGGTGCGGAACCGTGTCCCATCATCTTGTGGGGGAAGCAGACTCCAGTCCCATTGCTGTGTGGGCGATTCACAGATATGGACTCGTGTCCCATCGCCGTGTGGAGGAATCACAGACACAGACCCCTGTCCCATCGCCATGTGGGGGAATCACACAGACCCCCGTCCCATCGCCTTGTGGGGGAATCACAGACACAGACTCCCGTCCCATCGCCGTATGGGGGAATCACAGACACAGACCCCCGTTCCATCGCCGTGTGGGGGAATCACAGACACAGACCCCCGTCCCATCACTGTGTGGGGGAATCACAGACACAGACCCCCCGTCCTGTCACCGTGTGGGGGAATCACAGACCCCGTCCCATCGCCGTATGGGGGAATCACAGACCCCCGTCCCATCACCGTGTGGGGGAATCACAGACACGGACTCCCGTCCCATCGCCGTATGGGGGAATCACAGACACAGACCCCTGTCCCATCGCCGAGTGGGGGAATCACAGACACACCCCCTGTCCTGTCACCGTGTGGGGGAATCACAGACCCCGTCCCATCGCCGAGTGGGGGAATCACAGACACAGACCCCCGTCCCATCGCCGTGTGGGGGAATCACAGACACAGACCCCGTCCCATCGCCGAGGGGGGGAATCACAGACACAGAACCCCGTCCCATCGCCGTATGGGGGAATCACAGACACAGACCCCTGTCCCATCGCCGAGTGGGGGAATCACAGACACAGACCCCCGTTCCATCGCCGTGTGGGGGAATCACAGACACAGACCCCCGTCCCATCACGGTGTGGGGGAATCACAGACACAGACCCCCTGTCCCGTCACCGTGTGGGGGAATCACAGACCCCGTCCCATCGCCGAGTGGGGGAATCACAGACACAGACCCCCGTCCCATCGCCGTGTGGGGGAATCACAGACACAGACCCCCGTCCCATCGCCGTGTGGGGGAATCACAGACACAGACCCCCGTCCCATCGCCGTGTGGGGGAATCACAGACACAGACCCCCCGTCCCATCGCCGAGTGGGGGAATCACAGACACAGACTCCCGTCCCATCGCCGTGTGGGGGAATCACAGACCCCGTCCCATCGCCGTGTGGGGGAATCAACCCTGTCCCATCGCCGAGGGGGGGGATCACAGACACAGACCCCCGTCCCATCGCCGTGTGGGGGAATCACAGACACAGACCCCCGTCCCATCACCATGTGTGGGAATTGCAGATACAGACTCCCGTCTCCTCGCCCTGTGGGGGAATCACAGACACAGATCCCCTCCCATCGCCGTGTGGGGGTATCACAGACGCAGACCGCATCCTATAACGGCTAAAATGTGGTAGTTTCTGGACTTCACATCACAGTGCTGCATTTTTTAATTGGAGGAGTGTTGTAAACACAGATGCATTGATGTTTTTCTTTTTAAACTTTCCTTCCAGACACTGAACAGCCTGTCGTTGGTTCCACTGGGTTGGATACTCCTCGACTGGAGAACTTCCTGCCAGCACCGGCCTCAATGGAGGGCACTCCGAGTGTACAGAGCCAGGCCCTGGGCGTTCTGGAGACCGCCCAGCAGCCCCTGACCACCCTTCAGCCTGGAGGCCAGGCCTCGTCCTTGCAGCTGGGATCTGCCGAGGATGTGACCGCGCAATCCCTAATGCCCATTGAGACAGCACCGGACAGACCGAGCGGAGAGGCTGAGGCCCTGCAGATGGAAATGTCGCCGGCACCGACGACAGGTAGGTCAGGCGATGGAGCAGCGATGCACCTCGATCAAGCCCGCACCAGTGGCAATCGAACAACAGGGTTGGGACATTGCGCGTGCGTACTGCAAATGTAGGTTCAAGGGCTCCGGGGAAACGTGGGAATGGCAGGACGCCAGTCCACCCATCAACTTGTGCCATTCAATCCGATTTTGGCTCATCTGTACCTCCATTCCCATCTACATACCTTGGGAGGAGGTGGGGGTGGGGAAGCATGTCGAGAGTGTGGGAGATACCGGTGAAAAGAGGAACCAGCATCGGAAGGGAAGGGAAGCAGCTTCCTGTGGGCTCGCCGAGAAAGGTTTCCCCCCCTCAAATAAACGCCATTGCCCCATCCCTTCCCGCAGCTAAATGATCAGCAACATCACGTTTCTGTAGGTTAATCTGCTTTGCTGATGTTGATTGAACAGTACATAAGGGGAAGTCACCTGCCCTTATATTCCAGGGGAAATAACAGGAGTGCTGAAGAGCGAATGTTTTTGTTATTTCGTTCTGACTTTGCATTTAAAAATGTCATGGTGGATAACTTGTGCTTAACTTTTCTCTCTCGCTAATGCGCTCTCTCTCTCTCGCTGACGCGTTCTCTCTCGCTGACGCGCACTCTCTTGTTGACACGCGCTTACTCCCTTTCGCCGCCGCGCCCTCCCTTTCGCCGCCGCGCCCTCCCTTTCGCCGCCGCGCCCTCCCTTTCGCCGCCGCGCCCTCCCTTTCGCCGCCGCGCCCTCCCTTTCGCCGCCGCGCCCTCCCTTTCGCCGCCGCGCCCTCCCTTTCGCCGCCGCGCCCTCCCTTTCGCCGCCGCGCCCTCCCTTTCGCCGCCGCGCCCTCCCTTTCGCCGCCGCGCCCTCCCTTTCGCCGCCGCGCCCTCCCTTTCGCCGCCGCGCCCTCCCTTTCGCCGCCGCGCCCTCCCTTTCGCCGCCGCGCCCTCCCTTTCGCCGCCGCGCCCTCCCTTTCGCCGCCGCGCCCTCCCTTTCGCCGCCGCGCCCTCCCTTTCGCCGCCGCGC
The DNA here is from genome assembly GCF_047496885.1 of Scyliorhinus torazame. Lineage (NCBI taxonomy): Eukaryota > Metazoa > Chordata > Chondrichthyes > Carcharhiniformes > Scyliorhinidae > Scyliorhinus > Scyliorhinus torazame. The sequence goes on from NC_092728.1 coordinate 12,024,100, forward strand.
CCTCCCTTTCGCCGCCGCGCCCTCCCTTTCGCCGCCGCGCCCTCCCTTTCGCCGCCGCGCCCTCCCTTTCGCCGCCGCGCCCTCCCTTTCGCCGCCGCGCCCTCCCTTTCGCCGCCGCGCCCTCCCTTTCGCCGCCGCGCCCTCCCTTTCGCCGCCGCGCCCTCCCTTTCGCCGCCGCGCCCTCCCTTTCGCCGCCGCGCCCTCCCTTTCGCCGCCGCGCCCTCCCTTTCGCCGCCGCGCCCTCCCTTTCGCCGCCGCGCCCTCCCTTTCGCCGCCGCGCCCTCCCTTTCGCCGCCGCGCCCTCCCTTTCGCCGCCGCGCCCTCCCTTTCGCCGCCGCGCCCTCCCTCTCTCGCGCGCCCTCCCTCTCTCGCGCGCCCCCCTCTATCTCGCTCTCGTGTGCATGCTCCCATGCTCGCTCGCTCTCTCTCTCTCTCTCTCTCTCGCCTGCCTGCGCACGCATACTTGATCTCAGCCTCCCAGTCTCCAGAAAGAGTGGAAGGTTCTGAAGCGTTGGTGACAGTGGGCAGTCAGCTGGAGGGCTCGCCCATGGACACGAGCAGTCCAGTGTCCGGCATGTTGGAGGAAACAGCAGGAGAGTGCCTCGGCGCGGGAGGCAGCGAGCAGGCGAGGCCAGCAACTGAAGAACCGGGGGGGCCGCCCTCGGAGTTGGCAACCACTGCGGAAGGTCAAACCGAGCCAGGCCCTGTCGGAGAGCAGAGGTGAGCGCTCGTACTGTCGCCGGGTCACATTGTTGCTCGCTGGAATCTAGCTGTGCACAGATTGACTTAAAGCTGGGGGTTCTCCGGTTAGCAGCTCCCCTGCCAGACGTTGGGGCAGCTGTCCATTTGTAACGGGACTGGATTGAGCAGGGCTGGGTTAGGTAGGATGCTGAAAAACTGACGGCCTCTCTCTCTGGAACTCTAGCCGAGTGCAAGAATCATGTGGAGGAGTGACTTTTCTCACAAGGTGTTAGTGTGTGCATTGCCGACTGCTTTTATTTGCGCGGGGCCCAGTTATGACTTTGGTCGCAATGTCGCTGACTCCCAGTAGCACAGATTCCCCACATGGTCCCATTTCCCAGCAGCCAGCTTTCACTGCGGCATCAGTGGCTAGTGCGTGGCCTGTGGAAATGGGTTGGTGGTGCAGGGATAAAAGGAAGTCTTTCCAGTGATTTTTAGACTTGACCCTCCTGTGTTTCGGATGTTACCTAGAAACAAGACATGGCCATTCAGCCCTTCTATCCTCTCCTGCCGGAAGACTCCATTGGACTGATTAGAATACGAGGCATAGTAATTCCGAACTGGAACTGTGTTTCAAATTGCGCTGCAGTCGCTGGTGCAGTCGACTCTGGAATAACAAGCCAGAGACCCGCTCATTGCAAAAATGAATTTAAAATCAATGTTATACCCTTTATCCACATAAATCATAAGTTTTCAATTGAGCCCCAGCCTCGACAGCTTTGTGAGGCAGGATAAGAAATTAGGGGCCAGAGGCCTCTCACAGCTTGTTCAAGTCCGATCTGAATCTGGGCCTGCCTCCGCTTTCCCCTCAATCTCTCTCTACTCCCCTCGTCGATTGAAAAATCTGTCTAATTCAGCCCTTGAATATATTCAATGAGCCGCAGTCCTGGCTTTAATTCTAAGGTTCTGTCCTCTTGTCCTGCACAGAGGTGCTTGCTCTCATGCCAGAGGAAACAGTTTCCCTGATCCAACCAAAGCCTTTCATCATCTTAAACCACCTCGGTTTGATCACCTTCGATAATTGAGCAAATGGAAGTCTAGTCTGTGCAACCTTCCTTGTCATTTAACCCTTTAGCTCAGGTGATCTGGCACATTATTTATTCTTTCAGGGGCATCACAGGCAACGTCAGCATTAGTTGCCCCATCCCCAGTTGCCCCCTTGAGCAGAGTGTCTCGCTGGGGCAATTTCAGAGGGGCGGTTAAGACTCGGCCACATTGCTGTGTGTCTGGAGTCACATGTAGACGAGGATGGCAGATTCCCTTACCTGAACGAGATGGGATTTTACGGCAATCGATAGTTTCACGGTCGCCATTACTGAAACTAGCTTTCAATTCCCGATGGTGGCATTTGAATTTCAATTCCACCCGCTGCCGTGTGGGATTTCAACCGGTGTCTGCGCCAAAGCGTTAACCCGGGCCTCTGGATTACGGCGCTTTCCCGCTGCACCA